>NW_010962392.1:2920808-2991221 GCF_000463585.1 Tarenaya hassleriana | reverse complement strand
ACGACCCGTTTGTGTGTATAATATATATATATATATATATATATATATATATATATATTTAACTTATAAGATTAGTGTACATTCACCATTGAGTGTAACATCCAGTTTTAGACCGATCTCTCACCAATCCAATTATATTTTAATATTTTTATTTTTAAATTCATTTTGTATCTACGTTATATATATTTCTCTCGTCTTAGATTCTAAAATCAATATATTTTCTGGTAGTGGAATTTAACGTGAAATCACAAACTAAACTCCAAACAAAGTAATTAGTTAAATATTTCGATGGCCCAAAATATTTAAATGATTATTTGGAATAACTTATTTGCCCCTATAACTTACATATTACACATGGAAAATGTTTTTACACAATCAAGTTGATCGTAAATTTGCAACTAGATGAATCAACAGAAAAGTTGCAAAAAAAAAATTGTTATAATGGAAACTATATATTGTTTATGCTTTTGTGGATAATTACAGTTACATAAAAAATGCAAAGAAAATGTTCATAGGTAATGTATGGAACCGAATCACATGACATGCTTGCGATAATCACGTGAACTCCACGGTGTCTGTCGGATAACGCGCTTGTCTACGTGTTTATGATGACGTGGCAGTACAGAAACTAGCCATAGAAGCAAATATGCATGTTTCTCTTGTTCGTATCTAATTAGCCAGCTAGAAATCGATCATGATTGGAGAAAACAAACAAAATATAGGATTTGTAATTTTCTGTTTTTTAGTTATTGATTTGTAATTTTGTGAATGAATATTATGTCATTTTCTTTCCATGAAAAAGGACAACTTCTCCTTTGGAAAATTGCTTAAAAGGGATTTTTTTTGGAATGTTTTGTCCAAAGAAATTGATTTCAATATGATGTACAAAATCTATAGAAAAATACTAAATAAATATATGAAAGTATTCAATATATTACGATCAAATAGAAGAAAATCTCAGAGATAAAAATATTTGCTTTTCTCTGTATTTTTATATTTTTTACGTATTATATTAATAAAATAGAAATAAATTTATATTATATATGAGATTTCAGATAAGAGGATAATATCAAAACTATCTGTACTCTATTAAATATACTTAATATCATTTTTTTTAATCTAGTATTATGTGAATAGTATAATCAATATATGATGACCATATGTATAACCAATGTAACTATTGTGATAATTATATAATTTTAATATATATAAGAAAAATCGTATATAAATACTTAATTTTTTACAAAAATTCCAAATAAATATCCAAACTATAAAATTTCTATATAAATACCTGAACTTTTCTAAAATTCTACATAAATATCTAGATTTTTTAAAAATTCCCAAATAAATCTAAAATACGTTAATAACATCATATTATTTTTAAAAAAAAATATCTGAAATTTGTATTTATTTGAAAAAATTTTCAAAAATCTAGATATTTGTATAGGATTTTTAAATTTTTGAGTATTTGTATGAGAGTTTTATAGTTTAGATATTTATGTGAGATTTTTATAAAAGTCTAGATATTTATATTTATATGTTATTTTTCAAATAAAGATTTTTTTATAATATTTTATATTAAAATAACAATAGTCGAAGTGGTCACAGCACCATATATTACCATATAAAATTAAAAATAATTTGTATATCTTTTAATCTCTTGATCGGTTGAATAAATTTCATTTCCGTAATCATATACACAGAACGATGTTTTATAACAAAACTCATTCAAATAGGTTCATGAAGCAGTGTCGACTGATATATCTAACAGCTCTGCTTGAAGAACCAAAGAAATGGAAGTGCATTGAGCCATACACAATCTCCCTTCGCAATCCGCTTCCCGAGGCAGAAGGTTTCACCACTCCTTGTCCAAGATTTGCAAGGTTGGGTTTCATCTCTTGCTTCTGGGAATTTCTTCATCAACTTTTGCAGATCATATAGTTCGAGAGGCCAAGATCTCTCAGGAAATCCAGTTTTTGATATATTAAAGCCTCCACCTTTGGAAGTCTCTTTCCTGGCTCCACAAGATCGGGGCTTCTCTGCATCATTTTCCCTATGTCTTTGGATCTTCATTCACCGGTTTACTCCTAATGGTCACACTGTGGGTTAACAACATTAATGGGTACTGCAAGAACGATGTTTTCGACACTAATTTTCAGAAACATCACCCGGAAACGGTACAGCCAATACTTTTGTTTCCAAGTCAAGGCACCTATTCAACAGCCATGAATCAAGATGTAAAGGACCAGTAAAAAGAATCGGTGAGTATCAGATGTTATTTGCTAAAATGGTATGATACATACATCAGAATCGCGAAATCGTGCGGTGGACTCCAATGCCGCCGACAAAAGGAGAAGCTAATGGGATTCCAAGCATGGCTGCGCACCAAGAAGAAAAGCAACCGACCACTAAGCAATGTGGCAAGGGTGGAGATGAAGCAAGCTTATTTCCAATCCAAGGCCAAAGACTGAAGCTCCCAGATCAAGAATTAAGAGTTTCTGTAAGATGGGCATCAGCCATATGAGCAGTAGATTACCACCAGACTCATTATAGGGCCATTCATTCATGATTTAAAAAAAGGGTTTTTCTGAAATCAACACATGATGAATCCCTTGTAACGAAACTCCCAGATACTGCGTAACCCTAAAGCTACGAATGAATCAAATCCCAGAATCTAACTCCAGAAAAAAGAAATAGAATTGCATACGAAGCAGAGATTCGATTCCGATAAGGATCGAAAACCCCCATGATATAATCAATCAAGCGATTCCATCCTCCTGTTAAGATGCGTAGTTAGGGGAATTCTCTGACTCGGCAGCCGATGAACTCGACTCACTGAGTCAGACAAGCTGTCACGGAGGCGAGTCTATATTGGGTCTACCAACTCGAACCCAAGTCCGTGTACGAGAAAAAAAGGAACCAAGCATAGATACTGTGACATTTAAATTATATACTAAATTAAAAAAATGTTTCGATTTTCCACGTTTCCAAAAATGTTTTAACTATTTTTTTAAAATGTATTTTCAGATGTTTTTGTTCACGCCATCTACAATTTCTCTGTATAGTACAGATAAATAAATTATCGATGTTGAAATAATTCATAAAAAAAAAAAATAACATAACTGGCAGGTTACAGTTAATGCATGCCGTTGTCCGAACTTATATAAAAGGTAGACACCGGATATTTATATTACAAATAACAGTTGTATAGTTTCCGTGAGCCAAAGGCCATTGTATGATTATAGCGTATGCTTTTTATTATTTCCGTAATCACGTGTATTCATATGATTCCATTAATAGTTTCCCATCTACAGAAGTCCAATGATTAGTGGATTATAACAATATCCCTATTCTATTTCTACATCACATCACAAAATATGGCTGTTTGCCATTAAATAAAAATTTAAGAGCAATCTTTTGTTAATCATCACGGTTTAAGCAAACAAAGAAATGTACTTGCTAATCTCAAATGACAGGACATGCGGTTGTTTATACCCGAAATAACCGGAAACAGGATCCGAAATTCATACCGGGTCGGGTTCAAAGGGCATTTTCGTAAATGCCGAGCTTCTTCCCAGATCGATCCAAAAGCACGCGTTGTCTCGTCGGAAGCGCGTGATGGATCACGCGCCTTATTCTCTCTCACCTAATCAGATTGTATTAATGGTGAAAAATCGATCTAATTGGTCAGAGTATGCTCTTACAGCCAAATTAACAAGTTTTTGCTTCTTCCATACTTCAAATCTCTCCTTCGTCCCCCTCTGGTATATATGTGCGTATGATGTGTGTATACGCAGAGATCTTCTCTCTCTAGGGGCTGGTGACGTTGACGTAGGGGAGAGAGAGGTGGAGAGGAGAGAGGGAGGTGCATCTACAATGCGAACATGACTCAACACAGGCAATCGGGAACGGAGAGGTACGGCGGTCGCGGCGGTTACCACCACTACTCCAACGGCGGCGCGCCGTCGGATCACGTCGCAATCGGGATTCGCTCGGCCGGCGGCGGAGGCGGGAAGGCTGGCCGGTGGCGGCGATCCGCTCGGCCGGAAAGAAGTCGCCGCCTCGGCGTGGGCTCTGTCCTGTTTGTTCTATGTATTGTGCTCGTTGTCACTGTATTAGTGTACTATTGCATATCCGGTTACAGCAACAATGGCAACGATGATAAAGGTCAGTTGGTCTTTTTTAGCACCGTTTCGAGGGAAGTGTTAGATTAAGCTAAGTTAGATTCCTTATGTTCGGTTGATTTGGTGTGGAATATTCTCAAATCAGACAGTTGTCTTAGATCGCTTCTGATTATCTGTGTTAAGTTCTTGCTTATAGAAATTCTGAGGAAACTGATGAGAGGGATGGATCTGCTTGCGTTCCTTCTGCTTAGATCGCAGGAATGAGCTAAAACTTTCGTCTGCATTTTTCGCAGGATTTGATACTTACGATGGTGATTTTCTTATGAACGTTACGAGAACGGACCCTTCAACGATACTTAGATTTGGTCATGCGGCGCTTCGTCGGATCACGTCGCGATCGGGATTCGCTCGGCCGGCGGCGGCGGAGGCGGGAAGGCCGGCCGGTGGCGGCGATCCGCTCGGCCGGAAAGAAGTCGCCGCCTCGGCGTGGGCTCTGTCCTGTTTGTTCTATGTATTGTGCTCGTTGTCACTGTATTAGTGTACTATTGCATATCCGGTTACAGCAACAATGGCAACGATGATAAAGGTCAGTTGGTCTTTTTTAGCACCGTTTCGAGGGAAGTGTTAGATTAAGCTAAGTTAGATTCCTTATGTTCGGTTGATTTGGTGTGGAATATTCTCAAATCAGACAGTTGTCTTAGATCGCTTCTGATTATCTGTGTTAAGTTCTTGCTTATAGAAATTCTGAGGAAACTGATGAGAGGGATGGATCTGCTTGCGTTCCTTCTGCTTAGATCGCAGGAATGAGCTAAAACTTTCGTCTGCATTTTTCGCAGGATTTGATACTTACGATGGTGATTTTCTTATGAACGTTACGAGAACGGACCCTTCAACGATACTTAGATTTGGTCATGGTTCGGTGGCACATGGACGAGACTCGAGATATTGGGATAAGGACGACAGGAGACGAGATGATGATTACAATGAGGATGTTGTGGATAAGAGATTAGCTTCCGAGAACAAATCCATTGACGAGGACAGGTCAGTATCTGAAGTGAAAAAAGATGTATCGCGTGACAATGCTCGGGATTGGAGAGGGGTGGGGTTTTACAATGAAATCGGACGTAATGAGCTAAAGAAGTATGAAGCCGAGTATCAGGCTTCTCTTGAGAAGGGAGGCCAATCCTTAAAAGAAAATGGCGGGCATCATGATTCATTTGATGCTGACCCTGAAGACGATGATGTGATTGATTCTCATGATGTTCTAGCGGATGAATATGTTGATACTGGGCATGATGAGGATGAGAATGAAGAATCTCAGAAAGAGAAACAGCCCAAGTTTCTTCATTCCAAGATCAAGCATCAGAAAACTGAGAAGGATGATGAAGAAGCTGCTTCAGGAGGGTCAGATCTGGAGTCTTCTCTTATTAGTACAAATAGCAAGTCTGTAAAAACATCACGATCTGAAAAAAGAAGAAGATCTAGGCGTAAGTTTTCAGGTAGCCTTTTGTAATTAGTTGCTTGAGAAATTTGGGTAGCTACTGTTGAACCTCGTCTTTATGTTATAATCCTTCAGGTGCATCTTGTGAGATGAAGCTGTTAGATTCTAGTCAACCGATAGTAGAGCCTTTGGAAACTCGAAAATTTGCTAGGTTCTCTTTACAGTACATAGAGACGGAGGAGAAACCTGGTGGAGATGAACAGTGGGAGCCTAGATTTGCAGGTCATCAGAGTTTAGAGGAGCGGAAAGAGTCCTTCTTGGTTCAAGACAAGAAAATCCATTGTGGTTTTGTCAAAGGACCCAAAGGATCACCGAGTACTGGATTTGACCTGTCAGAAGATGATGCTAACTATATCAGCAGATGCCATATTGCTGTTATTTCCTGCATCTTCGGGAATTCTGATCGCTTGAGAGCTCCTGCCAGTAAAATGGTATGATATAATGCATTTTGTAGTTGATGGATGTTTATGTTGTTTTTTGCTTTCTTTTTTCCATATCTAGGATTTGGGTTTTAGGACCATTATTATTTTCTAGAAGCATGTATTAGTCTAGTAGTCCAATAAGTTATGTATCTCAGGAGTAGGATGTTGTGTCATATAGATAGATATTTCGCCGGCAGAAACATGAATGTCTTAGGATACCCCACAGGTATTGGCCAACCTAGAATAACCAGATTAGCGATTGGTAAATGTATTTGACTGCAAACCGTCATAAGATAATATAGGTATAGTATAGTTGTCACTTTAAACATCGATATAGCTGATTGCGCTGTGCTCGACCAGTCTGGGCCCGTAACAGGCGTACCAGCTCCTGGGTTTGTTCATCATTAGTGGAGTAGAAAGTTAACTAATACCTTTCTGTTTCCATGGGATCATGACAAATCCCCAAGGGTGGATGTCCGCTTTTGTTTGGAGTTCTCGTTCTGTTTTTGTATATAGAATTTACACCATCTTAACCAAAAAAAAAAAAAAAGAACTTACACCATTGTGCTAAGCCACTTTTATCATTGCATTTAGGTAAGCCGTCTGTCAAGAAAAAATGTTTGCTTCGTAATGTTCGTGGATGACATTACATTTCAAACACTATCTTCAGAAGGCCAAGCCCCAGATAGAGCAGGTTTCATTGGTTTGTGGAAGTTAGTTGTCGTCAAGAATCTTCCTTACACAGATATGCGGAGAGTAGGAAAAATACCAAAGCTGTTGCCGCACCGACTTTTCCCATCTGCAAGGTAACTTTCATTAATGGGTACAAATTCCACCCAACCGTCAGGCAGAATGAATAGCAAAACGTTTAACTGGTTTCAGGGTTGAGTTCAAATTCAATTTACAGTGAAAAGGCACTATTTGTATATGATATGTTTTAATATATTAATGACCGTTAGTATTGATGGGCGAAACCCGATGCTGTTCAGACCAAATCTGTCCTAAAACATACAGAAACTGATTTACTTCCCCTGTGTGATCTCAGGTACTCAATTTGGTTAGACAGCAAGTTGCGTCTCCAGTTGGACCCTCTACTCATTCTGGAGTACTTCCTCTGGCGAAAAGGTCATGAGTACGGAATCTCCAATCACTACGACCGCCATTGCGTGTGGGAAGAGGTTGTCCAGAACAAGAAGCTGAACAAGTACAACCACACTGTCATCGATCAGCAGTTTGAGTTTTACAAATCCGATGGTCTTACCAGATTCAACGCCTTGGATCCCAACAAGCTTCTTCCTAGCAGTAAGAATAGATTCTTTTCCTGATAACCGTTGACATAACCCATTTGCCTCACTTTTCCGTATTCCGATCTTCTGGTTTACGCTGTTCCCAGATGTTCCAGAAGGTTCGTTCATAGTACGGGCTCATACTCCGATGTCGAACCTCTTCTCCTGCCTTTGGTTCAATGAAGTTGAGCGCTTCACTCCCCGAGACCAGCTGAGCTTTGCTTACTCCTACCAGAAACTTCGGAGGGTTAATCCCGACAAACCTTTTTATCTTCACATGTTCAAGGTAAGATTACCGTTTGAAAAGGGTTAATATAAAACGTATAGACTCCTTTTAGAAACCTGGTTTTTACGGATTTGTGGACCGATATAACTATTGTATAAAGTTCACATCTTACTTGAATTTCAGGACTGCGAGAGGAGGAAAATCGCAAAGTTGTACCGTCACAGATCAGAGGAGAAGCGAAATCTACTACTAGCAACGACGCAATAAACGACTTCTTGTACGTTGTACCGACCTTATATGTCCCTTCTGTACATTACAGTGGCAGACCTTTACCATTCTCTGGCGCAGTAGCGAACTGAAAGGGCCACGGGATCGAACCACGGCTGCAGCCCCGACCATGAGGTATACGAAACATATTCCGAATCTGAACCATTAATAAAGCCTTCGTATAAGCTCTCGATTCACCATTTTTATTCCATTCATTTCTTCTATATGCCCTCCTGGCTTTTTTTTTTGTCTGTATCATTCACCATAAACTCAGAAAAAAGATTATCAGATTGATTATTTTTACGCAAACGCAAACGCTATACATTTGAAAAGCCGAAGAGCCTCTCAAAGAGTGAAACGACAATTACATACCTGAAGAACAAAACTATACAGTACAGAAAGAAAACAACATGGTGAGATAAAAGAGTCATCAAAAGGGTAACAAAAATGGCTTTGGCCTTCATTGCTTCAGCTCCAAAATAAACTATCTCCCTCACTCTTTCTCCCCCTTGCTCTTATTACGAGAAATCACAGCAACGCAAAAAAATGGGGATGAATATGACATGGATGCAAGATGAAATATCCATATCAAATGAAAATTCCCAAAATATTGCTTTTTTTTTTTTTCTGAAATAACAAGTGATGTGATGTCCCATTTACTTGGAGTTTATGAGCATTCGTAGGACAGTCTTCATCTTTGGCCTTGCGCCAGGAGATATGTTAATGCAGTGGAGAGCAACCCCAAGGACGCGGAGCATATGGCTTGTGGTGACCGGTGATGATCTGCTCACTCTAGGATCCAGAATCTGATCACACTGGTCCTGCTGGCTCGACCGGCTCTGCACCCACTTAGCCAGTTCGCTTCCTTGGCTCATGGCTGGCTTCCCAGTTAGCAGCTCCAGGAGAATCACCCCAAAGTTGTAGACATTACCAGCCATTGTCACCCTCATTGTGTAAGCGTACTCTGAAGGAGATACCAAAAAACGTGAAAGGATGTGAGACAGATGATGATGTTTCTGACCAAAAAGGCTTTTCTTTGATGTGTTCTCTCTCACCTGGTGGAATGTATCCTATGGTTCCGGCAACTGCAGAGAGGCTGGTGGTGCTTTTGGAAGGATCTATCACCTTGTACAGCTCAATGTCCCCTACCAGCGGTTCGGTTAACGACCTCAGCATTATCTTTCTGCTCGAGAGATCGAGGTGAAGGATTGGATCACGGTCATGGGAGGAGGATCCATGCAAGTAGGAGATCCCTTGAGCTATGCCCACTGCTATGCTGTACCTGCTTGGCCAATCGAGACCTTCTCCAGAATGGTTGTGGAGAACGTCGTAGAGGGTACCCTTTTCGGGAATTTCGTAGAAGAGCAAGCACTCTTCATTTGAGAGCACATAAGCCAGCGGGACCATGACGTTTGAATTGCTCAGCTTCCCCAAGATCTCGAGCTCTTGCTCCAGTTTATCACGGCTGACCAGCTGGATCAGCCTGTCACTTGTGTTGAGCTTTTTGATGAAGTAACTCAAACCCGAGGGCATGGCCACTCTGTAATAACTCCAGAACCTTGTCTTCGACAGAGCATTTTCTGGATTAGAAACCGCTTCCATGGCTTTGGTGAAGTCTATGATTGACCGGTGCCGTACATTGGTAGTGAGAAGCTTTCCATGGAAGACCTGAGGTAGAGCTGATCCTATTTCCCTCTGATCTAGCTGCACATCGTTAATTCCGTTGAAGCGTCTTGAGAGTTTCAAGGCAATGACAGTTATGATTCCCGCTGCAAGAACTGCGGCTGCAAGTGAGGTAAAGATGGGAACCACTGCCAGTTTCCTCTTCTCTATTACTGACCTTTTCTGAGAATCTTGAGTAGTGTTTTCGATACTGAGGCCAGGGTTCCCATTGGTTTCGAGTAGAACTTTAGGGTTGAAAGTTGGAATATCTCCTGTGAGCTGATTGTTGGAGAGTATGAGCTCTGTAAGAGAGTTTAACCCGGATAGAAAAGTCGGAATCTCACCCGAGAATTGGTTATCCGATAGATCAAGAATTTCCAAGCGGGTGAGTTGAGACAACGTACCGGGAATATGCCCTTTAAACCTGTTATGGCTGAGATTTAAGGAAATTTGCAAACTTGATGGCATTATCGGAATCTCCCCGCTTAGCTGGTTTTGCCCGAGTTGGAGTTCTATAAGAGAGCTCAGATTTCCAATGTTGTCGGGTATGCTACCGTTTAGATCATTGCCTTGCAAGTCCATGTTGGATAACTTCTCCAATAGCGAAACAGAGGTCGGTATTGAGCCACTCAGTGAATTCCAGCTGATGTTAAGAATCAAGAGGTTACCTAACAATGTGATTTCGTCCGGGATTCTTCCGGTAAGCTTATTTTGCTGCATTTCCATTCCTTGAAGCTTGCTGAGGTTTCCTAAATCAGAAGGCAAGGAACCAGTGAACTGGTTTGCCGCCAAGTTCAGGAGTGTCAAGCTCTGACACAAAGCTAGTTCACGAGGTATGTGTCCAGTTAAGGTGTTGTTGTCCAGTTCGAGGTATGTTAGATCTTCCAGTGACTCAAATGCAGCCGGAGGCAGAATCCCGGTTAGCTTGTTGCTTCCGAGTCTCAACCTAACCAGGTTCGGCGAAATGTGTTGTGGTACTGAACCATTCAGCTGGTTGAAGGACAAATCCACAGAGACAAGATTAGACTGTGACAGAAGATCATCTGGTATTGATCCGTTTAGATAGTTGAAGCTGAGATCTAAGTTACTCAGGTGTTTTGTAATCCCGGAGGGGATCGGACCGGTGAAAAGATTCCGGTTTGCTGCAAACCGGCGGAGCGTTTGGATGCTTGAAACTGAATTTGGGATCTGCCCACTTAGATGATTGTTGGAAAGAACAAAAGTTTCCAACTTGGAGAGGTTACCGATCGAAATGGGAATTGGGCCTATGAGATGATTGTCGCTAAGATCGATTAGGGTTAGTTCTGGGTAAGCTGCGATTCCTTCAGGAAGAGAACCATCCAACAGATTATCTGAAACATGGAGCTTCTCCATACTTTTGGCCAAACTGGTCGGAACAGAACCAGTTAAAGAGTTGAAGCTGAGGCTCAGAGTCTTCAACTGAACCAACCCATCAAATCCATAATCTCCAATGCTTCCTCTCAGTACGTTGCGAGAAAAATCCAGAACCTCCAAGGCTGAGAACCCGCGAAAACTTGGGAAAGAAGAAAAGTTGTTGGAGCTGAAGTTCAAAAGCTTCAACCCCTCAAGTTTTTGGCAGTTGGAAACAAACCCGTCAGGGATTGAGCTCAGTCTGTTGTCGGAGACATCAAGAGCCTTCAAAGTTTGGATTTTGCAAACAAGTGGCAAGAAACCAGAGTTTGAGAGATCGAACCCAGAAAAAGACAGTCGAATGACAGAGAAGTTGTCGGGTTGGCTGCAGAGAACACCGTTCCATGAACATGGGTTTTGCTCACTCCAAGCGGAGATGTTGAGAATGGAGGAGATTTCCATCATAGTGCTTGTCTGGTTTGGAGATAACTTTGAATAACAGACGTTGCAAGACATGAAGAAGAGGAAGTAGAAGAGACAGAACCTGAACTTGCCCATTTTGGAAGGACCATGAATCATAGTTGACTGCGTGTTCCTTTAAGAGAAAAAGATGATAGCTAATGTGGGAAAGGGGGTGTTTGGATTGTGGGAAAATTTGCTGAGAAAAATATTGTTTTGATGGATTGAAGACAATGAAGAAAAGGTGGTAATAGTAGTGTGGCGTGTTGGAGGGGGTGGGGGAGTTGACCGGTGACCAAAGACTCGTGTATATATATATATGTATATACACATACTTACTATTCCGAGTGAGAGATGAAATGAGGGACACTGAAAATGACGGTCGGGGAAAATTCTTGCCCCCACGCGGTTCCCATTGTCGTCGTCTTGTAATTTACCGGATTTTCCATTGGGCCTAAAATAGGCCCATTAGGTATGACATAGGCCCAATTAATTATTCGGCTTATGAGTGGTGATATATATATATATATATATATATATTTTTTCACAATTATTGATACTTGGCAAAAAAAACGTCAAAGATATTAGGATGAGAGTAAGTGCAGAGACAGAAGTGAAACTTCGAAGATGATGACTACAGCAGCTTCACCCATTGGATTTGTTCAACCCGATTCTCTCCTTTTTCCCAGAAGTAAATTCTTCGACAAGACACGATCTTCACGAACTAAGTGGGTTTATTCGTCGTCGGCTTCTTCCTCGGAGACATTCTGTCGAACGGCTTCTGCGCAAGTAATTCAGGAGGGCGTCTTCGATGGAAGCAGCGTAGAGAACTGGAAGAAGAAGAAGAAGAAAAGGGTGTTCTTATTAGATGTCAACCCGCTTTGCTACGAAGGAAGCAAGCCTAGTTCGCATGCTTTTGTTCACTGGGTAACACTCTTCTTCTCCCAAGTCAGCCTCAATGATCCTGTCATCGCTGTAAGCCTGTCCTTTGTTTCATTTCTCTGTTTAAGATTCATGAAAAGAACTTAAAAATGGCGTTTTCTGTTAGTTTCTGGATGAAAAGTTGTGAATTTGTTTGTTTGCAGGTTCTTGATGGAGAACAAGGGAACCAGCAGCGCAGGGAATTGCTACCTTCATATAAAGCGCATAGGAGGTCTCCGGTCTCTGGAAGATACACCAGAGGTCTAACCGTGATGCCGAATCAATTCGCCAATGATGTTCTCGGGCGATGCAATGTGCCAGTGGGTAAAACTGGGATATTTATCTTTCTATTATATCTTCTTTTACTTGTGTTATGCTCATCACTTTCATTTCACCCCTTAAAGTTAATGCTGGATTATCTCAATGCTGAGAAACGAGTTAGGTTTTTCTGTGTTAGTTGTATTGTTTCTAGTAGAAAATTCACTGTATTTACAATAGGTTGGCATTTGAATGGCCTACAGAGACCGGGGGATGATGATCTGATTGGAAATCTGTTTATGCAAGGTTGTAAGAATAAAAGGGCATGAAGCAGATGATGTGGTGGCTACACTGGCAGAACAAGCTGTTCAAAGAGGACACCGTGTGGTTATTGCATCGCCCGACAAAGATTTTAAGCAATTAATCTCCGAAGATGTTCAGATAGTTATGCCTGTAGCAGAGCTTGGCAGATGGTCTTTCTACACCTTGAAACACTACCATGCTCAATACAATTGCGATCCACAGTCCGATTTGAGCCTTCGTGAGTTTCCCAAACCATCTTTCCATGCTTTTGGCCCTTTGTGTGACGAATAATACCGAATCAATACATTTTTGTTTTGGTGCTGAGCATGAGATATGAAGAAACACTACTATATTATTGTGACCAAAAGTTTGATTTGAGCCTTAAAACTAACTCTTTTTGTTCGGCTATAGCTCTATTGTCATCTTTTTGCTAGCCAAAGAATCATTAAGCATTTGGTTATGGGCTACAGTAAACAGAGGTATTAATTTACTATAGGATGCATAATGGGTGATGAAGTTGATGGTGTCCCCGGGATTCAGCATGTGGTTCCTGGATTTGGTAAGAAAACCGCGATGAAACTCGTGAAGAAACATGGCTCTCTGGAGAATTTATTGAGTGCTGCATCTGTAAGAACCGTAGGAAAACCATATGCCCAAGAGGCGCTCACGAAACACGCAGATTACTTGAGAAGAAACTATCAAGTTCTTGCCTTGAGAAGGTTTCTCTCTCTCTCTCACGATCTAAAACGTTGTTCCAAACATTAAGATTCAATCCTTGAATTCTTAAAATTGTTCTTTTGCCATGTTCTTGTTGACCCGGAATCGCCTTTTTTTCCACAGGGATGTCAACATACGCATTCAAGAGGAATGGCTAGTGGAGAGAGACACGAGCAATGACTCAGAAGTTCTGTCAAGCCTTTTCTAGTGCACCAGAACAGATCTTTGTCTTGTCCATTCAAAGACAGGAGAGCTCATATCTAATCTCCATGACCAGCCAAAGTCACTTGATGCATACTTGAAGATTTGTCCGGCAGCGTTGCTCGTTGCAGTTGATTGGGCTTGGCGATGAATGGAATTCGACGATCAGAATGTTTACTGTTTACATGAACGATAAACAAAGTATGAACAATATCCCGACTATACATAGTAGCGTGGTTTCCACCATTGATATTTATAACAAAATGAGCATACTTCCTGATATTATTTGGGAGAGAACAAATTACAGAGAAAAGGGAGAGAGCCTAAAAAAACATCTTACAACAAATGAGAACATACTTGGAACAGAGAACACAAGGGCAACATAGGTAGTTAGAGATTACTATTTGAGACAGAACCACCATCATTTCTTGGTGAGAAACCACAGGCACCTGAAATAAGCAGTTGAAAAGAACTGTCTGAATCATCGAACATCGACCTTGGGAATTCATGGAAGCCTCCGAATGTATCGAAGCTCATCAGAGGCGAAAAACAGTTGGAAGAAACATCAAAGTTCCCTTTCATTTCCAAGATTCCGGGCTGTGTGGTTTCCCGATCAACAGCGTTTGAAGTTCCGAAACTGAAACTCACCATTCCCGGGTTGTCGTTCACAGCTTCAAAGGTGTCTCTCTGTCCAGATGACGGTTTTGCCTCTTCCACCGGGATTGCAGGAGTGTGGCCCTGAAACAGAGCAATGTGGCCAAAGAGCTTGTCTTTCCTTGAAAACGTGGTCCCGCAGGAACAGAGCCACTTGTTTTTCCCGCAGTGCTTCTCATGTGTCTTGAGATCAGCGAGGACCGAGAACTTCTTGGCATGGCATCGGCTGCAAGTGAAGCTTTTGTCGCAGTGGGTGCGTTTGTAATGGTTCTTCACGCATAGGATTGTCTTCAAAGGCTGAAACTTTTTGTGATCCTTATTGCGTTTGCAGCCGGGGAATGGGCACGAGTATCTCTTTATCAGAATCGGCTCAGACCCAGAACCGGATTCTTTGTGTGGCTTAGCAAGAGCAGCCGGTGTCTTGTACTCATCCCCATGGCCTCTCATGTGCATTCTCAGATTCGCATCTCTTTTGAAACCCTTCCCGCATATCGTGCAGAAATGTGTGTGTGGTGCGAGAATCTCCTCTTTCTCCAGCTGCAATATCTCGTATGAACCCGGAGGAAGGTTCTCTCCTTCCTCTACATCATCTTCGTCTTTCATTTCATGTTCTTCCACAACATGGCTATCTTTCTCATCAATCTTTGAATCGCCAGAAGGATCAATCCGTTTAGACAAATCAGAGTCTTGGGCACCACAGTTGTCTTTTAGTTGAGTCTGTGAGCCAAAGTTATCAGTTTCCCTTGCATAGTAGGGAAACAGGGCTGAACCAGGCAGTCCAGTATATGGACCCAGCGTTGACATATTATTCTTAACAGATGGAAGAAGACTGCCTGCAGTGGAAATCAGCTGTATGATTATGGAAGTAAGATCTGCGGTTATAAGCTGCTGTTGCTGAGCCACGAGTTCATCCGGACGGCTCACAAGCTGCCCACCTCGCCCAACTATCAGATGAACGAGATCCTGAAGCTGGTGGATCTTCTGTTCCAAAAAGGATAGATTGTTCAGCATTGCTCTCGGGTCCCAAGTCTGCACCTTACCTCCTTGCAGAGGATCATTGTTCACTTGACTGTTATCTTGGCCAGGATCTTTCATTTGACCAAACATTTGCATGCCAGGCTCGATTCTCATGTCGAAGTCTAAGATAGACGTGTCTTCCCATTTCTGCTGCGATGCAGATGCTGTGAAGGACCTGTTATTTCCAGAAGAACCCGGTTCGGGCAGTTTCTCACCTATGGAAGAAGAGTTCCCCCAATTGTTCTGGCACAGATCCTCGTCGGTATCCATCTTCTGAGATTTTGTATTCAACTCCGATCTCTGCGGTGAAGACAAAGCACTGAGAGGAACAGCTTGATAAGTAACGATCAAGATTCAATCAAAATCCAAAAGGCCTGGAACTGGAAGACACCAAATCCTTATCAGAATCAAAACAATATCCGGCATAAATCCCCTGTATTCTTCATCACTCCTAATCAAACTTGAACATTCCAATAAATGTATCACATAAAGACTTACAATTTTCAGAAGAAGGTAGATACTCATCAGAATTCAAAAAACAAATAATGAAACGGCAAACATAGAACGTATACACACACAATCATGTCATATAATCAAATTCAATCCCCATTTCTCCTACTGGATGCCAAAAACCTTCTCACATGATCCAATTCGAGAGAAATTTTCTCACACAATCCTAAGATCTCCAAAAAAAAACCCTAAACTAACCTTAAGCTGCGTAAAAAACATTACGAGGTCAAAACCCGATCGTCTAGACACACTGACAGTATTATCACGTAATCAAATGAAATTATCATCGCGGGAAGATAAATTAGACAGAAGAGAACCCGAATCATCTTGTGAAAACCCAAATAAACAGGAGTTGATGGAATCGAATTTGTTCGGGAAAAAAATTCAACTTCCAGATGTAAATTCGCGAAAAAAAGGTTACACAAACTCAACCGGAAAAAAATAGGAGACAGAGAGACGACCTTACTAGATTATCAGCGTCGGATTCTCCTCCGTGACCTCCAATGGCCGATTTAATGGGGGGAGAGGGAGAGGGAGAGGGAGAGAGAGAGAAGCAACGTGGAAAGAGAAGAGCAGGAGCTCGAGAGAGCTGTTCGAGTTTTGGCTTCGATCTCTCCACCATCTTTCCAATTTCACCATGTGTAAGTCAACCCATTGATCTCAGCCGTTGAAAACATCACGATGGGATCCCACCAGATCCGACGTCTATAAATTATTCGATCGCATCAAACGTCGATGCTACATCACGGCCGTTGATTATTCGAAGGGCGGGGTCCACCTCCAGCATGATAAGAGTTAGACGGGCACAATTATTAAATGTTTATTCCTTTTTTCTCTGTCTATGCGCTGCAGTCTGCATATTTGACTTGGCTACTTGCCAATTAATTATCATTAATTTACTACATAATAATAATATATTGTTATTATTATTATTTTTAAAAATTACCTCAATTTAAAAATGATTTATAACGATTATTATCATCAAATTTATTTAAAATAGACAGTATAAATTCTTTAAAACTATTACAATATTTTACTTTGAATTTAAATATGTTAGATTTATAAATGGTTTATATTGTATTTTTAAGTTATATATATGAATTAGTTTTAATACACTCATTTAATGAGTACATATACATATCAAGATAATAAAATTCTAACTGCTTAGTTTATATATACACACGCATTTGCCTAAAATAATACATCCGTTTAACAGGAAAATCGGAAATTTATAAAAAACAAGACTCGTATAGAAGAAAAAAAATAAACACAATATATTTTAAACGATTCAGATAAAATCATATAAATAAATATAGTTTTTTATGATATGGTTTAATTCAATAAAAAACTTTTAGGTGGGCAAAATAAAAAAGTCATAATTTTTTAGGGGTATGTATGCAAATAGACTAATATTTTTTATTTTACTAATTATTCACTGGCATTGCTTTATTATACTGTAAATCTCGGAGTGGCCTGTGGATTTGATCACGGCTCATGAAGGTTCGTGGGGGCATGAGAGGGTAAAATGGGAAACTAAAAAAATTCCCATGTGTCGCTATCTTTGGAGCTAATTAAAGATTATGTCACCTGTTTAGGGACATTTTCATTTTCCAATAAATCAATGATGCCTAAATACGTATTTCCGTGTTCCTTCCTACCCTCCAATTTATTTATAATTTAAAAAAAATAAAAAATTATAAGTGCTTGCATATTTTATTGTCTATTAGAGACTTTGATTGATACGAAGAAAAAAAGAAAAAAATATTTTGAAAATTTTTTAACTTATTAATATTACACCAAATTACAAATTCAGAAATTTTTAAATATTTAAAAAAAAAATCAAACTCAGTTATTTTTTATACACTATATATTTGTGGATAACAATGAATCTATATTTTTTTTAATAAAGACATTTTATTAATTTGATTATAAATTATAAAAAAAAAATGAGAACAAAATTAAAGATGTTTTTTGAAAAATTAAATTAATATTTTATAGTTTATATTTATGTGTATAATATGGAAATAATTTCCAAAACCTATATAAAGGAAAAGGAGATAAATCTTGTTGGGCAAAGTGGCTGAGACTATTTATAAACTGTAATTATTACAAGAAAGAGCAGTGGGAGTCGATTGTTCTGAATAGTTAATAAAATAACCCTGACAAGTGCAAATGATTCCATTTAAGACAAAGTGGGAGTGTCACGATTTCACATTTAAAAAAGACATTTTTATTGTTACTGTTGTTGTCCTTTTTTTATTTCATTTTTTAAAAGATAGTGTGTTGGTGGTGGGTTTGCCACTTCTTGTCCAATTATTTCACATGTATTCATTAATAATCAAAATTTCACCACTCCTTGGAAACCCATTCACAACTCTTTTTCTTTCATGTGAGAATCCGAGATCTCAACGTAATTGAAATGGATATATATATATACACATATAAGAATCTTAAGAGATGATATAATTGTGTCTAGTATTAAGATTTTCAAGTTTGAATATTAGTTTTTAAATTCGCATTCAAATTCTCATTTAGGGAGAGACATTCATATAAACTTTTCTAATTCTCTGGGAGATGTAGTTAAGTCAACATCCGGTAAACTTCTAGATTAAAAAAACTTTAAAGTTTGAATATTGGCTAAATATTGAAATTAGTGGGATATATTTATGATTAACATTTAAGTGTAATATACTAATGTTTTATTATTTCGGGAGAAGTTTGGACCACGCAAACAAAAGCTGTTTGAACATCCACTAAGATAAGATAACACTAAATCCAAAGTTCTCTTTCTTCACCTCCCCACTTTATAACCTAACCTTTACACACAAACAAAAGTTGCTCCTAGATTCCATACTATTATACTAAATGTTAGTAATTATAGAATTTATGTATTACCATATAATAAAGAATTTATGAATTGAAATTAATTCGAATACAAGAATAGTTTTTATAATTTATTTTTTGTTAAAGATTGTTGTTGCTGTTGTATTTGACAATTTAAAAAGGTTTATGTACGCAGTGTTTTGCCAATGGCTATATCAGCTAAGGGGCAAAGAGTTATAGTGCATGTTTGAGAACCGTTGCCACAATGAAGAGGAGGCCAGTCTTGGGCAAGTAGCATGAAGAGCCGCCATTTTTGCTCTAAGTCTTGTATCGACCTCATTAGTACTTGCAGACTCAGATAGATAAATTTGCGTGAATTCTAGAATCCCTTTCCTTCCACAGTGTGTAGATAGTTAGTTTCCATACAATGACGGTTGTCCATCTCATCTGTGGACTCTCCCAAGTACCCAATAACCAGCTTGTGATATGAAACCGTCGAAAAGAAGGAACCTGGACTCCGAGACGTCGCAGGGATTTGCGGAAGATATCCTGCGTAGCTTGGCATTCAAAGAATATGTGATTTTTGGATTCAGTAGCATTGCTGCAGAACAAACAATGTGGGTCTCTCTGTAGTCCCCACTCCATCATCATACGGTCCTTAGCAGGACAACGATCGTGGCAGATCTACTCTTGCTTGCTACGAGCTAGCCTTGCACGGTGCCTGAGCTCGGCTCTTTTCCATTTCACGATAAGGTGGCAAAGTGAAAAGAGCGTGTTTATCTGCCAAAAAAGACGTTGAGTCCACGGTCAATAGCATTCACAAGCGAGGGGAGGTTGATGTGATGATCTATGATGTGAAATACATACCAAGATGATCATTGCAATGACGAGAAGGGGGCCAGACCAGAAAACAGACAGGAAAGCTCCATGCGGGTCGAAGTAGTTCTGAGTTGCAAAGCTCTTCCAGTTCTTGCCCAAGAACCGGTTGAGAGTCTTGGCGAAATATACTCCAGCCACTGCATAAATCCAATACCCTAAATCTTAATGTAGAACAAGAAGACTATCTCCAAAACAAATGTCACAAGAACACAAGCCACGAATCACTGGGTGATCTTTTACAATCCAAAAAAAAAAAGTAAAGATGTCAGCGACTAACTCATAGGTTTCTGTCGGCTCATCATAATTTGTTTATAAGAAAAAAAAGATGTCATTTCATTTTTATAACCATGGTAAGAGTCTCCATCCTGTATAATCCAAGAGACCAAGCAAATCATCCCCCAAGCCCAGCCCAGGGCAATGACCTTGATATATATTCTGCACTCAATTCAAAAATCAAACCCCATACCGGATGTTTCACAATAAGCAAAGTCTAGATCTTTTGTAGTTAGAATAGTGCAGGGAAAGATGATACGTTTAGAGCTATCAAGGATTTGTGTATCAGTTAACCTAGAGGCCAACCTATGTCAGTCAGAAGTGCCTAAACAGAAAAACAAAAACGATTCATCGGCGAGTTCCAAAGGGTGTTAGAGACCAGGGAACTTACATGCCAATAAGAACAAGCACATGTGGAAGTTGAGATGCTTTCTAGAGAGAAGAGCTACGAGTAGCAACAGGGCATGAAACGCCAGCAAACCCATAATCCAAGGTTCCTGTAAAATTTGTGACCGGCAGGGATTATGTCCAAATGCCCGAGGAATGTAAATGCACAAGCAATAAACGAAAAGAAACATCACAGGAAGCAGAAAACCCAGCAAAAAAAATCCGGATACGACCGTGCAAAGAACTTAACACAATCATTTCTGGGGAGTAGAGATTGGAGTATATGAAGCCAAATCAATAACCAAGGTTTAGCCAACGTGTAATACAATCAAACTGCACCTATAGAATGTAATACTTAAGACAATCAATCTCATTCTCGAACTGATATTAGCAAAGCCGGGTCGGCCACTGCCTAGTAGCTATACTCAGAAGAAAAGACTTCCTGGAATTCCAGAAAACAGAGCAAAGAAACGAGGTTACTTGACCAAGTTTCGAAATGGAAATTCCATGGAATTGGAGTTCGAACAACGCAATTGCCAATCTCATACTGTTATATGAAACCATAAATTGGGACCACCACCTCTTCTGCTCGCTCAGTGTAATAATCGAAGAATGCCGTAGGAGTTTTCCCTCTACTCCCGTTTCATCAAAGAGCGAAAAACCCCAGCAAACAGAAAAGCCTAAACAGATTGATAAAGGTGAAAACACCGTGACTCGTTACCTTCCAATCGATTGCGTGGTAGAAACCCATGAAACTCTCGTAAGCAGGTTGCAAACCCGATCTGATCTCGCCGGACATCTTCTGAACCAGATCCGCCATTAGATCCATGTGTTGCTCCATTGCCGATCTCAAATCCTCCATTCTCCCGGCAAATCTCACCAACAACGAGATCCAACAAAAATATCTTCCTTGCACAATCTGGCAAGGAGTTCTGCGCTTAATAGTGCCCCTGAAGTTGCTAGAAAATAATATCGCTGTCATCTCGAGAATGTCCTCATTGTTTCCTCTATTATTATTATGGCCCCTAAGGCCAGTTTTGGCATTTTGAAAAATTACATATTAATACACTAAATTATATAAAAAAATCTCATATAAATATACAAACTATAAAATATTCAAAAAATTATAAACTTTTATTATTTTTTACATTAAAAACTACATTTTTAAACGGTTTAAAAAAGCCACTATAATAAAATAGTTTTTTGAAATCGTTCAAAAATTTTAAATTTAATTTATTATTTTTAAAAAGTTTAAGATTTAATATAAAAATTAGGAAGAGTTGTTATAATGAAAATTTTAAAATTTGTGTATTTATTTAGGATTTTTTTATAAATCCGTATGTTAATATAGAATTTTCTCTAAATAATGATAGGAAAGGGCCAACTTGACTCAACCGTAAAACCATTTACGACGGGTTCGAATCCACCTCTTTATGTTAAAATGTAGGAATAAGGTGGCCTAAGTCCAAAACATTAACCAGATGGGGTACAAACTGAGTTGGTTCTTCAACGATATCACGTAGGGATCGAAATCGAACATTTTCAGGCTTGAAAACACAACCATTCGCCATTGCGTATCTAATCTAATGTATAATGAATCCTATTAATCCACCTAAAATCATTTCGAAATAATTTAGGCACCGTTTTCTATAAAAATTCAGGTATGGTAATTTTATTTTAAAATTTGTTCGGATAACTTCTGAATGGATAAAGAGTTTCCCCTTGCCTTTATTGGGAAAATGATGATATGACCATGCTGATGCACTGGGAGTATATTGTACATACAATAGAGCTACAACAATTAAAAAAAAAAAAAAAAGTTAAAAAAAAAATATTTTTTTAAGGAAAAAAAGGGAAGAAAAGGCAACATAAGACATTACAGAACAACACAGCAACCACATTACATCGCTGCCCGTTTCACATTGCTACAACCCAACAAACATTGACAGTCTCTGAAATCCAAATCAGCGAAACGATGTCGTGTTCCGTGATGGATATGGACATCAAGCTTCGCAGGATCCATACGAAAGATCCACGAAGGGGGGGCGTACCTGAATCGTGTAAATGGTGTTGAACTACAGGCTAGAGTATAGTGTCGACACGGTCGATGACATCGAGGGCTTTCATCCGATCAATGTCGAAATCTATGATCGGAACAGAAGAAGGTCTCCTGATCGGAAAAGGGTCCTTCTTGCTCTTCATCTCACCACCCATCATAGGCGAGTAGCTGCTGCTCTTGCTAAGCCTGTGGTGCTTACACAGCCGCCGTGATTTTGCCGCCGTCTCGAATTCCTGGCTCTTGCTTATTCCGGGCGTCTTTTTCCTCATGCTCACGTCCCTAAGCATCTCTTGATCCTCCATTGTTAGTATCGGTGGCGAGGATGGGCTCGATTTGTGGGAAATGGTCGAGATTTGGATCGCTTTCTGAGTGGCCGGTGACCTCATCGGAGATTTCACCGGAGATCTTAGCCCGCCGGTGGTGGTCCTGATCTGGCTGACCAGATGATGAAGCCATACCACTTGTTCCAGTATGTATTCCTCGGTTTTCTCTTTATCGGCGTGGTGAAGGGTCTCTATCCTTAGTATGGTTTGGCCCCCAGGCCTCTGGTTCGTCTCCGACCTGAAATTTTCAAACAAAGGTGAATGAATGAATATACGTAGAGAGTGACAAGGTGAAGAAGATGAATCAATTATTCCTCAGGGACTTTACCCGGTATTTGCCCATTCTCCGACCCATCCAAACCCGTGATGCGCTCTGGTTGAGAAGATGATTAAGAACAGGTGAATTTCCATATCAAATGACAAAACCAGGAAGTCTAAGAAGGATCGTATATATTATTGATACATAACCACTATCAAGATTGATAATCCAAAGGAAAAACATAGAAAAGGCTTTTACTTGGTTGTGTTCGTAGCAATTGGAACAAGCCACTGCAGTGTTTTCTCCATTTCGGTTTTTATTTGGGGAATGGTTAGCTGCTGGAAAAAAATATTCGGATACGTTGAGTGGAGAGAATACATACGTATGGCTGACGGCAAGGATTTATGCAAAGATTCGGTCAGGAAAATACCTCTTCCTTAACCTGGAAGGACTGTATTTTGGAGCGTAATGCAGATTTTATACTCGGAGGTAACCCTTGGTACAAAGCGTCCCTTGTGCTTGCAGGCATAGAGCTAGACCGGGACACCTATTTATAATATCAAATCATAATGAGAAAAAGAAGAAAACAATCCGACATAAAGTCTGTGGTTCAAGAACAAGAACAAGAACAACAGCAATACAGATGTCGTTGTAAGATTCTTACTGAAACTGTATAACTGCCGTTCCAGTTGGGGAAACAAAAGATTCATGGTACAGAGAAAGGAAAAGTAAAATAGATTAGAAATGAACAAAGAACTCACAAGAGTATCAATTTGGGTAATGATGTTTGCGTAATGTAATGCAAGGCCAGCGGAGCCCAACTTTCTACTACGTTTGCAAGAAGAATCACTTACTGGCTTGTCGGAATCTGCATTTCATTGACAGTAACAAGGATTCAGCTATCCTTCTATGTTATATACGCATTCACGGGTTCTCATTTTAATAAGTCATCATGTCCTCCAAAAAGTGCAAAATACAATATATATATATATATATATACACACACCCAGATTATAAGACATATCACTTTATCCCTGGCTTGATTCTTACCAGCGGCACCAAATGCTTCATGGATTTCCAAATGCAAGAAATGGACAATATCAACAAGTTTCTCCATCACCTATGGAGTAAGAAAGATCTCGAGAGTTTAAATTTGAATCGAAATGAGCCCAGAAAGCTGATAAATTTCCGGAAGGACAACCTCGGTTAAACAGTTTGAGACAATACCTCTTCCAAGATCTTAGACCAAAGCGATTTCTTCTTCAAATTTCTTACATGCTTCCCCTGACTCTTTAGCTCAGCTCTCAAGATTGCAAGACCGTCTCCGACACCTCAATTAGAAATGGCACAAATAGAAAGAAAATTAGAGCAATAACCAATACAATGGTAGTAGACAAACGAACCTTAAACTAGATAACATCAATAGGCTAAAGACATCATCATAGGTAGGTACCTCTTTGTGAAGTGTTTGGATTCTCCTTTTCCTGGAGCTTACGGCGGTAATCTTGTTCAAATCTGTCCAACGCATGGAGCTCATGATACAAATCCTAAACCCATCACAGAGAAGGTATAAAACATTAACCAGAGTTAGCCATCACGATCCAAGGAAAGACCATAAATCATCACTTCTCATGAAATCACTTACAGCTGTATAATGAACCAAAGTCATCAAATGGTGCATTGTGGTTTCCGCTTCTTGCTTCAATTGTTTCTGAGGTGTAAGCTCAGAGCCCCACCTAAGTCACAACACAGCACTAATGAGAAATCGGATGTGACACAAACAACGAGACCAAAGAAATTTTAAGCGAACAAGGTGGATGATTGTGTTGGAGTACCTTTCAAAGAAACGATCAAGGTGGTGGTATTGAGGATCCTTGCAACGGTTCCCAAAACGCACCACCTCTCCAGAAAAAATTCTTAACTCTTCCCTGTAAATGATTAAAAAAACAATGTGGCTGATTCCTAATCTTAATCCTAATGCTAAAAAATGAAAAATATTGTAAAGGGCATGCAACATCCAATAGGAGTAATAAAATTGCTACATGCTGTTACCTTTTATCTGCCGCAGCTATTCTCAAAAGTTCATCCGTATCTTTTGATATTAAGTTTTGGACCCCTTCAGAGGGTAACACTACCTCTTTCAAATGCCTAATGCTATCTTTTGAGAGAGACTGCATAAGATTGGCACCTTTAACGATTGTGTTTGCAACTTCGAAAGCCAAAATTGAAATTTTATTCCCTTTTGTCGTAACCCCGGAGGTAAATCCTCCGCTAAGGTTCAGATTCGTCATGCTACTCCCGAGTGTGTCCAAGACCTCCACTGCCTTCCCGAGCCCTGCCGTACCAGCCCTGCCTAGAAGAGAGCTTACTTCTGAAACCTAAAAACAGAAAAAGCCTAGCCGAGTTACCCCCACCAACTTTACTAGTATCATTCAGCCAAAATTCAACCAATACCTCATCCAAAGGACTTCGATCTACGCTATCCATTGAAATATGGAACTGAGAATAAAGAGAGAAAAATTCAAATTACCTTTGCCACAGCAGCCTCTCTGGACTTGGTTGATCTAGATTTATGCGAACGAACCCTAGAAAGGCGGGGAATTCCATCATCAATATCTTGGGGATGAGCTCCATCAGCTAATACATTCAAATCCGGAAATGAAAACGATTCTGCCTGCTGCTTATCCCTGTCTTCCCTCACCCCAGAAGCATTGCCATTGCCATTGCCGTATTCTTTCGATGCAAGTTCACGGGACTGGAAAACCACTTCAGACCCACCATTGATATTGCCATTAACATGTGGAAAGCTTCCACCGGGAGCATTATTTACAGAGGAACTCCTCGAGCAAAGCCCTCCCATCACGTCAGGAATTCACTATTACCACTTATTATCAACTGAACTCAATCTCTCTTGCAGCTCTACGAAACGTCAAAACAACGAACTACATAACCCGAAAAACCATGAAACCGCGAATTCCGGTCCGTGCAGAAGCACCAGTCCATTAACGGAGAAATCGCACAACAAAGAACCTCAGTACACAACCTGCCACGACCGCACCGCAGCTAAAATTAGGAAGAAATCAACTAATTAAGCAAACCCCTGGGATTAAAAAAAAAACCCCAAAAGAACAATAATAAGCAAACAGAAACCGATTAAACGGAAAACCCTAGAAATCAAAGTGAAACAATGGGAAAATCAAACTAAAGAATCAACCCACAAAGCAGTTCTGTAGCAGATACGAACTTGCCAAGCAAAAAACAAGCTCGATGCAGAAGTAGAAGCAATAGCAAGCCGAAGCCGAAAGGATCAACAAGGGAAAGAAATCGATAAGTAACAGAAACACCCAACAAAACCAAACCTCGGATCTGAAAGCCAGATTGAACAGATTCTTCGCCTTGTCGAGTCGTTCTTGTTCCCACCACGAACAAAGCTCCGACCAGTGTGACCTTCGCTGCTGAGGAACGGCAACGATATCTACAGTGTTCACGAATCTGCCACTGGGAGCACAGAGCAAGAGGATACGCGACGCGACGAAGAGAGAAGAAGACGAAGGAGAGAGAGAGAGAGATTTATTTCTCTCGGCTTCTGTTGAGAGTTGGAGACTGACAGAAGCTAAAGCTGCCATATCAAACCATAATCTCTCTCACTTAACCCATTTTTTTTTTTATTTTAATTGACAAGAAAATGGAAAACCCAAATTCATATAAATTTTTGTTTCTTTGTTTTTTTACTCTGATTCAAATGTCCTTCTAAAAATTATTTATATTTGGTTAATTGTATCATAATATTTTTTAATTACGTTTATAATAATTCTTGTATTTAAATTCGACACAATTTTTGTAGGAGTCACATGAATATCATTACAAAATTTTAGTCAAATAGGATTACGCAGACACAAAACCACCAACACTAATTATCAAAATTAAGTAAGTTTTAATAAAAGTTTACAACTAAAATTATTCCAAATGTGTTGTTGTGACGTCAAAAGCAGATTTAATCTTTTAAATTTGTAAATAACATTTTTATTTTGAACATAAATCAAATCGAATCGAATTTGATTTGAAAGAAATTTATTGGATATAATTTTTTTAAAATTATAAATAATACAAATATTTTAAAAAATAGTTATTTTAAAATAAATCTAAATCGAAAGAAAGCAACATATAAATGAACAACCTATCTTAAGCGTATCATTTCCGAGCATAATAAAATCTTTTAAAAAAAAAGAAAAATAATTCGGTTATTTTCCCATACGATTTTCTAATTAAGACGGAATGCGATGAGGAATGATGTTTTTAAGTTACAATTAGCTTGTAATGTTGTAATCAATTGGGTCATTATTGTTATTAATTATATTGATGTCGTTTTTTTATTCATTACTAATTGCTTGCAAGCGTGTACTTTTAAATTATGTTTTGATGATGGAATTTTATTTTTATTTTTATTTTTATTTTTTGGTATTGGACTCTCTCTGCCTCTTTTTTGGACCAATTCCACATTGCATCATATATATTCACACTTTGCTTATAAGCCTCTTTTTCCCCCACGAAGGACATTTTCTACATTCTTTCACACATCACATCTAAAAAAAAATTATTAGAATTTGTAAAATGTCGTGAATTATAATGATTTATTTTATAAATTTGAAAATAAATTTATCAAACGAAAAGTTTAGAAATTTTATAGCATTTTATAAATTTAACAATTTTCACAGAATTTATCTTTTTTAATATTATATAATACACATAAATGGTCGATTTATCTGGATAATTAATATAATAAGAAAACATATTATCCACAAAATCTAAAAAAAAAGTGAGTTGAAATTGGATACGAACCAATATTCCAATTTAGATAACAAAATCCACTTTCTATGATTTTCGAATTTAGATTCAAATACCTTTTAATATTTTGTGTAACATATAAATAAGGATTGCCAACACATATTACTAGTCCAATTAAATAAATAGCAGACGCACGAATCGATCTAAATTTTTATGGGGTTTTATATGGTCAATCCAAATTTATTTATGGATATGGCGTGTGTTTAAATACGATGGTAATCAAGATAATGATGCTCATAAGCATGGTTAAAAAGATTTAATTAAATTAGTAGATATGAGACATAAATAAATTGGAGAAACCAAGTTTGACCCAAGTGGGTTGGAGTGGAGAAGGTCTATGATTGACGGAGACTTCCGACTTTTACTATACGACGCCGTTTTCTGCGTCTAACCTCGTGATCCGTCAAACCTTGTTTGTTACGCTTGCGCGTATAGAAAACTGAAGGCCATCCGTCCAAAACGACACAGTTTTGCTAATTTCAGAAAAAAGAAAATTCTCACACACAAAAAAAATAGGGAATGTCGTAAAACCAGTAAACTTTTTAAATTTGGTAAATAAATATATAAATTTCTAATTTCATATAAAAATATATAAATTTTAAAATTTTCACATAATTTCCTCAAAACATTAATCTCAATTGAGTTTTTTCTTAGATATATACGAAAAAATACAAAATTTATGTATTTTTTATATCAAACGAAATTTTTTAAAATTTATGAGTTTTTATATACACAATTAAAAGCTCTAATTTTATCGCAAAAACGACTCGTTGCTTTTTGGAAAACCAAAAATATCTTCTGGAAAAAGAATCTCTCACGAGTGACAGTATTTATATATTAATCTGATTATATACTTGTACATGTGAATTAATTTAAATAATTATAGATAATCTGACTTGAGTAGTCATGTTGACCCAATTAAAAAGGCCCAAAGTAGCCTTTCAGAGGGAGAATAAAAGCACAGAGACAGTGCAGAGAAGTGATGTAATAACATAACAATGGAACAGAACCAAAGCTTCCTGTCCGATACAAAAACACACAACATATATGCCACAAGAGACTCTTTTTTCTCCCTCGTATGCTTTTTCACATTTTTTTTTCCAAGTACGGAAACAGACTTCACCTCCCCAAAGAAAAAAAAAACATCACATGAATCTGCCAAAAAGAATTAAAGGAAAAAAAAAAGACCAAAGAAGAAACACACACTACCCCCCGGGAACTTTGCTAAAAACTGCAGAATAACGGGTGGGTCGTAATAGTAGTAATAGCAGTAGTATATGTATGTACGTATGGAAGGATATTAGAGGACTTGCGAAAGAAAGAAGCCCCCACCTCCCTCTTTTTGGGCTATGAAGTATCGCAAAGGTGACAAGGAGGATCTTGTTGTTGTTGGGTGCACCAATGGTCAGGGACACACATGAAGTGTGTGGACATGAACTTCCTGAACCTCTTCTTGTACTCCTTGGGGCTTATCACCGTCGGCAACACGTTCTTCGGTACGACTAACGACGATTTCACCCACGTCTCGAGCTGCTTGTCCCACGTGTACTGCCTCAGGTAATCTATTATCCCGCACGCTAGCTCCCTCTTCTCCGTGTCCACCCCCACCAGCAACGAGTAGTCCATCACGTTTATCGACTGCAAACACTCAGTTATCAATCGGAGTATCCTTATTTCTATTAGGAGAGACGGATTCTGCTAAAAAAATGGATATATGTCCATGTCTATGGACATTTTCTCTGCAAATAACCATTTCGGGTTTCGGGTCGAATTCGACTATACTAGGGTTCAATTATTTCGGTTTTTGAAAATATACAACTGAATCTGATAAACCGAATGGTTACGATTTTTTTTAAAATCGAAAAACCCTGAACCCAAACAGAACCGAATAAAATGAATGACTGATTTTTTTTTAAAATGAGTATTTTTATCAGTAAAAACTGAACACGAAAATAGGAGAAAAAGAAAACTTACATTCAGGAAGCTGGTGTCATTCCAAACGGCCCTTTGGAGGATACGTTTAGACATGTTGCTGATGTAAAGCGGGGAATTGTTCATGTCGTTGACAAAGTTCTGATCTAACAGAACATCTTCAGCAGTAGTGGTTAGCCGCGCGTGTAGAGCCCCTTTCAGATCATACTGACGGCACTGCTCGTCGTTTTTCTTCTTTGAGATTTAAGCTTTTACTATTTTTATCTTTAGAATCCCCATGAAAACTTGATTTGCTCCACTTGGTACCATCACAACATTCGTCGTCATCGTCATCGATATCAGTAACATCCCCTTCTGATTCATCTTCAGAAATTTCTGCTTCTGGAGGTTCCCAGATGTGAGCATCAAGTTGGTTATTATCATGTTCAAGTTCTTGATCAGATGATCTTACCATATTTTGAACATTATTTTCTTTTGACTCTTGACTATCAGCCTGTGATAATTGCACATCCCTCATAACATCACCATGAATGCTTCTATCACTGATTTCGGTCAAGGTATTGGACGAATGTGTTCTTGATTCTAAACCCTTTACCTTTAATTCCCGTTTTTCCCGTTCTTTGGCTGTCTTATAGTCACCTGCAGGAGGGTAATCCAACCAAAAATCGATATACGAAGTTGAATAAATTTACAAGATTACATTCAATTTGACAAGACTGATAAAATCATTACACAGACATACTATAAAAACGTTATATAGATTTTGTCACGGAATTGTCAAAATAAATCTAATCGCCCGCCTCAACCGAGGAAAATGAAGATCATCATGAGAGGATTACCTGATAGATTCCAAGAACTTTTGCAAGACAGGTCTGGTTGCCCGACTGGTAGGAGCCCTTCATGTATTTAAAGTAGTTATCGGCAAATTTCACGAAGGATTCGTATTCCGTCCTCTTGATCTCCTTAATGATGAACCTGTCGTCCAGTGTTTTAGCAAACACAGCTTTGCTCTTCCCACCCTTTGCATCCCACGGCTTACAACGGCAAAGTGAAGCTATGTAATCCATCTCCGAGGGACAGCAAAGCTCCCTGAGCTCACGGAACTCGTTCGAGTATAAACACACGACCGAGTATTTACACTTTTCGAGCGATTTGATTGATCCGAAAGAGACTTTTCTTCTCAGACCCTTCCTAGGGGGGGCTAGTGGTTCCAGCCGGGTCAAACCATCGAAACTCATGAAACGTGAATCCTCACGAGGGATTGCATGCTGATAATTAACTGAATCTTTATCCAAGAACCCCTCGAGAGAGCCATGTTTAGATCTCGTGAGAGGTAATTTGTTCTCCTCATCGCTGCTATCTCCCGCGCTAGGAGATTTTACTAGTAGGGCTAGTGCACAAGCAATCAGGCTCGAGAGCTCGTCTTCATAATCCGACACAATACTATAATAATCATCTCCCAAAGCTATGTGCAGCCGAGAACTTTCCTCACTGATTATTTGATTCATTGTCTGTAAAACTTCTCGGGCAGAACTGTTAATAGTTTCGGGTTTCGATAAGTATACCTCCTCAAGGTCTTTGATTCCTCTTGACCGGAGCTCTTCAAATGGCAACCAAAACCATTCGTTCATTCTCTGCCGACCTGATATATGTGACCCGTTAGAGACAGCAGCCCGGCTGTCCAAAGATTCTCTAGTAATTGGAATCGTTCTGTCAGCTTCTTCATTATTTTCCAGGCGACCAATAACAGCTGTGTGATCATTGGAATCATGGTATGTATTGAGACCTGAAATCCCCAGAGTTTGCATTTTATCGTCGTCAAGAACATTAGACACTTCGGTCTGATCATCTTGGACAGAAGCACCATAGATTGGAATGTCTTTGCCCTCAGGTTCATTTCTTTCAAAACCTCCATTAGTAGCAGAAGCTTTAGCATTGGTCTCGATTCCAACTGAATCATCCATCTTTGCCGTCAATTCTTGTTCAGTTCTCTCGCTCTCAGCAATTGTAGATATCATCCAATTAGGTAAAGCCATTGAATGCAGGCGACGGTCCCAAACCGAAGCTTGAAGCAGAAGTTCCCACCTCATCCGGTTCATGCCAAGCAGCTTGTGGGAAACATCTCCTGAGCTTTTAGCCTTGTCAAAAGAATTCTTGATATTTTCCTTGTTGGGCAAAGACATGTCAAAAAAGGATGAAACTACATTAGTAAGCTCGCCTGGACAAAGTAAAAATAAATAACAGCAGACACTCATTAAATAGAAACTAAATCGTATTTTTTATACCATACATGGGAAACTTTCTAAAAATAGAAACAGTTTCTAAGGAACAAACCTCAAATTGAGAACGTTCTTCCTTCAACATCTCTTCAACGTCAGATAAGCTTTGATTGTTTGGACTTGAACTAGCGAGATGGGATCTTAATTGCTTCAGGGAACTAGCTACCTCCTCAAACAGCGATATCCCTTTAGTGAATACCTTGAACACCATAATAACGATCATTCACTGCTCAAAGATGTTCCGAAAGCTACACATAAAATTATGTTTGCACCATACAGAAACCAAGAGAGAAAAACAGAAATGCACAAACTTACATTCTGAAATTCTTTCTCAAGCCAACCCGTCTTTACTGAATTGCCAAGCTCCAGCTTTTGTGGTGGTAGAGACACTGTATAAGTTGTGACGGGGGAGTATCTGAACATCGCAACCATGGACCCCAACCTACAGTTGCAAACAAGTTCTCCAGTTATCTGAATCCAGTCCTCAACAATTATCCTTGTCAAAAGATTGATTTGGAGAAATTTTCTAAAGGCATATGAAGACATAGTGGACAATACCCAAAGAAGTGAAGGAAGTCCCTTTCGAAAGAGTGACCACAGCTAGACGTTCTACTCAGCAAACTTTGCTCAGAAAAGCTGAGCTCCAAGAACTTTCCAAATGACAGGCTACGTGCGGCAGTAGATATCAGCACTCTTTTTGTAGAATTTGGGATCCCATCCTTCGTTTTACACTTGCAACAACGACTCCACATCCAAAGTTGTCCTTTCGCCTCACCAGGCAAACTTCTTTCACTGGGAAGTCGTTTTATCTGAATTGTTAGTTGCTTGCTGTGATGGGCATAGTAGTAAACATGCGCTTCTGGTAATTCCTCACATGTATTGCATTGGCTTCCCTGCATTAAAATGCTCATCAATCAGCGCTCAGCTTCTTATTATGCAAGAGACTAAGGAATTGCGCAAGAAAAAATGAAAAAGACATTTAACTATAAGGGTTAAGAAGAATTGACAAAAAAGAGAGATCAAACCTGATTAAACATGTCTCGCAAGAACTTCCCCAGAGGAACATCAAAGTTCTTGTAAAACATTATATGAGAAAAGTGGTTCTGGTCGCAGATTATCCCTTTAAGGGCATTCCTCCTTGACACTAAGACCAATATACTCTGAGAGTCTAAGGCAGTCGTCTCAGTATCCATCTTGGCCTGTTCTCCATTTCTGCCATCTATCTTTGCATCGACAGGAACTCCAGAGTCAACTAACAAATGCTGCTCTTTTGCATCCTTGGCCACAGTATCTTCAGCAGTATCCTTTATAGCTTCAAAATCACAATTATCTGATATACCAACATCCCTAGATGCTGGAACCACTTCTGGATTCTCAACCAAACCAAAATACCTAGATAGAGATCTAGAAGGCACACGTTCCTCGAAAGCCTTCTTTATTGAGGCAGACAGAGATGAAAACCCAACAAAAACAGCAGGATTATATGGTTCATAAGAGAAAACAGAGTCTCCATTTGATTCCAAGGTTTCAGCTTTATTGCCATTTGTATTCCCATTGGCATATGAACTCTGCTCGTGGAATCCATTAGCAATAGGGATATCAATTTCTGTTGAGCCAGATTCAGCAGTGGAGTCATCAATACCAGATCCTGATAGTTTATCCGTTTCTGTAATAGAGAACTTCTTTTCTGATGCTGCATCTGTTACTCCAGTAGGAGGCACAGTAGAGAGCATTGTTTGCTGGTCAACGAGGAAAGACGTCTCCAGGGTTAAATGATATGCCAGGGCAACTGCACATTGAACCACTTCTTTAACCCTTTTCAATTCGTCACTGTGGCTTCCTTTAAGCAAAATCTGAAACATAATACACACACCATCAGAACCTGAGGACTATGGACCCTTAGACTTTTTAAACTGTGGAACTCTCCAAGATAGAAAATCTGGGAAAGAAAGAGACAAAGTGTTAGATCGAGATCTTATGGACTTTTTAAACCGTGGTCCCATAGACATTTACACAGAGATGCAGTCACCGAGATATCTAAATGATACTATATCACTAAAGTAAGGAGATCATCGATCCTGTAGCAGCATCTTTGATGCTTCCAGCATGATTGTTTTTATCCATAAATAATTTATGAACTCACCGTGCAACCTAGTCGAGTAGGGCATCCCTCAAGAAACATCAACGTTTTACTTGGCTTCTTTCCACCTTCACCAGCAACATTATGTTCCTCGACAATTTTCTCAATACGTAAAGAGTCACAATGCTTAAGCTTCTGGCTAGAGAGAGTATCAAACGAGACAATTGGTGAGCCTGTACAACGAGCAATTCTCTGTAGACGGTGGAGCTTCATGTCAAACACCAGTGTGATCCCTTTGCCAAGAATAGACTCTTGAACATCACGAGAAACAGATTTCTCCACCAGAATAACATTAGGGTGGCAACCTTCTATCATATCAACAACAGGCTTGACATAATCCTTGTCCTGTTAGGAAGGAATAATCAGAAAAGGAAACAGAGGAAGCTCGTGTGATTGTGATCAGTAGAACATGTAACAACCGTACCTGTACCATCGATTTAAAAGAAGATAATCCACTTGTGGACTGACCCAGTACACCTTGGACCAGCAAAATTCTAGGACGCTCATACTTTGTTGGCATGTGTTTATGTGCGGCATGTTTTTTGAAAACCAAGCCTCTGAAAACTCGGCTGCAACATTATGGAATTATTAGGGACGTATAGAATATGGGTAAAAAAAAAGAAACATACGAAATTTTAATAGAATGGACTACAAGCATTGCAAAGCCTTAAAAAAGGATAGCTCGGTACACAAAGCATCCCGCTGAGCACGAATTCCATCACAAGGGTGCATTGTATGCACAGCTTACCTTGAACAATATTCTGCGAAAGCTTAAACATATGGAAAAATATCTAATTTATCACCCTAGAGTAAAATAAGCAAATTCTGTCTGATTCATGCCAAATCAAGAGTAGGCAATGGGTGCTACAGCCAGAGAGCAGCGTACAACATGAAAAGTTGCAGTAAAATGGCTGCTGGTTATATCTGGTAGAGACATATTCAGGGAAGCACGGTATAAGGAAAACTTCAAGGAGACAGATTACCTATCACTGGGAGAACCAGTTGCAAGGCATTTCACTTTGATATACGCATTTGGATCAACTGGTTTTCCATCAATAACTGCCTTTAACAGTGAAGCAGCCTCCCAGGATAACCCAGTAACTATGTCAATCCAATTCTCACCAAATTCTGTTGATGACGAAACATCCAGAGACTTGAGAAGTTGACTCACAAAGACCCTGAACTTTCTATTTATATCCTCTTGCACTGCTCGTCGTTTTTCTTCTTTGAGATTTAAGCTTTTACTATTTTTATCTTTAGAATCCCCATGAAAACTTGATTTGCTCCACTTGGTACCATCACAACATTCGTCGTCATCGTCATCGATATCAGTAACATCCCCTTCTGATTCATCTTCAGAAATTTCTGCTTCTGGAGGTTCCCAGATGTGAGCATCAAGTTGGTTATTATCATGTTCAAGTTCTTGATCAGATGATCTTACCATATTTTGAACATTATTTTCTTTTGACTCTTGACTATCAGCCTGTGATAATTGCACATCCCTCATAACATCACCATGAATGCTTCTATCACTGATTTCGGTCAAGGTATTGGACGAATGTGTTCTTGATTCTAAACCCTTTACCTTTAATTCCCGTTTCCGGTTCTCAGTAGAGTCCATATCCTCTTGAGTGCTACGGCTTGAACATTCCTCTTCATTACCCCTGCAAGACAGAGAGAAAGCATCATTTATACTATTACTATGACATCCACAGGAATCGATAATCCAAAGGGGATCAGACCTACCTATCATAAGGGATTCCATCCACCGAAAAATCACCTGAGAAAAAATTTGAAAAGGACTCATTAGTTAAACATTACAGGGCTCTCTCATCCTGAATATAACACATAAACTAAACAGAACAAAACAGATAAAATAACATATACTTGAGGAATTTTATTAAAAAAAACATATACTTGAGGAAGATCGTTCACTGCTCGAGAAGGAACTTGTTGGTGTTATCGATGGGGTCACTGCACGATTCATACCCTTCTGCCTTAGCAATTGACTCTCCTGCATCTCGCGGCAAAATCTACAAGACTCAGAAAAATGTTCACCCTCCGATTTCACAGGATTTCTGTTCTCTGCTCTATCATCCTCCGACCCACCAAGTTCGCCCCCACAATAGTGGCACATGCTACAACTCGGCAGCCCAAGATTTGCCTAGTAACTCGTATCCAATAGACAAAGAAGATAAACAAAAGCCACTTATCTGCAACAAACGAAAACGCTAGAATGAACATCATCTACAAAGACAAATAATTGAATCGAAGGAAAAGTTAAAGAAAATCATCTAAAAGGTTAGACACATATAAGAACCATAGACCAATATAAGATCTACGCCGTCCTGAATCTAAAAAAGAACATAATCCCTTCAGATGTTGCAGTTACTGAGAACAACAAAACCATGATTAATCATACACCGAACTAGAAATCACCAATCCGAAAATCGAAGAACGCGAAGGAACTCTCCAGAACAAGACAACCAATTCGGACAGGAATTCAAAGTGAGATCGATTCAAATCACCATAACCGATAATTATCGCGATTTCGAGGAAAACGATAACAAAACCACAGATCATACGTTAAAGTGCGCCGAATTTCCGAATCCGAAGCCAAAACCAAAAAAAAAAGGAAAAGAAGAAGAGAAAAGCAAGAAACCGAAAGATGGAAAGAAGGAATGACTTACCGCCGAAGCAGAAAACTCCAAAGGAAACTGGGCAACACAGGAACTTCAAGAAATCACAAAACCCTAGCCATTTCCAGATTCTTCCGTACAAGAGAGAGTTATTTCCCCTTTCTAGAGAGAGGAGCGACGAACAACGGAGGAGTCCACACGAAGAGCAGGCGGAGGAGAGAGAGAGGACGAAGTTTGAAGAAGAGAGGAGAGAATATTATATTTAAAATAGTGGGGTCCACTTGATATCCACACCCGTTGATAATTTCTCGGCTGTCTTTTTTTTTTCGCTTTTGAAATTTGTTCAATTACTAATAATAATAAAAATTATTTATTTTATTTGCCTCTTTTTTTTATAGTTATTATATAATAATGTGACGGTTGTGTCCGGATACGGTGAAGCCACATATGGTGCAAGGCATGGAGATTCCAAATACATCGAGAAATACCAAAAATAAATGGATGACAAAATATTTGATATTTAATATAAATAATCTCCATTGATGCGCATGACGGAAAGCATTACATTTAGCCACAAAATAGCATGACCATAACAAACTAAACTAGGTCAAATTCGAGGAAAAAAAATTAGAATTTTTTATTATCATTCATATAATTTTTCTTATATATTTTTCAAAAATAATATTTATAATTTCAAGTGGAACGGTCTCAAATACTTTCAAAAGTTTATATATAATATAGAAAATGACCTAGAAAAGTTCTTAATTATATATATAAACAATTATTTAATGCAGGTTGGATTATTAACTTCATTGGGAGCCCCAAAATTGGTTTTGGATTAATGTGGCGCCCAAAATAAATACGTAAGGGTATTAACTTTTAGATTATTTAATAAAATTTTTTAAATTAATTTCAATATTCAGATTTATATTAACTTTTAGAAAAGGATGATTAGCTAAAATTTGGTATTTTATTGGATCAATCATAAATTTCTTTGATTTGTGTAAACAGATAATAATAGGGGAAAACGACCATGATCCACCAGGGGACGTGGCGTCGTAGCTGGAACCGTAAGATCATTTACACGTGGCGACTTTGGCGCGTTCCCATGGATCGACGGTCTAGAAAGAGCTGAAGGCGGGGGAAGTAGAACACGACAGGACTGTGAACATGACACGTGGCATACCGAGGGTTCGACGCCGTTGTACATGTGGCCTTGTATTGGTTCGCATTTTAGACGCAACGCAATAATTGCAATTTCATGGTTTACTGTCTTTGAAACATAATTTATATATATATATATATATATATATATATATGTGTGTGTGTGTGTGTTATCAAATCAAGACCTTATGATTGGCTTTTGAACTATATAGATTTTAGAAAATAATACACACGTACTCTATATATATATTATGTAAGTTTGGATTTTTTTTTTTGAAATATTGAATTATTTTATCTTGTATAATATCCTTCATGATTGATGCTGGTCAAAGAACAAAATATTGAATTTTGAAAAAAAGAATGGAAAAATTGGACATGGATTTGATTTAAAGGATACATCTCCAATCAAATAATTAGTATTAGACACACTTTGAGACGACCTTTCTCAATTTCATGAGGATTATTCTTATGACATAACCAAATTTCAAAATTGATTTCATTTAGTTCCATTTATATATTTTTTATAATTTGATTTTTGGTCACTTCTACATTATTTATAGTTGTTATCGATTTAATTATAAAATTATTTTATTTTTAAATCATGTCTAGTTTGATATATTTAATTAGGCACAGTTAGGCTTTCTAAAATCTATTAGACGCCTAATGTCCACATGAATTATCAAATATTTCAAATGAAAAAATGTGACAAAATTTCAATCGTGATATATCAAATCGTCTAAATTATAATGAATAACGAAATACATTTATATCTAAACATCAGTTATCAATTAAGTAAATGGTGGGTACAATATCGTGCATCTACAACACGCTTATGCTAATAGTAAAATATTTGGAAAGTAATCTTGGTGTTGTAGTATAAATATCATATATTACTTTGGATTATATATTGTTTTATGTGTCTTAGAAAAAAAAAAAAGATTAAATGAGAGTAAAAGTTTTTCCAAACATTGTTATATTTCGAGATTAGTTTATTTATTAAATATATTTTTTGAAAAAATGTTCATTCCTATTTCAAGATTTATCTACACTATGTTTGTTCATTTATATTCTTTTTTTACCTTAAATTATTTTTGAACCTTTTTCCTAACAATTTTATGAATAAATAATAAATAATTCAATAAATGAAAACTAGACTATAATATGTCAACATCTTATATATATATATATATACATATATGCGCAAGTGATATGAAGTATTAAATAGTTAAAAATGTTTGTAATGAGAAACAGTTTTTGAGGTAGAAAAAAATAAATGAATTGATTAAAATCGGACAACACCAGGAATAATAAATGCCATAATATACGTGCGCAGACGGAAAAAAATAAGAAAAAGGGAACATATAAATAAATAATTAATTATGAAGGTTTCATGCAAAATTGGTTCGAAACCTAACCTTGTTAGGTTAGACTTTGTAGAAGGTGACTGATTTGATCATTTTATCATTTTTATAGTTCATTATATATTTTAGTTTTTTACAAAAATATATTATAATAGGCTATATATATAGTTCACAAAAATTTATTTTTTATTTTTCCAATTTACATCCCAAATTATTTTTTTGAATATTTTTTTTTGTTACGATGAAAAACCTCTATCCTACAATCTTTCGGATCAGACATCGGACACCGCAACGCCTCTCAATCCATGGGCCGGATGAGAAGGCATCAGGACAGCATCGCGGACCTGAGAAAACTTATCGCTCTGTGCAGTAGCCGGCAAACCACGCAGAGCAGGTAAACCAGCCTCGTAAAGCTGACCGGCTCAATGGGAGTTCCATATCTGAGATTCGAACCCACAACCTCATAGAAGAGGAAGTTGTCATTAACCACTAGGTCGGGAGATTTTCCTTATTTTTCTGAATATTTCTTTCAATATATTTACGTTTGTTTCACTATTCTAAAGTTAACTGTTAAGGTATTTCAAACTAAACATTTTTTTATTTGTTGTTTAAAAATATATTCTGACTTTTTAAAATCAAGAATTTAGGCTAATTCATTATTATTTTTTAAAAATAGAAAGATCTCGTTAAACTGAAGCAGAAAATTAGGCTATAACATATTGTATTTTTCATTTTTTTTTGTTCGGCAATATCCAAATAAAAAATTGTTTGGCAACGTCCATAAATATCAATTGCTAAATATATACACATTTAGATACGAAATCTGACTTTTTAAAGGAGTACACTTTTAGATACGAAAAAAATTGAAGACAAATATAACATTCTGAATAGTTACCACTTCTTCTTCGTTATATTTATTATTTACAAATTTTTTAGTAAGAAATATATTTTTATATAAAAAATATATTAAACATTACCAAGTTGCAGTATAATAAATTTAAAAAAGAAAATCATTACTAGGACGAATAACGAGTTTGTCAAGTCACAAGATCAAACAAAGAGATAATGAAAGCCAAAACCTAAGATGGTAGGTTAAATGCCTTTTATCTAATTACTTGACTTTAATTATGATTTAAGAATTCTCCAAGTTGCATCCCTTTATTTAATTTCATTGACTTTTGACCCCATCCCAAAATATCAAAATCTCCCCTTTCATTTTCAAAAAAAAAAACCATATATTTGTCATTGAGATAAAACAATAAGTAGTAATAATAATATTTATTGTGAAATTGAGAATTCTTCAACATAAAGTATAAAATTTTCCTTATGTTCCATTCTTATTAGATTCTTTTTAAAATGTTGAATTGTTTATAAATAGAGAAAAATTCTTAGTCATTATTCCAAAAAAATATATATTTATAAAGACAGCTCTTTTTTTCATTTTTTTTGTTTGCTGTAAAAGCTCCAAGTTATTATTAATTTATTGATACCAAATTGTTTTTTTTTTAAAATCAAATTTAGTAGAAATTTCCGAAAACTTTTGACTTTTCAGTTTTCACGGCACAATTCGGTTGGTCGTCGACACGCATTCGAGACTACGAAAGCCCAACATCAATTTAAAACGTGGGCCCACGGCCCAAATGACCTCGCCGCCAAGACTGATTTAACAAATTAATTAAACAAGCCACACGATAGGCTAAAGAAATTATTAAGACCCTACGATTAAATCAGAAACGGACGGTGGCGATTCTAAGCTCGGTAAGGCACGTGAACGTGATAGTCACGTTCACGTGTAGATGACGATGCTGCAAAAACTCTAAATTCTAAAACTAAAATAATAAACCAAAAAAATATCTAAATATTAAAACCTAAATTTCAAATCCAGATTATAACAGAGATTAACCAAAACAATTCGAGAGACATTATATTTTAAAGTCTAAAAATTTAGCCTTAAAATTAGATTGGCTCATGAAACAAAAAACAGGTAGAAAGAATACAAAAGATAAAAAAAAATAGATATCACGAAACAGAGAAAAATAATTAATATATATATATCTGAAAAGTCAAATTTAAAACCGAATCACACGGCTAACTTTTAATATATTGCAATTATAATGTGGAGTCGTTTGGTTGAGTTTGAAATTCAGCTTCCAAACCGGTTTGGTTAGGTACGAGTTGAATTGGGTTCGATTTATCTTTTGAGTTTCGTGAAGTCTGCAGATGGAATAGTGAGCCACACCTCGAGGTCGGCATGCCATTGAAAAGGAAGCACGTGACGGTGTCGGGTGGGTATTGCCACTAGCTCGATCGGACAAGATCCAAGAGCTTCAGATCACGCCGACGGGTGTATCAGTTCCAACAGAAGAGAGAGGGGAAGATGTTTACCTCTGGAAGCACTCTTAAGCCTCCGTCCCAATCAGCAAAAACATGGCAGTTGGTCCGCAGGCCAACGCGCAGGTAACTTGGTACGAACCGCCTTGGTTCAAGAAAGGAGTTCCTAGACTCGGTTTCATCCAATGGATGGCTCGTCTGGAGACCGAGACCGACTTCGGCAATGGGGGATCCAAGCCGTGATGTATCTTATAAAGGACTTCAAAGGCAACGGCTTTGTCGTGCTTGGCCTCACCCGTGATGGATACTCGGGACTATCGTTCTCTCTTCGTCATTGATTCTTAGCGTATATTGATCCCGACAAGTGGCCGGTTGCTTGGTTATGAAAGATTTGGATAACTTATCCCTGTTTGTGGATGGTCACAATACTTACAGATTAATGCGATGCGACCCAACATGGTCCATGATGATCAGCTTTGGTATTTCCCGACCACGGCCCTGATGTAGTCCGTGGATCACGTGAGGGACGATAACCCGCAACCACGGCTACAGCCATAATCTTGTCAGGTTTCTGCAGTTGAATTGGACTATGAGTTTCTTTGGCCGTCCTTAATTGTTGATTACGTTCCTGCTTCTCTTTGTTGCTTTTGTCTTGGATTTCATGCTTCTGTTTTTTCATGGGTGAAACCAAAGTATTCTTATCTCCCCTGTCTCGGATTAGTCCACGTGGCGGCTCCTCGTCTCCCTATCCTTCCGAAAACTACTCGAGATATACCATCCATTCTCCACCGTCGATCGTCCCAGGCCCGAATATCTCAACCGTTGGTTTTTCGTTCACCACAACAACCTTACCATCTTCCCCACCTCCTCTAGTCGTCGAGAAACCACAGACTCTCTCTCTCCGACTCCAATGGCGTCTCTCCAGCAAACCCTAGTTTCTATGCAATCCAAGCTCCCACCGTCGTCAGACCGAATTCTGAGGTCCCTCCCGCTTCGGAAGTCCTTCCCGCTCCGAATCGGACGCGGAGGCGGCGCCGCCGGAGCGAGGATGGTCGCGACGGCGGCTGGAAGCTACGCGACGGCTCTCGCCGACGTGGCGAAATCGAACAACACTCTGGATTCGACGAGCGCCGACGTGGAGAAGATCGAGAAGGTCTTCTCGGACCAGCAGGTCGTAGAGTTCTTCGCGAATCCGACGGTTACCGTGGAGAAGAAGCGGGAAGTCCTCGACGAGATTGCGAAATCATCGTCGCTGCAGCCTCACACGGAGAATTTCCTGAACATCCTGGTCGATGCGAACCGGATCGAGATGGTGAGCGAGATCGTGAAGGAGTTCGAGGCGGTGTACAACAAGCTGACGGACACGGAGCTGGCGGTGGTGAGCTCGGTGGTGAAGCTGGAGCCGCCGCAGTTGGCGCAGATAGCGAAGCAGGTGCAGAAGCTGACGGGGGCGAGGAACGTGAGGATCAAGACGGTGATCGACCCTGAGCTCGTGGCTGGGTTCACGATCAGGTACGGCAACTCTGGGTCGAAGCTGATCGACATGAGCGTGAAGAAGCAGCTCGAGGACATCGCCGCTCAGCTCGACCTCGGCGACATCCAATTAGCATCCTGAGTCTTGTATCATTCGAATCTAAATTCCCCTTTTTTTGTGCAATTCAATCTCAAATTCTTTTCTTTCTCCAGCTAAAAGTGCTGTTACAAATCCCTAACTTTCCCCAAAATTATTTTCATAGAATTATATATGTACATATTAATTTTATATAATTGAAGTGGCCGTAAAATAGCAATTATGAAAGGTTGGTCCATCCATGTCATTTTGGAGTGTAAATCACTAAAATATACCAAACATATTGGCAGTAATTTATGGGGATACACCAATCCGAAAGATCATATTAGCTTTAATGAAACCGTGTAATTATAATTGTAATGTCGTAATTGATTCTAAATACAGTTGCAATTGATTCTAAATGATGTGGCAAAAAATATATCTAATTGTTTACAAGATTTTTAATTATTATACGATCGTAAATATTTCTTTTTTTAGTCGTATGCTAGTTATATAACCGTCGTAATAAAATGTAAAAATATGAAAGAAATGTTATTTCGGATTTTTTAAACCAAAAGTGGTATAGAATTGAAAAAAAAAATTATTTTTTTTTGTTGTGTACCGCTGCGACACCTTTGGTAGATACGAGTGATTTTTCCCATCTTGGAACCAATGATATAATCAATTGACTTTTTCTAAATTAAAGGTGCATAGCATTAATGGTTCAAATCCGATATATTCGATAATAGATATTTTTTTTGTTGACAACGAAAATACTCTAAATAGTAAATATTTTATCGATAAAATCTGAATTGAATAAAAAAACATAAAGCTGAATTGAGTTTTATATAAAGATTTAGGGTATAATTTCTTAAGAAAGGATATTGGAATTTGGATAGATGTGATCAGGGCAAATAGGAAGATGTGTAGCCCAAGTACGAGATTGGGCCACGAATCAGCCCACTTACCACCGACGTGGTTTCGTTGTCACCTAAACCTTATTGGTTGAATAAATTATCTAATCAACCGTAACATTGATTATTTTAAAATATAAAAAAATTAAAAATAATTATGAACCAATTCTGAAGATTTTTTTTTCCTCGTATCCTTCGCTGAGAAGCAAGATCCCTGCAAGTTTCCAGCTTCGTCCGATAATCTTAATTGAGTCCCCAACCAAGGGTATAAATAATGTTGAGTTGATACGCGCTTTGATCGATCCGGTTCTTTTGTCTGATTCGATCAATCATCGTCGGGGATCATGTCGATGCTCGATTCCTTCTTCAACAAGGGCTTCAAAGCTGCAAAATGGTACTCTCGTATTCATTCTGTTCTATCTTCTCTTTTGGATTTTGAAATTCGGGTCTGGCAAAAGAATGTGTTCTGATTCGGTTTGTGTAGAATTCTACGCGTCACTGAACGTTTTGAAAGAATCCTGGGAAGGTTATTTGGCTTAATCTTGGATTAGATTGCTCGCACTGTCTTCGACCTCTTCATGATTTCGGCGTTTCATCTCTGCTAACCAGACAATATCTCATTCTGGGTTTTGTAATAATTGGCAGTAAAACCTTGCTCAAGTTAACGACGCCTCGGATAAAGCTGCTTCGGAACAGAAGAGAAGTCCAGATAAAGCAGATGCGCCGCGAAATCGCTAAGCTCCTCGAGACTGGTCAGGAAGCCACTGCTCGGATTAGGGTTTGCTTCGTTGCCTCCATTGCCTCTTAGCTCCATTAACTGTTTGGCAAAGCTCCTAAATTTTTCAAGTTTTGTCGCAGGTGGAGCATATTGTGAGGGAAGAGAAGATGATGGCTGCTCAAGAGATTATTGAGCTCTTCTGTGAGCTAATGGCTGTCCGTCTCCCGATCATTGAATCACAAAGGTTATACATTCTTGGCATGTTTGTTCATATGGAAGTTCCTTGCTTGGTTCTGTCTGTTCATGATTCCTCTTTTTAGTTGTTGAATGAGAAAGCAAATCTTGAACTTCGTAATAATCCATTTGGTTTTACCATTTTGTTTGTTGATCTTCTGCTCCAATATTGTCTGAAGAAGCAAATTCATAACCGTAGACCACTTTTTGTCTTGCAATTTTTAGGTTATATGTCACAGTAATTTGATATTCTTTTACAATACATGAAAGACCCGGGTTGATATTCCATTTTCTGGGGAGGTTCTTCTGCTCCATTGTTGACCAGGAAATCGAGATTTGAGCTTTGACATCTATTCTGATCCGAATCTTGTAGGGAATGTCCATTAGATTTAAAAGAAGCAATATCAAGTGTATGTTTTGCTGCACCAAGGTGTGCTGACTTGCCAGAGTTGCAGCAGGTCCAGATGTTATTTGTTTCCAAATATGGCAAGGAATTTGTTGCAGCTGCCACTGAGCTTAGACCGGATTGTGGTGTTAATCGTAAGGTATGTCCAAAGCTCATTAGCGGTGAATGTGCATTGTTGATACAATAATTACAATCAAATAGATTGAATTAGGCAATGAAAAAATAATCCATATGAAATCCTTTACTTTGGCATCTGCAGGTCATTACGAATGATTATGCATTCATAAAATTAGATCTAATCAATTTTCTAGATCTGTATCTAGAGATATAGTGGCAAATTGTTTGTTTGATATTATATACTTAGCTTCTATATTGTAAGAAAGACTAAACCAAAATAGTTTGGACTTAATCACTAAGATTCATCTTTTAGTTTGAAGTGCCGCTTGGCTCAACGGTGAGCTCACTTGCCGTGGGGTCTGAGGTCGTGGGTTCAAATCAGCCTCTCTATATAAAAATAGGGTAAGGCTGCCTAGTATATTCCCTTCCCAGTACCCCACCAGGTGGAGACTCGAATTGGGTTGGTCCTCTTCATCTTTTAGTGTGGTTTAATCACGAAATGTTCCTTCTTTGGGTTGCTGTTTTCATTCGTCATTTACGATTACAGTTGGTGGAATTGCTGTCTGTATGTGCACCTTCACCGGAAACTAAACTGAAACTTCTCAAGGATATCGCAGAAGAACATGAGCTTGATTGGAACCCTTCTGCTACAGAAACCGAGTTCTTCAAATCTCATGACGATCTCCTGGTAGGTATATGTGATGTGCAATATATGTATATGAAACTGAACTAATCAAACACTGAATCTGCAGTTCTGATTGTGGATATTTAGATCCATGGTACCCTCCTCTCTGCGTGTATGTATGTACATATATACTGAGCTCAGTTTCTTGGCCACCCATGCTTCCCTCGTGAACCTGGGGAAAACAATATGCCGCCTTGAGTGTATTTTATCTCGTCTCTATCTCCTAAATTGTCTTCATTTTTTTCTCAGGATGGGCCAAAGCAATTTGGTGGCGGCTCTACGCTGCCATTACCGAAGGAGGAACACGATGAAGGATCATATTCTGCACAGTTTGCAGCGCAAAAGGAGAAATCGGATTCTGATTCTGACCTTGATACTTTGGAATTTCCTGAGGTTCCAAATGTTGTTCTGCGGCCAAATCCAGGTGCAGCCCCGATTGCGCAATCTGCAGTATCCCGAAGCCCTGAAAACGTACAAGAGTCAGCAAAACATGCTGACGGTGATGAACATACCTCTGAGGACTTGCCTTTTGAGTCGGAGATTACAGCCGAGGCTAAATCAAACTCTAGCCGAGATGAATCTCCCAAAAAATCAAGCAAAAAAATGCCAGAGGAACAGCAGTTTTCGCCTTTTGTTTCTCCACCATCACATGTCCCAGAGTCGGATCCTGTAAAGTGGAGTGATTATTCAGCACCATCTCTGGGCTCAGAAACCTTCTCTGCGAAAGAGAGTCTTTCTCCACCAGATGTTCCGAGAACGAAACCCGACATGGACTTGCAGGATGTACTGGCAGCCGCTCAGATCGCGGCTGAGACTGCAGAACGTGCAGCAGCAGCCGCCCGTTCGGCTGCGAGTCTTGCTCAGCTTAGAATCGCCGAACTTACCAAGAACACCGACCATTCTACTGAGAAGAACCAATTTCAGGGTGACAAAACCCCGGAAACACCGAGCTGTGGAAAACCGCATTTGGATCATCAGAACTCCTCGACGAGCAGCTCTGGCGATTTCCCACAGTTACCCCAGAGACTGCCTTCGATGGAAGATGATCCCTACTTCTCATACCCTAATCTGTTCACGTCACAGAACTCAGGCCGTTCATCTGATTCAAGATCTCCCCGTGATTCTTAATTCTTGTGTAGTGTAATACTTCCCCTGTATTACCAGATATTTCAGTTTTACTGTTCTTTCACTCTTGCAAAGAACAATGAGTTTGATGTCTCTTGAATGTTTTTTCTTAGTAAAATTCACATGTTGTATTTTATAGAACTGTTGAGAGTGGTAATGCACGTAGTTTAATGTAAGGTTTGCTCAAAATATCCTCCCGTCTGTTATGTTGATTTCAATTTATATACTTCGACAATTGTGACAATGTGATCAGAATTATATTTTATGCATACGATATTTGTTAAATATATGGTGATTATACTAATTTATCATATTCATCCTGTTACTAATAATTTGATAAAATTATTATAAATTTAATATTATATACTGTCATGTAATCAAAATTATAATTAGAAGAGAGAGAGAGTACATGATGTAATTTTTTTTAAAAAAAATCTACATATATACCATGATTTTTTTTCCGTAAACATCTACTCCCTGATTTTACACCATGGCTGAAGAAATGCAAATTATCATGAATTTTTTATGAATCAAATCTAAAACAAAAACGGGCTAATGCCCTAAATCTTGTCAGTAGGAGTCCCGCTTTGGGGTGCATTTGCATTCGAACACGAAGACAGATTTCCAGCAGCTTATATGCAGATAATGTAATGAATACACAGACAAAGATATGCTTACACGACATTTCATCATCAACTATTTCCTCGTGAAATCATGGAAAGAAGAGAAGAAAAAACCCTAAATCTAAAAAATAAACAAAAAATTCAGTGACCTTTTTTTTTCCTCCTCATCTTTTCCTCGCCTCTGTGGTTGATTGGACATAAAAAAGTCTCATCTCGGACCAGACAACTCAACAGCATGAAGATTCTCTGTGGAATCAACGATCCAATCCGAACCAGGATGCGGGGCCAGTTCCACTTCTTGTCTCAGAACCTCCACTTTCTGCCACTCGTCCCATTTCTCGGCCAGCCCGTCCCCTTCCAGCATCCGTACAACTTCCGACATCTTCGGCCTGTCCATTGGCGAGCTCTGTGTGCAGAGAAGTGCCACCTGGATGAGCTGTTCTACTTCTGTTTCTGTGTAGTTGTTCTGCAGATCAGGATCCACCAGCATTTCCAGTTTCCTCTCCTTTAATAGGCTTTTCACCTGTTAAATTCCATGAACAGAGATCAAAGTTTGCAACTTTTTCCTGGTTGAGATCTGAATTTTCATCAAAGTTTCCAGCTTTCTGTGTTTTCTCTTTTACCCAATCCAGAAGCATAACGTCGTCGTCGTTCGCCAGTCTCGCCAGATCGAACGCCCTCTGACCGGTGATCAGCTCGAGAAGCATGATACCATACCCGAAAACGTCGGTCTTCTCCGACGATTTTCCGGTGGAGAGATACTCCGGGGCTATGTGCCCGATCGTTCCACGCACCGCGGTGGTCACGTGTGTGTCTTTGTAGTCCATCAGCTTGGCCAGCCCAAAATCGCCAACCACTGCCTCGAATTCCTCGTCCAAGAGAATGTTCGCCGCTTTCACATCGCGGTGAATGATTTTCGGGTCACAGTGATCATGTAAGTAAGACAGGCCCCTGGCCGACCCTAACGCGATCCGCTTTCTTGTTGGCCAATCTAGAGGTGGCTGTGACTCTGAACGTTCTGCAACAAGACAAGACAGAATCGCTCGTTTACACCGCGAAAAACAGAATCGAATCCAGGACCGATCAAGAAATCATGGATACCTCTTAAGCACGATGCGACGCTTCCATTAGCCATATAAGGGTAGACGAGAAGACGCTCAGTCGGTGTCATGCAGAAGCCACGTAACCTCAGTAGATTCCTATGAACCGCCATACTTATCATCTCGACCTCAGTCTGAAACTGAAGCTCGCCGCCGGGAGTACGCTCTTCTTTGAGCCGTTTCACGGCAACCAATGATCCGTCGGCAAGGCGGCCTTTGTACACTTTCCCAAACCCGCCTCGGCCCAAGATGTTCTTGTTGCTGAAACCATCGGTCGCAACTTGCAGTTCTCGCAGAGAGAACCGTTTGAGCTGACCCAGATGAACTTCAGGATCCTCCTCGGCTGTAATCATGAAACCCGGAAAGGCAAATGAGAAAACTTTTTCGTCCTCGGAAACAAAGTATTCGTTTTTTGGATTCTGAAAATGCGGAGATGGACACTAACCAGGTACGTCGAAGAAGAATTCTTGAGGCTTTCTTCTGCGCCACCAAGCAAACGCTAAAGCAGGGGCGGCAAAAAGCAGAGCAGCACCCGCAGCAACTCCTCCGGCAATCGCTCCCATGGAACTATATCCAGCTGAAAAGTTTGGTATACCAAAGGAAATCGAAATGAAAAAATGCACACCGAGACAAGTTTTTCGTTCTGATCAAGAGCTTTAAACGCCATCAAAAGCATGCAAAAAAAAGTATGAAACTCGCAAATTCTCCTGAAAGCAAGAATTATTCGATCTCTTCTGAATAATGAGTGAATGTAAAGTTTAGAGCTTTGCGTTCAACTCGTTCTATTTACCTGGTGTAGGAACAGGAGGAGGCGGTATAAATGGCGGTGGAGGAGAAAATGGAGGAGATCCAGGGCAGGGACGACTGGTAACCGGACCACAGAGATCCAAGTTGTTTGCAAAACTGTATAGAAGAACTGACTTCGTAAATCTAAACCATTAAGATATGTAATGAATCTTTCAAGACATGAACTCCCATCATCACAGTGATGGATTCAAGTATGATTTCTTCTACATTCATCTTTAGTTTTCTCGATGATTTAAACGTTATGTTTCCGAAATGAAGTTTTCTAGGCTATGAATGCCATCAGAATCAGACCTGATAGGAGTGAAGAGCGAGAAGGAGCCATTGTCGGGAACAGATCCAGAAAGACGGTTATTTGATAGATCCCTGAATTCCACGAGAGAGCAAGAAAATCCGGTTGAGATCTTCAAAAGAACACGGGGAGAGGAATGGAGTCAACGGACCGGATAATACTCACAATACTTGAAGGGTTGAGATATTCGTCAATGACATGGGAATCGGCCCGCTAAGACTGTTATTGTTGAGCCGACTATCCTTGCAACAAAATTTTCACACCATACCATACCATACGTATTAAATCAAGAGCCTCCAAATAAATATCCTAGAGATATCGATAATCTAAGTGATTTACTCATACAATTCTCCATAAACCTTTGATCAAGCAAGACAAATTGCATGTTTTTACCAACAGAGATTCCATGACGAGGTTAAGAGATTCTTACAGAAACCGCAGCTTTGAGAGTTTTCCCAAAGAGTCTGGAATAGGACCGGTGAATCTGTTTAAATAGAGATCCAAACTCACTAAGTTTGTTAGGTTCCCTAGATCGCTCGGGATTGGCCCGGTTATGTTATTACTATAAAGCTCCCTGTCATAAACCGAAACATGATATTAAAACATACACAAAGAAGAAAGATTCAATCTTTAGAACATATATAACGAAATAAACAACAGGAAATGCCTAGCAATTAATTTCTAACCAAAAAAACACACCAAAGATTGAATCCATCATGTGTCCAATATTCATCCATTTCCACCATCATTTCTCTTTGGAATAAACTTACAAGTACTGCAGATTCTTGAGCAGGCCAAGCTGGGAGACCAATTGTCCAGATAAAGCTGCGTTGCCAAGATCACTACAAGAAGAGAATAAATTAAGACAAGATCTTAAGATACACTAATCAGTAACATAGATGCAGTAGAGAAATACTCACACTCTTATTACGCTATTGTCGTTATTGCATGTTACATGAAACCAAGTGCATGGATTGACGAGGGTAGGATCCCAACTTTGCAAGACGTTGCTCGGGTCAATCAAATTAGCTCTGAGACTGTGTAATGCATCTCCTGTTGACAACATATGTACAAGAGCTTGCCTTTCAGGAAGATGTTAAACCATCCATATATAGTTTTAATCTCCGACATTGCGAGTAAAAATCCAACTCTAAGACAAAAAGCCAGATGACTTTTGGCGGTGACGGGTATTGTTGTCACTTTCTATATCCGGTTTACGTGTAAACGGCAAAATGGTTACAGGTTACACAATCCATTTGGACGAAATGCTTCATATCATCCAAAATCCAGCTTTTGGTATTCACATTTTACGCGTGGGAGATGAATGATCTCCGTTAGTTAAACCAGAAACCAAAAACATTCCAAGTGCTAAACAAGATTTTATCATCCTTTTCCAGTAGTATCCTTTCCATTCTTTCGTCCAAACATTCGCTGATTTTTTATTCCCAATTCCCAAAATCCAGTGGTTTCCTTGCAGATTTTTTGCGGGTCTTGGCCAAAAATAGCATTTTGGGCATAGTATAGGAGCTACATAGAGGATTTCCGAGAATTTTAAGGCCGTTGAACAAAATCAGTAATCTTAAAGAAGACAATAGAACAAAGATCATCAGGGAATCATCATCAAGCTAAAGCTTTCAACTGATCTAGTAGGTAAACGCTATGACTTAAGATACTGCCAAACCAAGACTGGGAAACAGCTACGACCAAAGCGAGAAGAACAAACCCCAAAATCAAAACTTTAACAAAAGAGTATAATGAAAACATATCTTAAACCCTTAAAATAGAACCAGATTATCAAAATTCCTTCACAACAGCGAGAAAGACCTAAGAATCTCTACTTTTTCTGCAGCATGTATGCACCACTGAAAGTGATCGAAAGCCAAAAAAAAGGCGTTAATGGAGAAAGAAAAAGGGGGAAGAACAGTAGCGAACTGACCTTCCACGTTGGAGTAAGCAAGCCACAATGGATTCAGCAGAAGCAGAGAGATCAACCAGACAAGACCGCAAGCTTGGAGATTTTTTAGCTCCATTTTCTGACAGGACCACAGTGCCACCAAAATCAGCCTCAGATCCAAACAAGACTAAGCACCGCCATGACCGTCCAAAGAAAACCCTAGCTCCCAAATCGCGCCATGAACTCTTCAAAATCCCATCTTTCAATCGGAGAAATTACACCTGATCTCTCTCATTAATGACAAACCCAGAAAAATGCCAAGGAAACCCAACAGTAACAGCCACAATGCACGTAAAAAAGGGGTGAGATTTTTGGGGTTTATATCAGATCCAAACTAGAAAATTTATTAAGAAAAAAAAGGATTCAGCTGAAAACCCCTTAATCTTTTCGTGCCTTTTCAGAGAAAAGGTTTCAACTTTCTGTTTTTATTTTCCTCTCTCTGTTCTATTGGAACAGCCATCTCCCTCTAAAGCCTACTCTTCAGGGATGGCTCTCATTGCCTCTCTCTCTCTTCTCTCTCTCTTTCTCTCTATCAATGAAGCGTGCCACTGGCGAGGATGACAAAATTTTAAATAAATCTCCCTAAATCATTACTTTCTTGAAGAAAAAAAATCAACATTTTAAATAAAAAAATCCAGAAAAAAAGGTTCAAAACTTGCCCAAAAAATAGTTTCAAATTTATGTTTTTTTAATTTTTCTGTGTTTAAATATAAGGTTTGATTTTTGATCGCTTTTAAAGAGAAGGTTTTGCTTTGTAATACTATGTATCATCCACATAGGTTAATAGGAAAATGTGGAACGTTAAACTGCCCGAACGGAGACTGACCGTTGCCCGAACGGGAGGAGCAACGAAGGAAGAGCTTTCGGGCAGGCGATCGTGGAAAGTGACGTGGGCTTCTCCTACTCCTAGACCCCGTTCCGGTCAAAGTGCTCATGGGACCCATTTTCTGCCACGTCGGATTAAAAATACACCAACTGAATGTCTCCACGTACTTTCGTACCCTCGTACCTTTCGGGATCGTGCATATACGGTCTGCATCAGACACTTTTTTTTTTTAATAGAAAACGTGGTATGATTAAGAACAATTAGTATATAGTAATCTGAACTTATTATATACTTATTATATGAACTTCTAAATCAGCTATTGACTCTTATAGATAACTTGAAGCTGTCAATACAAACACTAAAATAATAATGAAAATTTTCACCCAATATTGGTTAGAAGTGACAAAATCATCTTCAAAATTCTGGATTCGATTTCACTATTGGAAAGAGATATAATTAAATTTTCGTACAGATTTAAACAAAATATAAGTGAATTTTCTTGATATCTCAAATCCAAGAAAAGCATGTGTTTTTTGTTTTAGTTGTCGACAAGTTGCCGACATTCGATGAGAAAATCTTAATCCGAAACTTCTAAATTTAAAATGATGGTATTACTATTAGAAATAACTTAAAATTGTTGTAAGAGTTAATCCAAAACCAAAATGAGTGAAAACGAAAAAATTTGTACAGTTGTCTCTAAATAAATTTAGAATTAAGGTCATGTTACATGTATTAAAAAAATTGAAAAAGAAAACACTTTTATTTACATATTAATCTCAAATACTTTCAATGTATACCAAATGCATACAATTGTTTTCCCAACAGATAAATATACTATTATATATTTTTATGTTATGAATATATTGAGTTTATATATATAATCAATATACAGAAGAACGAGTTGGATGTTCAGCTTTTATGTTTTAACTCAATATTATTTATTTATTCTAAGAGTAACGTGACGTTTTCCCCATAATGTTATTGACACTTAGTACTGAGTCCAAGACAATTCCGACACTCACGGGGCTGAGACACACTCACGGATGGAGACACAAGTCAAGACGAGAAAGAACTCATGTCACAAGCTCTTCTCTTCAACGGCCCGAGAGATCGATCGGTTCAAAGTTCTTCCCGATCGATTCTTTAACTGCATCAATCACCAGCTGTGTCTTCCGGCTGATGCTCGGCCAAAACCCGTCTGGTTTCGCTCCTCTGTTCTTGATTTCCCCGACCAGACGGGCAAACTCTCTCACCATACACGCTTCCTGTGGGAGCTCAGTCATGATCTTGTGCTCGCTCGGCTTATTAACCCAACCGGTCACTCCTTCATTGAACCAAGCCTTTGTGCTCGTGCTGAACGAGGCCTCGGTCTCTTGGAACGGGATGATGAAATCGTGAACGTGGAGAGTGCCTTTGGTTCCTACCGCGGTTATGTCCATTGTCAGGTTAGCCAAGAAGGAGCAGGAAATCGTGGCAGTTCGCCCGTCTTCCCAGTGGAGGAATGCACTGCAAGAGAGGATCACTCCTGCTTCATTCAGGATGGGTCCAGGCAAGGCAGTGACGGATTTGGGAAGCTCGTAGTTGTTGGCCAAAAGGGTAGCCCTGATCGTGTACCAGCCTGCATCCCCGAGGGCTCCGAGCCCATCGAGACCTGGCTTCACCCGGATGTCGTTCTTGAGGAAATCTTCGTCCCCGGCAAATGAGAAACAGCTGTGAACCTGCAGAGAGAGTCCAAGAGAAATATCCTCTGTGAGTGCAATGGAGTGGATACATTCGTTCTTAAAAGCAAACGTTCTCAACCTATCAAGCATTCGGACACGATTCCAGAAAGCAAAGTTAGATACGAGGAAATGGGAAAAAATGTCATTTGCCCCAAGCCGATTCCGGAAAAGCGGAAGCTCGTTTTCGACGGACAATGTTAACTTGACAAACTCAACGATTCTGGGAAGAACACACGCATCGTATGAAGAACGACTCACAAGCCAGAGAATGGATAACCTGAATAATTCCTACGAAGTATGCGGATATGGACGAACCTGGATTGGTGAGATAAACCCAGAATCCGACGTAAATCTCAACAGCATAATGTCTCCAGAGTCACATTCATGATTAATTCGATTTTACGAAACAAAACGATAAACCCTAATAGACTTCGAATTCGGTGTCAGGGCCTTACGGTTTTGAGCTGTCCGAAAAGCTCGGGATCCGAGAGGTATTCCTTCATCTTCTGGGTCCTAGGGTTATGCACCCACATCGTCCCGTCCATAATCTGAATGCCATTGGATTCGCAGGCCGCGATGATCTTGTCGAACTCCGCGACGTTCATGGCGACGGGTTTCTCGAGCAGGAGGTGTTTGCCCTTCTCGGCGGCGCGTACAGCCCATTCGACGTGGAGGCTTGTTGGAAGCGGCACGTAGAGGGCGTCGACATCGGGGTCGTTGAGGAGAGACTCAATGTTAACTTGACAAACTCAACGATTCTGGGAAGAACACACGCATCGTATGAAGAACGACTCACAAGCCAGAGAATGGATAACCTGAATAATTCCTACGAAGTATGCGGATATGGACGAACCTGGATTGGTGAGATAAACCCAGAATCCGACGTAAATCTCAACAGCATAATGTCTCCAGAGTCACATTCATGATTAATTCGATTTTACGAAACAAAACGATAAACCCTAATAGACTTCGAATTCGGTGTCAGGGCCTTACGGTTTTGAGCTGTCCGAAAAGCTCGGGATCCGAGAGGTATTCCTTCATCTTCTGGGTCCTAGGGTTATGCACCCACATCGTCCCGTCCATAATCTGAATGCCATTGGATTCGCAGGCCGCGATGATCTTGTCGAACTCCGCGACGTTCATGGCGACGGGTTTCTCGAGCAGGAGGTGTTTGCCCTTCTCGGCGGCGCGTACAGCCCATTCGACGTGGAGGCTTGTTGGAAGCGGCACGTAGAGGGCGTCGACATCGGGGTCGTTGAGGAGAGACTCGTAGGAGCCATGGATCTTCGCCGTCGGAGGGTAACCGTTCGCGGCGGCGAATGCCTTGGCCTTCTCGGCGGAGCGGCTGGCGACGGCGGAAACGGTGGCGTTGGGAGCGAGATGGATGGCGCGAGAGACTTTCCGAGCGATCTCGGCACAGCCCAGAACTCCGATTCGGATGGGGGATTCAGCGGCCATTGATTAAAGCCTTTTCCGGCGAGCGAGAGAGGGAACTGTGTGATGGTGGTGTGTGGAAGGATCAAGTAACGGATATGAATTGCTAAATAGGACATGATCCAAAGAAAAACGTCTCCTTTTTTTTACCAAAAAAGAAGGTTTTTTTTTTTAATCTAAAATAAGAACGCCAACCTTGTAATTTTATTTATTCAAATTTAATTATACACTAATTGCCTCCTAAATCCACGAAAGAGACAAGTGAGTTTATTTTGCATTCATCCATTCAGGAAACATGACACGTGTCAGAATCCCAAATGTGACTGATTGTAAGATAAAGGAGATACACTTCTCCAGCTACTACTTGCTCCTCAACAACACTGTTAGATCTTTGACGGCTATGGTGGAACGCAGACTCATGGTCCATGATCAATCTCCTTTGCCAAGAAAAAAAACACATATTTCATTACTTCTACGTAGCAACACACAAAACATCTTTTACTGCCGAACTCTCCAAGTTCATGATCCTGCGACACTCTGGTGGGCCCTAGCGACCAACAAAAAAGGGAACCACACTTGCATCTCCACCAACAGAGGTCGGTCCGAGCCATGCAATTCATGCCCATGGGAACTGAACTGACTAAACAAACATGTACACGCACACTGTGTAGGCTTCATAAGCCAAACCAGCGGAAGGAAATTACTTACCCTGTGATCAAATAGTCTCTTTGATTCCATTGATCCGAATCCCCACACCCATCTACAAGACATGCTCTCTCTGTCTCTGCTTCTCTTCACTTATGATTATATGGTCACCAAGAAAGATGGCAATATGTGCAGATAATCATTAGAGAAAGAAACAAAAAAATACAATCTTTTTTCTTCCTTCCTTATTTCTAGTTATTCAAACTCTGTACACATTAAAGATTCACGGCCAAACCCTGAAACACTAGTGAGTTCCATTTTTTCCTCTTAAACTTACCAAAGATTAGAGTTTTTGATTCTACAAAATCTCCACCAGTTAGATAATCCAATACGCTTCTATGATAGGACGGATCTCTCAGAGACTCTAACTGTCGCTATGAACACCCAGAAGATGGCACATAAAGCACCAAGGATTGATAAGAGAAGGAAACCTCTATTTGAGCTAGGCTTCTTTGCTATGGCAGTGTTGTTGCTAGCCACAGAGGTTCCATTTGCTTTTGAAGTGAACCTGATGCGGCTGAAGCTAGACATACGCACAAAGGTCCGGTTCAGAGGACCCTCACACGCAGAAGCTGGTGGGGAGGGAATGGATTCCACTAATGTCCATAAAGAGTTAGAGAACTGGCTCGTAGCACCAGGGCCATTTTTGCCTCCCGGGTCTTGGGTAGCCGGGGCCATAGGAGGATTTGTGGGCCCATGTATCACACCTATGCAAATGAGAAATGCTGAAAATTATCAGCCATAAGGACTAGAGCTTAAGAATTAAGATTCAAACAGGGAGTTGATAAGTGTGGAAGGTATACAAGCAAAGGGAAAATTAGCAGAATATCATATCAGTGGCTCGGTTTCAATCAATGCCACATGCAGATTGGGGTATCCAAATGGAGCCGGAAATTCACTGGTGAGAGTGCACTGGAACATGTGTATGAGACGACTGAGTACCTGATGATGGTGAAGCACGTCCTTCAGAATAATATTGTGATCCATCAACGAGATGAGCCATCTCTTCTTGTAGCCACAGATCGCCAGTGAACTGATCTGGAGCAACTGCACTTGGATCTGTGAGGTTGTTCAACTGGCTCTCTACAGTCTGCTCCTGGAACTGATCATATGGGTACTGCTGCTCTGGGTCTGCTGCGTTGTTAACAAAATCATTTATAGAAGACAGACTAACAGTTGTTCCCTGAGAGACAGGATCCATATCAAAAGACATGGCGACATCATGGAACAACAGGTCAAACTCATTCAGGCCACTGAACTCATCAGTGTTCAAGGGTGACAGGGGTTTCTCAACTGCAGAAGCATCCAGATCAGGGATCAGAAGATCATCCATTTGTAGGTAATTTTCCTCCTCAAACATTAAAGGCACTGCTTCCATGGTCTTGGGAGTAGTCGATGTGACTTCAGTAGCCACGAATGATTTTGCCGACATAAGAGAGTCAAAAGTCAAGTGCTTGTCATTAGGCTGACTGTTTGGCATGAACTCTCCGGTTTGCTTGGGAATGAGAATCTCGCCAGAAGAGGTATTCAGTAATGTGCTCTGAATCTCTTCTTCGCTGTTTATCTGTGAAGATAAATTATACATATAGAGAAGGATACAAATGTTAGGCCAATACTGAAAATATAGGTTTAAAAAAACAGTGCACTCTTTGGTTACAAAATATAGTCTGTATCATTTAATGAGAGAAGAAACTAACCTGAGGAAAAGCATAAGGAAGGTTGTTGATTTGCCTTGGAGGAGCTTCAGGTGCATCTGCAATTCCCTTGAGGAGTTCCTCGATATCATCATGAGTAAGTACACCATCGTCCACATGAGCAGCACTTTCAGCCTGTACAGCAAGAGGCATTGGCTCAGCAGCATTATTTGTGTCTTCCTTATCATCATCAACCCATTCTTCTTCTTGGAATGGAGCACCATATTGTTCACCATTTTTAGGACCAGCTCCACTTTTCTTGTACAGTTTGTAAAGAGCATAATAATCCTGAAGAGGAAAAAAAGCCGAACCAATTAAGGGCAATGCATGACACGAAAGACAGACACATTAAGCATTAGCAGAGAATATCCTAATACCTTTGCATTTTGACATTTTCCAAATTCCTCTTCATCCATTGTGTACTCATGCATCACCCAGTCAGTTCGTTCACCATTAGGTGCCCGGCCTCTGTAGAAAACAAGAGTCTTCTTGATTCCCACTGCTCGGGCATTATACACGATGGTTCGATCCTTTCCTGTAGCTTTCCAATACCCATTTGCAGCGCCTCTACTTGACCTACCTCCATTGGGATACTTCCTACTCCTTGGAGTGAAAAAGAACCACTGCCGGTCTCCTGACTTCAACAGTGACTGGCCTGCTCAAAATTAACAGATGTGGGTTAGTGAACTAAAGTCGACATAACTCGATACAAAGATTAAAAAAAAAACTATCTTGTGACGGAAAAATTATGTGCCCGTTAAGGCTAAGAAGATAAAAGCTCGAAAACCAGGAAAATATGCAAACTGAAATCAATTTAATATAGACGAGAACAAAGTTCTCATCAAATAATCCCAAAATACAAAAACAAAATCCTCAAAAATAGACAAAGATGGCTGTTAGATTCAATAACCATCCTTTTTTCACAGTAAATCGAGAGATCATCAACGTTACAAAGTAATTGAACGGGTAGCAGGACAGAACCATGATCAAGTAGAGAAAAGCAAGAAAAAACCCTAATCAACAGAGGCGAGAGCAGATAAGAAGTCGCGTAAAGCAGACAGTGAAATTACCGGGCAATTCCTCGGGATCCCATTTGTACACATCAACCACACCGATTACATTGACTCTGAGCCTTCTCCTACAGATCTTCCTCTTCAGATAATAGACCACTAGCTCCTCATCAGTTGGGTGAAATCGAAACCCTGGCGCGCAAAATCTACCTCCTTTGAAACACGAATCGGGCGATGAATCCGCCATCCTCGTCCCACACCAATTCCGATCCCTCACGTCAAAAGAATCCGTAGAACAAATGTTACAAATCAATCGGGTCAACGAGGAACCAAACCCAGAACACCTGAACAGCTTCTTCTCTTCGTCTTTTGAACCCAAAAGAGAAGAAGAAGCGTCACTACATGATACGATCGATCCCTAGGGTTTTGATCGACCGGAGAAAGAAAATAGAGAGAGAAGGGAAGAAAGATGTGAGGAACCAAAAAGGAAAAAATCAGGAGATATGAGAGATTTGTTTCGTTGGCTCTCCAGGAAATTTCCGCGAAAACTGCATTGTTGACTTGACCGTACGGAACCAAACCCTGACGGGCTCTGGGTCTTACCAGCCCATAATGATTGGGGCCCAAAATCAAGTGCTAGGCTTTTAAGGTGGAAAGGCGCGTTGCCGCGTTCATTATTTTTTACAATTAAAAAAGTATTATGTTAAAAATGTTATTTGATGATTTATTAATGTCTTTTTTACCTGATATTTTTCTTATTTTGAATTGATTACTGAAACTGTCATAATATCTTACCATTGTTGGGCAATGGATATTGGATAATGGATCGAGCACATTCGAAAAACAAGTTTCAAATGGTAAATGATAAACTGTAAAAATACAAGTTCAAAGTAAAATATAAAAGTTTTAACACATAATAATAATAAAAAAAACTTCGATTACATTTGATTTATTAATGCATTTGGTTCCCTGCATCCATTTGTATAATTATATTATAATATCATGCCATAGATTCGACCGTTTGTTGTGGAATTTACTTTTGCTTTCTGAGCCCCGGTCGTCAGTTCGAAACCAACTCATGGAGAGGAAGGGGGTATTTTCGATTGGGAGGGTGTTGTTCTTTGAACCCCTGTCACCAGACCTCTAAAAGCTGCTCCCGGGCCTAGGTCGAAGGTCCAGGTGAATCTCCTGGTTAACGAAAAAAAAAATATAAAAAAAATATTAATATTTCAGACGACAAGCAAACAAAAACAAAAACCCTTGGTTGTTCGATTTTATTTTTAGTGTTATTATATTTATCGTATGATATTTGGATATTACAGTTGTTTCATAATTTATATTATCTCTCACCAAAGTACTATAAATTATGTGAATAATTATTATTTAATAGTATATATATTGGCTCAAATTCTGAAGGTCTTCACATAGTAATAATGCTTATTTAAATATTAAATTATTATATATTATTTTTCGAATAATTATTTGAAACTAATGATATTTTAATTTTGAATGTATTATCTATTACAATACTGCATTTTAAATTATTCAGTATTAACTGAATTTTTAGATTCTTATAATTCTCTATGTTATATACTTTTTTATATTTTTATTGAAATTTTAAATATACTTAAAAACTCGTGATGAAATACAAATGTTTGGAATATATTTTTATTTCTAATATATAAATATATAATTAAAACTTTAATTCATTGGATCGGTGCGTGTTGACTTTAGAGGTGGATAATCAAATTGAATTAGGTAATTGTCATGTTTACTTTTTTTGGTAGTTTTATTTAAAGTTAGACATCTCCCATTCGACAACATGAATGATTGAATAATCTTCTAATATACCATATAACAATTAACAATCAACATATTTTTATATCCAAAGTATCAATAAAAATTAATTTTGAATCAATTTCTTATACCACTAGAACATAAATTAGTAGCATATAGATCTTATTATATTTTACAAAGTCATGATAACATTTTACCATGCCATGATTCAAAACGCGTGTTTCGAACCGGAGGCGGAGACTGTGAAGCGGTTTTATGCACCTTAAACGGATCGTGTTTGATCTTGACCGTACACGTGTCAGATATCCGGAGGGGAATGAGGAAACCGGGAGGCTATCCCTTAGACTGGTGGTAATTGGAGCTTTTTTTTAATGCTTTGGTTAAAAAACAAAAATATCTCATTTTCTCGGCGTCCAAACAGCCACTCCTCCCGGAAAAATTTGAAATCGAAGAGAGAGAGAGAGAGACTTTTAGATTTTGTTGAAAGCCCAACTGTAACCGAGCTTTACTTTCCCGTTTCAATTGATTAGAATTCGAACTCGGAAATGTACGGAAGATTTCAGATCTGAACTGTCGTCATTGGGGAATTCTTCCTTTCTCTGAAGATTCTCGCGCGGCCATGATCGATCTTGATCTCTGTGAGTTTATTATTCTGCACATCTCGTCCTTCTGACGTCAATCCTCTTCCCCATTTTTAGTATGTTGTTTTTCCATTCTATCTACTGTCCCGAGAAAGCTGTACACTACGAAATTTCCACATACTCTGATAGTCGGAGTTACCCGATGCAGATACGAACTGACTAGATTAAGCTCAACCATTCTCTCTCTCTCTCTCTCTCTTACACAATGAAAAGGGAATCGATCGAATGTTTTGAAATTCTGCATGTTGCTCAATCTTTTCATCTAAATTGGATACTTCATGTCGCTTGAAATTGATTGCATTTGCGTTTTGCCCATTACTTTGGCAATGTGTTAGGGATTGCGGAGATTTCGGATCGATTCTAGGCTTTACTGTCTGGATATAGCCAGATTTCTTCTCAAGACTGGATTTTGAGGATCTTTGGCTTCTGGGTTTTGCTCAATTTTCGACAATGGTGTTTTGGGAAGGATATGTTAGCGATGAAACTATGGGGACATTTGCCCCTATTATAGTATACTGGTTATATGGCGGGTTTTATCAGTTATTACAACCTCTGGATAAGTACAGACTGCATACGAAGAAGGAAGAGGAGGAGAAGAATTTGGTGCCTCTCCCTTCTGTGGTCAAGGGTGTTTTGCTTCAACAGCTCGTTCAAGCTACTGTTGCCCAATGCCTCTTCCTGGTTTGTTTTAAGAATTCCTTCAGCTTATACGCATTCTGTTGTTTTCTTTTCCTGAGTAAAGAATTTTCCACTCTGTGTTTCCATGATCTTGAAAGACGCTAAAAATTTTGCAACATGCCCATGGCTTGAAGAGAAAATTCAGAGACTGGTACTTGCCTTGTTCTTAGCTTATTTTCTTGGAAATTGCAGTGGGTTAAGTAGAAAGCTCCAACCTGTTACCTTGTTTTGTTATTTTAGCTCAAGATCTTTATTAAGTGCTTAAAATTCAGTAATGCACTAATGCTTAAAGAAGATTCTTAGACTGTTTGTTTCCCCTCTGTAGCTCATGATGTTGGTAATTCCATAACCCATTCAAGCAGAACACTAAAGCATTGTTAGTTGTTTTAACTTGTGGGCTCGTGTCTTTGCAAATTGCTTAAAATTCGATAGTGTCTGGGGGTTTATACTTTTACTGGAGTTCAATCCTACATTGGCTTTAGTTCTACAGATACTGTCTGATATGGTTGATTCACTTCATTGTAGGACTTTTTAAGGCTTGCGATATATTTTCTGGGAGTGTCACTGAAACAATGTGGTTGTCTATGTTTTCCTACAGCTCACATCGGCCCAAACATCAGGGAAGATAAAACAGCCATCTGTTATTGTTCAAATCTTGCAGATAATCATAGCAATGTTTGTCATGGATACGTGGCAGTACTTTGTCCATCGGTACATGCACCAGAACAAGTTTCTCTACCGCCATGTCCATTCCCAGCATCATAGGCTAGTCGTTCCTTATGCAATCGGTGCCCTTTACAACCATCCCCTCGAAGGTCTCCTTCTGGACACATTTGGTGGAGCAATTTCATTCCTCATCTCGGGAATGACAGCGAGAACAGCTGTCATCTTCTTCTGCTTTGCGGTGATAAAAACGGTTGATGATCATTGTGGACTCTGGTTGCCGGGCAACGTCTTTCACCTCTTCTTTCAGAACAACAGTGCCTACCATGACATCCACCACCAGCTTCAGGGCACCAAGTATAACTATTCTCAGCCCTTCTTCTCGATATGGGACCGGGTTCTTGGAACCCACATGCCGTATGATCTGGTGAAGCGGGCCGATGGAGGGTTCGAGGCCAGGTTGAAGAAAGACTAGCCAAAGTTGCTTAAAAGCCTAGTTACTACTTCCACTCTTGCTTCCCCGCTGGAAAACTCTGATAGAGATGGTTCGACCCAGAAGTGTGCTGGTGTTTCATCTGGCTCTTCGTCTTGAGCTCCAGATGATTAGTTTGTTCACTGTTAGGGCTTATTATGATGGATTTCTTTGTGGCAACCTCACCATTTAGTGTGCAGTATTTTGCTTCAAGTGTTGGTTGAGTTATGTCCGAGACCAGTTTCTGTCTTTGTTCGAGTTTGTGTACTGTAAGAATACGAATTTGTTTTGTAATACCGACCGTTCGAGAGGAGCTGTTTCTACGATTCGGCTACACATTTCGGGTTTAATTTCATCGAAAAATTGAAAGGATACATCTATTGAGTTGCAGTACATGTACATGGAACTGATCACATGTTTTGTTATAACCTTAAATGGTATATTTAAAAAAAAAATTGAAAGGATAAATCTATTGAGTTGCTTTGAAAGTTAATGGGCTCAATAATCGGCCCATCAAGAAATACATTTGATCCCAACCTGTCTGCTACCTCCGGCGAGAGATTTTCTCCTCCCCCATTTTCCATAGAAAATAAAATTACAGATTTTCATGGAAAATCAGTAGCTTAGTTTGTTCTCTCCGACTAGTTGACTGTGAACAACGACAACAGCAAACGAACTGATCGGAGATCGCTGTTCCTTTTTTTATTCTCCGGAAATGGGAGGAAAACCAGAGCCGGTGAACGGAAGCGCCAAATCGGCGGCCGTGGCGGCGAAGTCGAGCCCAGATCTGTTGAGCAGCTTCTCTCTCAAATCCCTAAAATTGAAGACGAAGCAGCAAGAGCTCCTGATCCGTGTCTCCATCCTCTGTCTCGTCTATGTCTTGGCCTTCATCACTCGCCTATTTAGTGTTCTTCGCTACGAGTCCATGATCCACGAGTTCGATCCCTATTTCAACTACCGCACGACCCTTTTCCTCACCGAGAAAGGTTTCTACGAGTTCTGGAACTGGTTCGACTCGGAGAGTTGGTATCCACTCGGTCGGATTATCGGCGGTACGCTTTATCCAGGTCTCATGGTCACCGCCGCTCTGATTTACTGGACTCTGCGGTTTCTACGCTTCTTCGTGCACATCCGTGAGGTTTGCGTTCTGACGGCTCCGTTTTTCGCGTCCAACACTACCGTCGTCGCGTATTTCTTCGGAAAAGAGATCTGGGATTCAGGAGCTGGGCTTGTCGCAGCTGCTCTGATCGCCATTTGCCCTGGTTACATTTCGCGCTCCGTCGCCGGTTCTTACGATAACGAGGGTGTCGCCATTTTCGCTCTGTTGTTCACTTTTTACCTGTTTGTGAAGGCGGTGAACACTGGGTCACTGGCCTGGTCTCTTGCCTCCGCCTTTGGCTACTTCTACATGGTTTCGGCTTGGGGAGGCTATGTCTTCATCATTAATCTTATTCCACTTTACGTGTTGGTGCTGTTGATCACTGGAAGATATTCCATGAGGCTGTACATTGCTTATAATTCTATGTATATCTTGGGAATGCTGCTCGCTATGCAGATTCGCTTCGTTGGTTTTCAACATGTTCAATCTGGGGAGCATATGGCCGCCATGGGCGTCTTCTTCTTGATGCAGGTTCGCTCGTGGAACCATCTTCTTCCTTCTTGGATTCGCTTTTGTGGGTCTAATTTATCTAGTTGAATTTTTGTGATCCTTGAGATATGGTTTGGAATAGGCTGGGATCTATTAGCAAGCGGTGGATTTATCTTTTGTTGCTTTATTGCTTTCCCAACACTTATTTGGAGAATTAAAATTCGCAGTTTCGAGTTTCAGCTAGTTTGCCTATTTCCTAGTTCCGCAAATTCTGCGATTGTAGAATGATTTTCTGCCATGGCGACATAATATGTTTTCTGCTTAACCTCTGACTTTGTCGAGAGTAATGCAGCTTTCTTTGCCATATTCGCCTGGAAATTACTGTTTAACATCACATGCCTTTATCGCTAAAGAATTTGATCTACTGATACAGGTGTTTTACTTCCTCGACTGGGTGAAGTACCTCCTCAATGATCCCAAGAAGTTCCAAAACTTTTTGAGCATAACTGTGACGTCGGCTGTCCTGGTCGGTATTATTGCTCTGGGTGTAGGAACAGCGTCTGGCTACATTTCACCATGGACTGGCCGGTTTTACTCATTGCTTGACCCGACATATGCAAAGGATAACATACCCATCATTGCATCTGTCTCTGAGCATCAGCCTACAGCCTGGTCTTCTTTCATGTTTGATTACCACATTTTGCTATTCCTTTTCCCGGCGGGTCTTTACTTCTGTTTCAAGTGCTTGTCAGATGCCACTATATTTATCGTCATGTACGGTCTCACTAGCTTGTACTTTGCTGGTGTTATGGTCCGGCTCATTCTTGTTGCCACCCCAGCGGTTTGTCTTATCAGTGCCATAGCTGTCTCAGCCACTGTCAAGAATTTGACTTCACTACTAAGGACAAAGCAGAAGGTTGCTCAGGCTGGATCCACCAAAGGAGCAGGTAGCTCAAAGGCTTCTTCAAAGGTGAGATCTTTAAATTCTCTGGTCTGCTGCTTTTAAGCGAGTCACTTCACTTCTATTTTGAACTTTTAACATTTGGCTATGGCCTAGCAGGTTTCACTTGATCAGTCGCAACCTTTCCAGAAGAATGGTGCTATTGCACTTCTTCTTGGCGTATTTTACTTGCTTAGTAGATATGTTATTCACTGCACATGGGTAACATCAGAAGCCTATTCGTCTCCCTCCATCGTCCTAGCTGCCAGAGGTGCTCATGGGAACAGAGTTATCTTTGACGATTATCGTGAGGCTTACTACTGGCTCAGGCAAAACACTCCCCAGGATGCTAAGATCATGTCCTGGTGGGACTATGGGTACCAAATCACTGCCATGGGAAATAGAACTGTTATAGTTGATAACAACACATGGAACAACACTCACATTGCCACTGTTGGACGAGCCATGTCGTCTTATGAAGACGAGGCTTATGGAATCATGAGGTCACTTGATGTGGACTATGTATTAGTTGTCTTTGGCGGGGTCACTGGTTATTCTTCAGATGACATCAACAAGTAAGTCCTTTTACCTTCTGCACGTGTTTACTGTTGAACATCTTGTTATGACTTCATATCCACCAAATGCGTTATTGATTGATGGCATATAAATGCATTGCATACCTATTACCTACTGATGAACATCTGATTGAATGGAACTGGAAGATACTGCAATCATGGTGTTTCAGTTTTTGGGTGAGCTGTAGGACAGAAACTCTAGATACTGTTGATGCTGTCACATTTACCGATATCATTTTATTTTTGGGTTAGATTCTTATGGATGGTGAGAATTGGAGGCGGGGTATTCCCTGTGATCAAGGAACCCGATTATCTCGTGAATGGAGAGTATCGTGTTGACAAAGGAGCAGCGCCAAAGATGCTGAACTGCCTCATGTAAGTTCAGCTTTATGGCTCCACTCTTTTTATGCTTCTTTTCTCAGATTGGACTGAAACCCAGAATCTCGGGAGATGAATAGATAGATGAGATCAGTGTGGGTTCATCTTAAATATGCCTTTTTTTTTGTAGGTACAAGTTATGCTACTACAGGTTTGGTGAGCTGGTTACAGAATACGGCAAGCCCCCCGGGTATGATACATCTCCTCCATCATCCTAATGTATCTGATAACCCATCTGCAATCAAGGCAAATGCGAATAGATTACCAATCGGAACTCATTTCTCTTCTTTTAGCAATGCAAATGTCTAAAACCCGAAAGATTTATTGCTTTTGACCTCTGAGTACCTGCGTTTAGGAGCATGCATGTGAGATCATATGATCATGCTATTCCCGAGCCCTTATGGGTCTTCTCCTTACCCGATATAGAGAAGAACAAAACTCGAGTTGAGATAAATCTGAACAAAGTAAGGATTTGATGGACGGGGGGAAATGCTGTTGTTGCAGGTACGATAGGGCAAGAGGGGTGGAGATAGGGAACAAAGACATAAAACTGGAACACTTGGAAGAGGCGTTCACGACGTCCAACTGGATTGTCCGAATCTACAGGGTCAAGCCCCCGAAGAACAGGTTCTGATTTTGATCATTAGATATCATAATAGCTTCGGTCTTTTTATGCGTTGTTTAGAGTTGCAGTCCCCTTCTGGACTGTCTTAGGGATATGATCAAAAGATTTTCCGATTTTAAGACTCGTTTATGTTTATGCTTCAACGTTAGATTACCCAAACATCACTTGGTTTATTGAATGTTAAAAAAAATATCACTAGATTTGTTAAAAATCTACGATATTGTAATTATTTAGGAAAATTACAGAAACAAAAAAGGATAACTTATATATTAATATCGAATTTTCAGAACTCTCAAATGAACGGACGAGTTTGGCAAGTCATCCTGACATGTCCTATGAAAAATAAAAATAAAATGAGTGGTCGGCAATTTGTTTGTTCTCGTTGTTCTCTTCCTCTGGATCACCTGCAAATTTTTTACATCTCCATCCTCGGACTGCGGTTAAAATAGGTTATTTACTGATGATTAAATTTTCTCTTAAGATCCAAAGAACAGAGCCCATACCGTACGCACGCAATGTTTAAAGAGAAAGCGCATTGCACCCAAAAAAAAGGACAAAATAGGAAACACATAAAAATAAAACAACTCTACGACGGCACTCGAAGTTTATAAGACGATTTCATCGCCCAGACAGGCCTTGTCCGTTTCACCGTTCGGAGTTCCGTCCGGTCGCGCGTGGCAGCCGAAACCGACACAGTGGGCAGACATGGTTTATCCTAAGCCACCTCACAATACATTCACTATGAAACTCGTGACGACACGGCAGGGCAGCCGACTTTTTCTCGGCCACGAAATCCTCTAAACAGATCGCACAACCGTCCCCTTCTCCGATCCCCCGTTCCTTGGCCGTCGTCTCCTTCAGAGAATCGATCGCACTTTCGCAAACCGGTCTAACCTGCGGTCTGATCTCGTCGAACGATTCCTGAATCGCAAGTTGGGTCATAGAGTCGGTCTCGTCTTCGTCAGGCTCGCCTCTGAACACCCGAGGGGTACGATGCTCAACGACGATCGTCCGTTGAATATTCCGATACAGTTCGTCTCCGAATCTCCAAGAGTGGCGAACCCTCGTTCTGCCGTGTCTGTTGATTATCCTGACCCGAGAGTCGTCCACGAACCTATCCGTGATAACGTAAACCTCCGTTAACAGCGTCAAAACACCTCGGAGATCTCCCGGTTCGGTGCTAAGGGCCTCCAAAGCCAAACCAGAAAGGCACCCTCGAATGGACTCGGCGCCAACGGTGTCGAGCCCCGATCTATGCAAGAAGCCGAACAGCTCTTCCCTTTTTTCTCCGACAATCTCAGGAGACGAGAGCCGAAACCCTCCGTAAGTATCGCTCTCTACGTGGCCATTCCTGTAACGAACAATCAGCATCTGAAGCCCGATGGCCAAACCACGCGCTTCGGGGTCGATTGCGAGGGTGTATTTTTGGACGGCGTGGAAGCGAGTGAACGCCATTGTTTGGTCTCGATGGAGGAAAACGAACACTGCATCTTTACTTGGGGGTTGAATTTATAGAGTGATGATTACCTGATCGGTTTGGGATTAGAGAAAACCTTTTTACATTGAGATTTAGAAGAGAAAAAAAAACACGGATTTTGTTTCTATCACCAAAAAAAGAAAGTTTCCATTTTTTTTTCCGTAATTTCATGGGAAAACTTTGGCTGTTTGGTTGTCAGGTAATTTTACAGGATTTTTTTTCCGTAATTTCACGGATTTTGTATTTTTATGAAAATGTTATATTTCTTATATTTATTTGATATAATGTGCTATTTTCTTTAAATTTAATAACAATTTAATTGTAATTAATTTCAAAATTATAACAGATAAATTCATTTACATTCCGTTATTTTTTTTGTTGGATCCTTATTGGGCTTGTAGCCCAGTTGGACTCTGGTTAGGCCTTTAATGGGCCTGCTCGGCTCGAAATGTTTTCTTCGTTGTTCTTGTGCCACCCCCCAAACCTATCTTCTTCTTCTTCTTCAATACCAGAGAGCTCCATGAACGTTTCATAAACCTCGCAAATACCCTATCGTCTTCAACTGACAGTAGAACAAAAAACGCGCGAAAGCTATGGTGGGTGTCTCGAGAACGATCCTCTCCCTTTCTCTCTCCTCATCATTCTTCTCCTTCTCCAGAACCCCTCACCTTCTCCCATCTCTCCGTCTCCCCAAACCCTACCCCAGGTTTTCCCCCGCTTTTCGGCCTCTATGCGGCGCTGCAGCACCAGCCCCGGAGGAGGTGAAACTCGAAGAGCCAGACCAATTAAAGCACACGATCCTGCTTGAGAGATTGAGGCTCAGGCATTTGAAGGAATCCGCGAAACCGCAGCAGAGTAAAATCTCATCTACGCGATCTCCGGCGGGTATCTACAATGGAGAAGATGATAGCGAGCAGAGCAACAGTAAGAGGAAGAAGAAGAAGAAGGTGGTTGAGAATTTCGAGGAACTGGGTCTGAGCGAGGAGGTGATGGGTGCTCTGAGAGAGATGAACATTGAGGTTCCGACGGAGATCCAGTGTATTGGAATCCCTGCGGTTCTCGAGCGTAAGAGCGT
>NW_010962392.1:2817346-2920663 GCF_000463585.1 Tarenaya hassleriana | reverse complement strand
TCGTCTTGGGATCTCACACTGGCTCCGGCAAGACCCTCGCTTATTTGTTGCCACTCGTTCAGGTTCCTCTTGAATTCCTCCTTGTTGATTCAAATTTTCATACGAACCAGTTGCCTTCCTCCCAAAATTCAGAAAAAAATTAGGTTTAGGGGTTAAATTCACTACCATTTTCCCCAGGGTTGATATAGTTGCAGTCATTTGTATATTGCATCATGATTCATGAGCAGAGCTACGCCTCTTGAATTGGTTGCTAAAGTTCATTTGAATGCATTATCTTTCGCCATTGATCTGCTCTGTAAACTTTGTAATGTCTAACCTGCTTCATTCCGTCTCAAATCACTTGTCCTCTGGTTCAACTTGTTGGAGGTTTTGTTTTGTCTTTTTGCTTCTGGTTCTGGTCAGAAATTTTGAGTTCTCTTTTGGGTGTGCCCAGAATCTGTCCCAAATCGACGTATTCTTGATTGTTGTAGCATTGTATGATAAATCATACCCAGTTTTATGCCCGTATTCAGTCACTGGAAAAAATTTGCGTAGATCTTTTAAATGCTTTTAAAGCTATCTTGATAGAGATAAAAAGAAAAACAATTGCTAGTTGTATATTGAAAAGAGTTCTTAAGAATATATAGGTTATGTATAAATCTATTGATTTGTTTGTAAGTTTTGTGCGTGTTCAATAATATATAGATACTTTCAGTTGTTCCTAATTGTGAAGCATTTGATATGAATTTTTTTTAATCTGTCTCCTCTTGTATTGCAATGTTTGCAATAGTAAGGGTAGAATGCTCACAATCCTGTTCTCGTGTCATTCATTTTTAAGCTTAGTACGAACTTATTTGATTTGATTATGCAGTTGATGAGAGAAGATGAGGCATCACTGGGTAAAATAACAAGGCCTAGGCGTCCAAGGACCGTGGTTCTTTGTCCCACGAGAGAACTCTCTGAGCAGGTAACTAAGGGTTTTTGTTAATCATCTGTTTTCACCTTGATTGATTTATTTGTGCTATTGACTAATGCATCTATGGCTGGCAATGAGCATTCGGGTGGTTATGTTTTAAGTGCAAACTTACCAAATCTCTCTTGGTTGACAGAAAATATGTTCTTAGTACTTATGCCGGTTGTTTATTAAATTTAACATGTGTATAGGACATAAGTTAAAACATCATTACGCTAACACATGCATAATTTAAGAGAGTGACATTTGATAAAGTTTGCTCCTGTGGTTGGCTTGGGTTTTGGATTTATACCAAGGTTGGCCAAGGGTTGGTTAACATGGATGAATCAGAACAATTTTTGCCCATGAATTTAAGAACGAAGTTACTGAAAAGGATACACATAATGCTTCTATAGTATTTATAGTTTTTTGTTTTTGCCATAGGTTTATCGTGTGGCCAAGTCCATAAGCCATCACGCGAGATTCAGATCTACATTGATCAGCGGTGGTTCTCGACTAAGACCACAGGAGGATTCTCTGAACAATGCAATAGACATGGTTGTTGGAACTCCTGGTAGGGTTCTTCAGCATATCGAAGATGGAAACATGGTGTATGGAGATATCCGATATCTGGTACGTACTATTCAGCACTAACGAGCTCGAGATGTTAAAACAGTGGAACACCTAATTACTCGGCTTGCTTCAAAATGATCTGATTAAGGCTATAACTTATTGAAAATAATTATACCTTTCTAGATAACCACGATATCAGAAGTTCTTATCCCCCGATTAATTATGTGATTGACACTGAAGCATTCTTTCGATGTTAATCATGCGAATCTCTGACCTAAAGTTTGTTTGCATTCAGTGGAAATGAAACTTTAGCCTTTTTGATTTACCAATATTTACAAAACAATAATGTCAAAAGTTAAATCGACGGCCTTTCAATGATAATAAGATGACTGGACGGTAATATTGTACACAGGTGCTGGATGAGGCAGACACAATGTTTGATCGTGGCTTCGGTCCTGACATTCGTAAGTTCCTTGCCCCGCTTAAAAACCGAGCATCAAAACCGAATGGCCAAGGATTTCAGACTGTCCTAGTGACTGCCACAATGACAAAGGTATGCACATTTGCCAACTTTCCTGTTAGTTCCTGATTTGGACCGATGTTTTATACCTTAAATCTTTGTACCGAAATAAAGGTAATTTTTTTTTTCAGGCGGTTCAGAACTTAGTCGATGAGGAGTTTCAAGGGATAGAGCATCTGCGTACATCTTCGTTGCATAAAAGGATAGCAACTGCCCGACATGATTTCATCAAGCTTTCGGGTTCTGAGAATAAGCTGGAAGCCCTTCTACAGGTAAAAATGATTCACCATTCATTCACTTATTCTTGTGTTGAACATAAGTTTCAGTTCATTATATGCTTTAATGCAAATGCAGGTCCTTGAACCTAGCTTGGCCCGTGGAAGCAAGGTGATGGTCTTCTGTAACACTTTGAATTCCAGTCGTGCAGTTGATCACTTTCTCGCCGAAAATCAAATCTCCACAGTCAATTACCATGGCGAGGTTCCAGCCGAACAAAGGTCAAGATAAAATTAGCTTTTCCCGAATATATGTATATCCATGGCCATCGATCCGAAATTGTATTTACGTGGTACAACATCCAGGGTTGAGAATTTGAAAAAGTTCAAGAACGAAGAGGGAGACTGTCCAACTCTGGTGTGCACAGATTTGGCTGCAAGGGGTCTGGACCTGGACGTAGATCATGTTGTAATGTTTGATTTTCCGTTAAATTCGGTAAGATTACATGGATCTAAACTTTTCATAAGTAATATTATTATTAACTTGGGCTCCCGTTAATGTTATTATTGCTAATATTAAAACTGAAATTGAATTGTGTAGATCGACTACCTTCATCGTACTGGCAGAACTGCTCGGATGGGCGCAAAAGGTGACTAACATTGCTCTAGAACTGTTACTTGGTGAAATTATATCTTTAATACATGTGATGTGACCCAATCCGAATCACGGGATCTGAAACATTTATCCTGAAATCTCTTTTCGGCAGGTAAAGTAACGAGTTTGGTGACGAGAAAGGATGGGTTATTAGCAGAGAGAATAGAGGAAGCCATAAGGAAAAACGAGAGCTTAGAAATGCTAACGAAAGACAATGTCAGGAGAGATGCTGCAAGAACCCGTATCACTCTCGACAAAGGTAGGAGCGTTAAGGTTGTGAGAGAGGCGAGCAAGCAGCGCCAAGCAAAAGCCAAAGCTGCCACCACGACGGCTGCCAGAAAGCCTTCATTCTCTAAACCCACTACGAAAGCTTCTTCTTCTTCTACTATGGCAAAATCTTCAAAAGGAGGGGCGAGTAAAGCAGTAAAAATAGCAGAGTCGAGAGCAGCATTCGCGAGCCGGAAGAAGGAATCAGCAGAGAGGAGAAGTAGTGGTTCCAAACTTAGTGTTGTCGGATTCAGGGGCCGTTCAGCAGAGAGGAGAAGTAGTGGTTCCAAACTTAGTGTTGTCGGATTCAGGGGCCGTTCTTCCTCGTCGAGGGCATCTCGGTTCTGAGAGGTTGAAACCGTGTTCTTCTTGGCTTTATGATCACAAGCCAATAAGATGAACCATTTCAATGTGTATTAACGAGACTTTGCTTTTGCGATCGATGATAATGGTATATGTTTTCTTTTTTCTTCATATGGATAATAGGAGTGGGCACCTGAGATTTTCAAGCCATTGGCCTCGGCCTCGGCCTCCTCCAGTTTCGGGGTTAGGAGGTCTCGGCCTCGTCCTCGTGGTTGTTGGAGGCTCAGGCTCGGGTACTTGCAGGATGCGCACAAAGCAAAGGCTAGAAGGTTCGACTGAGGCCTTAATGACGAAATCGTGGAATTACCCCTCCTTCACCCTCGAACATATAGCTTCGCCACGTCTCCCTCGACGCATCCCCATCCGATCTCATCCTCTTTCTTGCCGGTGGTCGGATTCCTGTGAGACGGGGATGCGCTCGTGTGTTGTCAGGTTTCGGATAAAAACATCCACCCTTACTGTATGTATGCATGGATTGGAACCACAAACATCTCTGACAATGATTCGTCGAATGAATCTAAACAAACCGTTGGATTTCATGGATCAATATCGGATAAATCAATCCACACATCTCAAGAAAATACGAACCTGAACATTCGAATATGAATACAAACACTATTTACGACTAAAATATTTCTTTACCGTGTGATCATGTCCCAGTGTGCGTGGAGGAGATGGTTTCAACATCTTCTCTTGGATCTAAGACGTGGGCGAGAATCAGGAACATTGAAGGGTTTCTTAATTTATGAGAAAGCTATTGATGGCCATGACGATGGATCTCAGCATCGGTTAGTGTCAATGCACGCTGAAGTTTCCGAGGAGAAAGCACCTCGACCTCTGCCACGTACGTTGCTGTCACCGGCCTGTGATCCGATAGTTTTAGCTCACTTCTTTTGTAACTCGCAAGCTTCATTCCTTTCCCGTGCGAAAGTATACGATCACACCTGAATATGAAATGTTGGATCACGGTTTCGATTCAAGGTTTTTTTTTTCTGAGTGTAAATCATCCTGTTCAAAGAATGTGTTGAGAAATAATACCAAGCGGGTGTACGCTTGCCAGATCTTGAATCCTCTCTGCTGTATTCTTCTGAGTCGAGTTCATACTTGTATGTTGGTGGGAAATCTAATGTTCCTTCCGACCATCCCTCGAAAGCACGTCCCTTCCTCATTTCTCGTACCAGCTGCCAATAAATAAGATACAGATTAACGACTGATGAGTCCATCCATATTCAAGAATGGATCCACAAATCCCCTTCATGATTCTTGATGATTTGATAGAAATATGATCAAATGAGATTGTATGCCTTTAACGCATAGAGATGCAAGTAACCATTTCGGTTGCAATTGCAGATTATAACAGAAACGCCAAAAGATAACACAAGACAATCCATATAAAATGGTTCGCTTCCAGAGAATTCGAGATTTCTTTTGGTCAGCCCTCGAATCCACCTATAAGAATAAATGATCAACTCATCTTACCACTAAAGAAATTTCACAGAAGAACACAAATGTTTGAAATTGATGACACAAAACAAATGTTTCTGTGGTCTGTGTACGTATTTTTTTCCGACCTAACATCTAGAACCGTTGCAGGGGCATAAAGATAGAATCAGATTTACCAGGATTCTAGATTTTCATGATTTAAATATGAACCATAATGATGCAATGCAAGACAAGTCTTCGAAATTTAAGACTGTTAAAATGGTTAATATGTTTCATAAGCATACCTGGTCCTTCTCAACCAACTTCTGCCACTCCTTTCTGGCAATAAGCTCACGTGTCTTCTCATATGACAAGTTAATCCGATAATTCAGATCTCCTAGCCAGATAATTTTTCTGAAGAAGGAAAAAAAACATGTCAATTTGAGTTTGTTTCAAGAGAAGCTGTATCAAAACAGGACGGTGAGGAGAATGGAACATACTCGTGATCATGAATGCTTCTCGGGAGCCCAAATGCAGAAAGGGAACGCTGATGAAACTGAGTCCTTTTGCGAATTTCACGTACATCAGTGTTTCTTTTCACCCAATCTCCGTCCTTTTCACCCGATGCCAGATGTGTGCACATGAAACAAAATAGTGTCTGATAGATTGACATACTCACTGACACTGATCCCTGTAAAAAAGGAAACATTGTCAGAGGCTAAGGAGTGAAGCTCATTTAAACCCCAAATTCCTGGACAACTCTCTAGTAAAGCCTGCCACTTTCTGATGTTTTTTTGGAACTTCTGCAACTGTAAAGGCTTCTAGCAGTATGTTACGATTCACACATGTTATCATTCAGAGGAAAATGCCAATACAAATTCTTAGGGCAACTAGTAAGAGAATGAAGACCTTGTTACCGATGTAGCCCATAACGCCAACGCCAACAGTGGAGACACTGAGATTCCGGATGTGCTTGCGCAGGCTCCTACGTACCCAGATGGTGAGAAATAATCCTACCATCTGTTTGCTCACAATCCGTACATATGATGGCCTTCTCGGGTTCATGAGAGGCTCGAGATCGATGTCTTCAAGTAGAGGTGTCTTCTGTGTTGCAATATGGTTTGCGGTTGTTTTGAATGAATTATACCCGCTAAATGAATTCAATGATTTTAAGGAACCGTGTCTTTCCAAAACGTGTTGATTTAACAATCGTAGTGGAGGCTCTGGCCAGGCCAAACCATCTCTTTCCGAGACACTAAACCATCTGCTTAATCTTTCTGCACGCTTTGAACGGTTATCGATCTGCATGGAAAGCAACCGTTCCAGTGTCTTTGGCGATGAAAACTGCCTCTGCAAGTATTCTTGTACCGGCAAGCAAGATCTCTCGGAGTAAGTAGAGTCCTGAAGATTTCCATTGATAAGCGCATCTACACTTCTAATAGTTCTGTCTTTGCTTTCGTCAAAGTTGGATTCCTCATACAACTGACGATTCTCGTCGGCAGTATCACTGCTGGTTTCCATTAACATATCTTCTTCTACTATATCAGGGACCTCCCCTGATGGCTTAAACTTTGATGGAGAAGGGGGGTCACTGTAACTTACGATCTTTTGCTTTCTAGGTCGAATTCGGTTTAGGGCATCACGGATAATGTTCTCCCATCTAGAAGCTGGACGGTCATCCTCGATACCAAAAATGTTCCCAGCATTTAGTGGAACTATTTCTTGAAGACTGAAAACAAAATTAATCGCAATAAAGCGAGTTAAATTCAGGAAAAGCTGCATACAGAAATCAGTTGCCATGATATGGAATTGAGATGGATCTATAGGAATTACATTTTTTCTTTTCTCTGACATCAATGCAGAATAACTTACCCGAGAACATATACATCTGCAGGTTCAATGGTGTCTACCCAACCATCAATATCAAAGTCAGCGGGTGGAACTCTTCCTCCAACATTCCATGTCCCCACACAGATTCTAACTAAATCAAAAACACATATCAGGAGCTCGTAATGGACAGAACTAAACCACCTCAACTAGAGAGGCAAAGAAATAGTTTAACTTCATAAACCAGTGATCAACAAGATAACATCCGGGAAGCAAGAGATGCACAGAGGAAAGGGGTAATGGATTGCAAAACCACAAATCAAGAAACCGGAATGGAAAATTCTGGGTTGCCTTAGTAGTTCACAATCCAGAGACAGCAAAAACTTCATAAATGCATGATTGGAGGAAGCAAAGATCAGCAGAAAATGAAAGACCTGATTGCTTTTGTGTCCATATACTGAGCCCTGAACGTTTCCGAATTCCTTCTTCTCAACCTCGGAATAGCATCTATACATTCCATGAAGCGCAAGAATAGATAAGTATACAAACAAATAGAAGAAGGAATCTAGCAGGGAATGGACTCTGAATAATCAAGATCATGAACTGATGATTTATCCATTGAGAAATATTTCCATTTGCACAAAATCAATGACATTAAACCTCAATCCCAAGAAAGATTTGAGACGTTAGGGAAACACCATTAGAGCAAGCTGAAATAGAGCACATTACCATTACCATCACCATCATCTTCATCTTTCGTAACCCCAGACCTCGGTTCCCTTCCCCGTGGATCAAATTCTGCTACACCAATTCCAGATTCAGACACAAGAAGCAGCAATCAAATGGACACGGACATAATCTCCCCGAAATATAGTGACCCTCAGAGATTCAGAACGGACCTTGGGTGTTGTCGGAATCGGTGTCGCTATCACCGTCGTCGGCGTCAGTATCGGCACTATAGTCTGATTCGGAGTCAGAGATGTTGAACCATTTGCGGACGACGATACGAACCCAGTAGAGCTGTAGGCACGAGCAAGACAAGCTGCAGAGCGCAGCCCAACTCCTCTGTCACCAAATCCACCACCTCAGTTATCCCCATATTCGGGAAAGAAAAAGAAACCCTAATTTCACAAACCTAGACGACAAGAAACACAACAGAAGAGCAGAGATCCTGCTAACCTCCCTACTCCTCGATCCTCCATGTGCCATATAATCCGATCAAGTCTTTCCGACTCCGACGGAAACAAAACAAAATCGAGAAGAGGCTCGAAGAGAGGGATGAAGACGAAGGAGCCAATGATGGAGGGGGGAGGAAACGGTCGAGACATAACGACCTATCCTTTGGTGGGAGAGATGAGAGATCCATTGAAAAATGAAAATGCTGATTTTGACTTTATATTTAATTAAACCCATTTTGACGCTAATCATGAATTGTGATTAAGCATTAATCGTAATTGGTCGCCGTTAGCCGGCATTCGGTTATTAGCAGAGAGAATAGAGGAAGCCATAAGGAAAAACGAGAGCTTAGAAATGCTAACGAAAGACAATGTCAGGAGAGATGCTGCAAGAACCCGTATCACTCTCGACAAAGGTAGGAGCGTTAAGGTTGTGAGAGAGGCGAGCAAGCAGCGCCAAGCAAAAGCCAAAGCTGCCACCACGACGGCTGCCAGAAAGCCTTCATTCTCTAAACCCACTACGAAAGCTTCTTCTTCTTCTACTATGGCAAAATCTTCAAAAGGAGGGGCGAGTAAAGCAGTAAAAATAGCAGAGTCGAGAGCAGCATTCGCGAGCCGGAAGAAGGAATCAGCAGAGAGGAGAAGTAGTGGTTCCAAACTTAGTGTTGTCGGATTCAGGGGCCGTTCAGCAGAGAGGAGAAGTAGTGGTTCCAAACTTAGTGTTGTCGGATTCAGGGGCCGTTCTTCCTCGTCGAGGGCATCTCGGTTCTGAGAGTTCCTATCTGCTGGCTGCCGGCCGTTGCTGAGACAAATATTACATCCATATATATTTATATGTACGGCTACCTTGGGCCGGTCTTAATGGACCGGACTAATTTTAATAATAGGTGTGTTTTGTGGGGTGGGTGTTTTGTAATTAGGTTTGGGAATGTTTTATCTGGTATTATAAAATTTATACGTAACCTATATTGGTTCGGTGTTGGTTTCGGTTTGGTATAGTATGGTTTTAGTGAATAAGTATCAAATAAAGACCAAAATATATAACTGTCCGATACGATTTCGAGTTTTTATATGATGGTTTGGTTAAATACGGTTTAAGTTTATTTTGATAATTTAATATACAGAAAATAAATAAATTAATAAAATGTTAATGGATTTCTATAAAACTATTTTTTATTGGAACGTAAAATGGATATCACTAATAAATATTAATATTTAATATTTATAAATAAAAAATATCGAATACGGTATGATATATTTCTAAGCGAATCAAACCGTTCAGTATTCTTAATTTTATAACGTTCGTTTTTTATAAAATATCATATAATATCGAACCGAACCAAAATATAGTTAATTTGAATGAGTGAGTATATATATGTACTTAATCAAGTTGTAATATATATATATATATATATATATTATAATTCCTAGACTGTGTTGAAGTTTGTATACTAAGCTTCTTTTTATATAATATATGAAAAGCCCAACTAAAAAAAATGATGGTTTTTTTTTTCATTTTGTTAATTAGGTTATGTTGAAGTTGCCTCAAGGGGTTTAAAGGTCGAATTGTTTAAGAGGGTTTAGGGTAAAATACGAAATTAATAAGATCTAACGGCTGAGATTAATCTATTGAGTCATAAGTCATAAGCATTAGTGATGGCAAAATGAGTCGGACTCACAAGTTGGTTCGTGGTTGGTTCATTTTTTTATTGAGTTGGGTTGAAAAAATAAAAGACCAAATAAAAATGAGCCGAACGAACCAGCTCGCGACGAACCCGAGCCCATCCGGACTAGCTCGGTCGGCTCACGAGCTGACATAAAAAAAATAATAGAGTTTCATATTTTAATTTATTCACTTTTTCAGTTTATATAGCAAATTAAAATTTCTGATACGTTGATATTGGTGTATATTTTTTGTTATATTTTGATGTTATTGGTGTATGACATTTTTTATATTGGTTTGGTTTTGTTAATTTTTCTTGATTTAGATATAGTTTTATGGATTGTTATATTAAATATTTTATGTTATGTTGAATGATTTTAAAATATTATTTTGTATTTTTTAAATTATTAATTTCATATAATTTTAAATTTTTTTCGGATAATTAGATAAAAACGGATTGGCTCGCGAGTCGACTCGAAACTCGGATAATTTGGTATGGATCAGAGTTTTTCTAACTCGTAAAAAAATGGACTGAACAGATTGAGCCAAAAATGAGTTGGTTCGAGACGAGTCGGTCCAGGCCGGTCAGAGCGAGCCCGTTTTACATCACTTTGCATACCATGTAATGTTTACTGTTAATTACATTGCTTGGCGACAGGAGTTTAACCGCTAAAACCCTCTCTTTACACCAGAGACACCCAATATTTCACTTTCAGAGAATAGTCTCGGTCTCGGGTAGAGAATCAGCGTTCCAATCTATAACATCTTCGTTTAGGAATGGCCACGTCATCGTTATGCAATGATCTACGTGGCGCAATCTTCTCCTCTCAACTCCACCCACCTCTCGACGATTCCACCAAACCGTTTACTTGCACCGTCGCCGAACCAAACTCGAGAACGCGATCTTGCTCTCCACCATGTTCCTCCTAAAGGTACATCCTATATCCTTGGAATCGCTAACAATGTCGGTTTGTCGTAGGTTTCCTTGAATGGCTTCTGTCTTGTCGTTTCTATAGGCATGGAGATCGACGGCTTTCGGTGCTTATGGCTACCTCAACTTCACCAAGAACGGTTTCGTGTAAGTCGAAATTGCTTTGATCCCACTCTAAATTTGTTCATCTGGGTTCGTTTCTGTTATATGGGGTTTGATATTTCGATCGAATCTATTCGGATTTGCTTGGGATGCTTTCTGTTCTTGCTTGCTCGTACATTTTGAAGCGGACTGTTCCATTAGTTCTTGTCCGTATCCCGCAAAATTCTACAAAAAGTGATTGGTTTTGAGATATTCACGAAGCATTGGGTTTGGTAAATCTCCATGGACGATGTTGATGCTGCCATTAGTAGACTGATATTGAACTTCCGTCTCCTTTGGCAGAGAGCATTCGAAGAGGTTCAACCCTGAAGATATGCAGATACAGATTGATGGGAAGAATTGTGTGGTTACTGGTGCCAATTCTGGTATCGGTTACGCCACTGCGAAGGGCCTTGCTTCCCAGTAGTTTTCTCAGATCTCCTGAACTCTTTATGAGATAAACCGAAAACGAATTGGTTGCAATCATCTCAGCTTTCTGTCTTGATTTCATTTTCAGAGGGGCAACAGTGTACATGGTGTGTCGGAACAAGGAAAGGGGAGAAGAGGCACTTTCCAAGATTCAGAGCTCAACAGGAAACAAGAATCTGCATCTTGAAGTACTTTGATTTCCTCCACTTGAAACCGTTGTTGTTGTTTTGTAGTTTTGTTTGGAATTTGGCTCTTAGCTTTGCTTCTTTGTTAGGTATGTGATCTGTCATCCGTTCAAGAAATAAAGTCCTTTGCATCAAGATTCGCTTCCAAGGATGTACCCGTTCATGTTCTGGTACGTCGTCTTCTCTCTGTACTGTTTCGTCAAGAAAATGTTCTTCAGAGACCCATCTGTTCGAAACCCTGTAAGATTTGTCGTCATCTTCTCCTTATGAATGGAAATTCTTTGTCTGATTGTCTCATTCTAAGTGCTTAGGTTAACAATGCCGGCTTGCTTGAGAACAAACGAATCACCACACCCGAAGGGTAGGATCCAGTTCTTCTCTCTATTGAGCTTCTTGAAAAAGGATTCTCTCCGTGAATCCTGATCTTTTATAGCATTCTTTTCGTTCATCTCTTATTTCAGATACGAGCTGAACTTTGCGGTGAACGTATTAGGAACATACACAATGACAGAGCTGATGCTGCCATTGTTGGAGAAAGCCGCACCAGACGCCAAAGTCATAACAGTTTCCTCGGGGGGAATGTACACTTCTCCTCTTACTACAGATCTACAGGTAACTTCATTCCGGGTTTTCTCTCGTTGTGTATTTACAGTATCCAATACCGTCTTGAATCCACTGTTTTAGCTTCCAAGATTTGTCTGAACTCGACAAGAGCCGGGACCTAACCTAGGCCTAATGCTCTGGTTATTAACTTCTGTTTGTGTCACTGTATGCCAATATAACTCGAATATAACACAATATCTTTACAGTTTAGCGAGGAAAGATTCAATGGAGTCGAGCAATACGCACGAAACAAACGGCTGCAGGTCAGTAAACTATTTTAAAATCCTCCTAGAAGATTTAGTCTAAATCTCTTCAGATTCTCATGGAATCGCTTCTGAGTCGGGTTTATACCTATGATGAATAGGTGGCCCTGACAGAGAAGTGGGCAGAGAAGTACAAGAATAAAGGAATAGGGTTCTACTCAATGCACCCTGGATGGGCCGAAACACCCGGAGTCGCAAATAGTTTGCCCAGTTTCAATCAATCGTAAGAATATCCGCTGTCGCTATAGAATACCATCATGCCGATATATTGGACCCGCTGAAGGGAAATTTTATTGAAAGAGTCGGACTTTTCTGGTTCAGGTTTTCGGGAAAACTTCGAACGAGCGAGGAAGGAGCAGACACGATCGTCTGGTTGGCACTGCAGCCGAAAGAAAAACTGGTGGAAGGTGCTTTTTACTTTGACAGAGCAGAAGCACCAAAGCACTTGAAGTTTGCAGGTACAAGCAAATCTCATAGCCTTATCGACTCCATCACCGGTACTCTGCATTCCGTGGCGTCTCTCGATTCTTCAAACCCGCCGCTATCATGATCGTCTCAACAACGCTCTTTAAGATTGAATAAATACGATGCAGAACATAGTTAGTGATTGTTATTCATAATGGATTTGAGTAAAGTTTTCACATTTTTGTAAAAATTCTGAGTGTGTTGTACATTGAACATTACAAGACAAGGATTTGGTTTGTACACTGAAAGCTTTGTCGTGTCATCGCTCATAAACCGATGTTCCTGAAGAAGAAGAAGAAACACTACAACAGAGGATTATGCATTTTCTTTCAGTACAATTGAGCCCGATCCTATACACTTCGTGACCGGTCCGGTTCAGCCCGCTCAATTTATTCTTTGTAAATTTATTTATTTTAAAAAAATATCTAACTTTCAAACCGATCCAAAATCCGATTTAAATCTGACCTGTCAGATCGGTTTAGACTTGGAACTTCAGGCCAACATCGACACCGGGGCCGAGGGCGCAATCGATATTTTACTATATGCATCCAGGGGTAGAATTGTCTCTCCAAGAGTTTCAGATTGGCGATAGCCCTAATGAACCCATATATAAAACCCACGCAAAAACCATAATAAAATCTTCTGTAAATTTGCGGCGATCATATTGCTGCTTGAAGACGGCGAGAGCTTTCTCCTCTTCTCAGGCGGCGTTTCACTGCAAATCAAGATGGTAATTAGGGTTTAGACGACAGCTTTCTCATGATTCGCATGCTATCCAAGTATCGTTTTCTAATAGTCTTTACGTTAGTTATGTAATTCGCGGCGTGCAATAATAGCTAGGTCGCGTATCCCGTTTGCATTCACTAGTTTGATTCTATAAATCCAATCGTTCTGCTACTTCCTCTGCATATATTTTTTTGTTGGATAGGTCAGAATCGTTTTTTCCTTCGGAACAGTTTAGGAATTTGTATTGATATTTCAAATCCAGTGATGATTAGGAACGTGCGTTAGAATCGGGAATCTGGAGATGAAAAACAGTAAAAAGGCTATATATTTTAGTGTTAAAACTGCGGCTTTGAGCCAATTTGTGAAGTCCATTGATGGGGTTTTACCAAGTGGTCATCTGGGTCAACACTTTTATGTAAACCCTAGATCCTGGCGACTCTGGTAATGGGACTTTGATCGAGCTCTGATATGTTTGAATGTGCTCATTCATGTTTGTGTAGTCTCTGGTCGCGAATGAGGACTTCCAGCACATTCTGCGTGTGTTGAACACTAATGTTGATGGTAAGCAGAAGATTATGTTTGCCCTTACCTCTATCAAGGGTATTGGAAGGCGGTTTGCTAACATCGTCTGCAAGAAGGCTGATGTTGACATGAACAAAAGGTTTGCCTCCGTCTTTATTTTTAATCTTCTTTTCCTACGGTTCTCTCGTCGGTGTAATTCAAGAGAATTTCGATTAGAGAGCTTCCTGAGGGTGCATAGTATATCCATTCTTGACGAGTGCAGTTAATGTGATTGATGTTTCTTCAATTAGGCCTATGCCATACCCCTCTTCCCTCTAATTGCCATTTGGATTTGCCTGTTATTTGGATGATTGATACTGTCCCACGTTCGTTGGCGAAATAGAGATTGACATCTATAACCTATTGTTCTGTTTTTCTGTATGTGACTTTTTTGATAGATCTGTATGATGGAGGAAATATATTCTTTTTTGGTAAATTGTTCGATATTTGATCTGCTGTGAAAAGTGGGTTTGATGCCTCAATGAACCAGGTCGGCAACATATTATTGATGCCTCAATGGCTATTCTGTTGCGTTTTTTCAGGGCAGGTGAGTTATCAGCAGCTGAACTAGACAACCTCATGACAATAGTGGCTAACCCTCGTCAGTTCAAGATTCCGGACTGGTTCTTGAACAGGCAGAAGGACTACAAAGACGGAAAGTTCTCCCAAGTGGTATCCAACGCTCTGGACATGAAGCTAAGAGACGACCTTGAACGTCTCAAGAAGATCAGGTGAGAACACACTTCCTATTTCTTCGATACCGGTTTTCACTTAAACTTTGCTGTCTTCGGAGAGTATTTAAAGGAGGGTGTGGGTTTCGTTTTTTTTTTTTTGGCAAAATGGGCAGAAACCACCGTGGTTTGAGACACTACTGGGGACTCCGGGTGAGAGGGCAACATACCAAGACCACCGGTCGCAGAGGAAAGACTGTTGGTGTCTCCAAGAAGCGTTGAGCCTTCCTTCTTGTTTTGCTCTTTTACGGACCGGTTTCAGTTTTGCGGGACATGGTTTTTGGTCTTTGTGAGCGAATCCTTCTTCATATGTATCTGCTTCTTTTTTCTTTCTTTTTTTTGCGTTAAAAATATTTTTGTTTCTTGATATCAAATTATGAGGAGCCTCCTTAAGTGTTACCTTGCATCATCTTAGATTAGATCCAAATAAGAGTTTGGATATTTTGGCTTCGAAAAATTATATCTTTTCAATTTTAAAATGACTTTAGAGGTTGTGTTATATTTGGCTATTCAGTTCTATATCTGAATTTGCATTTGAAACCATCCTAAAATTATCTTGTGAAACTTGGAAATAGAAAAAGCCAAAACTTGTCGGAAAGACTGTCATAGATCATGCATGTAGCTTTGATTCCTCAAAACAGTTAACAATGCCCTGGTAATAATAATAACTTAATAGTTCTAAACAAGTCAAATCAAGATTCCCTAATCTTCCGTGTGGAAAAAAAAATCGCCGATTACGTACCAAAACTAGGAGCACTAGGATTACGTATTCCGACTTTAGACCAAAAAAAAAGAGTGATGTACCTTCATATGATCATTTCTACTATCAGGCCTTGTCTTCATGGCTGTCGGAATCCGAAGCGCCGCCGTGTTTCTGTTGCCGGTGGGCCGTCGGAAGAGAATAGCTCCGACGTTCCTTTCCCCCGGGCTTGGACGATGCGTTACCGTACCATATCATCCCGAGAACGGCGATCACCATTCCTATGACAACGTGCAGGTTCAGTCCCTCTCGGCCGAAGAAGAAGAAACCCATTATCAGTACCAGAATCGTCTTCATGTGGCCAAGGACTTGGAATGATACGGCCGTGAATCTCCCGATGCATATGAACTGGCTCAGATTCGTCCCTATGGCTATCGTGCACGAGAGTACTACGAACATCTGCATCATTCAGAGATCGCCGTTAAGCTTTACCAAAAATGTGTTAATGCAAAAAGTGGTAATGGGCTATGGCTACCTGTACAAACACAGGTCGGCCATGAAAGAAATCTCTACTGATCAGTATCTAATAATCATGTCTAACATGGGCCAATGAAACAGATACTCAATCGCATCATAGTATTCAGAGAATATCCAGAAGATATTAGATTTCAGCAGGGATTAACATAATTGGAATTACCTTGACCCATATTTCGGAATGGCAAGATTCCGTTGCTTCTAAATGTTACAGAGTGTAAAAACGAGTGAGGACGAAATTTATTTAGTAGTTTCCAAGAGTTTTTGGCACTTACCGTAGAAACTAAGTTGTAATCATACTTGTCTACTCGTTTGTTTGTCAACCAATAGTCAAGGATCGGTCCGACAATCAGTAATGTTCCAGCTTGGGCTGGGGCAGTGTGCCCCAGAAGGTTGAATGAACTAAGCGCGTATTTTCGCTGAAGATAGTGTACATACTGCAAAACACAACTCCACATAAATCTGAGTTCAGAGCAGAAAACCAAATTAAGGGAAGATCTGTTGTTTCACAGACTAATCCAGTAAACGCAAGACAAACTCTGAGAACTTACATATTGCTGTAGAGAAGTACTCCACACAGCAATAAAGGCAGCTATGACGCCTTTGGTATTAACGCTAACATCGGTTATGGTGCAAACACCGACGCCCAGAAGAACCAGCCCTATGCTAAGCTTTGTGTCTCTCGAGTAGCGAATCTTATCAAAAACCACTTCCAACAAGCATGATACAGGAATCATGCTGAGCTTTGCGATCTGAAAAGCACACAGTACGAAATATAATCAACAAAGGTAGTTTTTTTAGCCAACATCGGGATGCACAGTTAGCAGTAAGTCAGTAACTTACCTGATAAAACCCCACAGAGTTCCACATAAGGCTCACGTTCATTCCAACAATGGAGAAGTTTGCAAACAGAATGAATTTCAGAAGCTCCGTGAAAGGAAGATGAGAAGGCTGAATATAACCAAGACACCTTAGAATGGCTGTCATCAGTGTTGTCGTAGCAAAATGTAAACCGGTTAGGGTTGTCGCTGCAACAAGTTGAAATGTAAATCAAAGTTTAGAAGTAAATCGAAAAATTTATACAGGATTCTGGGTTACACAAAAACTTGTCAGTGAAGAGATCAAGTGGGTTACCAAAGCTAAAGCCATATGTCGCCATTAAAGCTTTATTGACCATGATGATCCCAACGGAAGTAACGACATTGAACATCCACGCAGCGGCATCTACTGCAGCCTTCTTATCAGCCTTACTAACTGGAGCCATTTTAACTTAGCTTTTCTCGATCAGCAAATCTCCAGTTCTTTAGTTTCCCATCTCCCAGAATTCATCCACCATAGATTCACAGCACGTCCTTAGCTTCACTACAATGCTACACAAAAAAGAAACGGGCAGTTCATGAAAAAATTTGAGAATCGATACGAAGCAAGAGCGATTAAACTTTTACTTCCGTCGCGATTACAACACCCGAATTCGGTTATGATTTCTCCCACAACCGAAATCCCGGAGCTCGCTTGGTTCGATGCTACCTCGTTCGATCGCTATCATTACGTATCAATCAAGAAGACATAGAGCAACTACGATAAAACATGAAAGAAAAAAGCCGAAAACTTCCGTCGATCAGTTCCGACCAGAACGGATCAGGCTCCAGAGATCAGAATCAAACCGAGTTTGCGTCAGATCTAGAAAACAGATCCAACCAGATCACCTCGTCAGAGCCAATCAAGCAATGCGAACACGACAGATGTCTAAAATTATGTCATCAAAATCAAGTAGAGAAGAAATTCAAAAGACTAGAAGAATCCGAAGAACACGACGAAGTGTACCTCGAGAAGAAGAAAAACGCGCGCAGCCACAGAGATGGAGAGAAATCGTGAGATTCAACCGGAGATGATCTGAACGAAGGTGAGGGAGATGGCGACGGAGATGGGTCTCTGTCGAAGCTGAATCCGAGTTTGATCAAGAAAGTGATCGGAGAGCAAGTTGGGAAATGAAGGGCTCGTGAAGCGTAGGAGTAGGCAGATACCGAATTCGTAACTCAATTTTCTCTCCCATATTTATTTATTTATTCTGCAATTCTAATTATTTTCTAATTTTCCAATAAAGAAAATTATATTATCACAGAGATACAAATATTGCTTTATACTAAAATAAATAAATGGACCGACCTCTAGAATTTTAAATTTTAAAAGGAAAATCTTTACATCAAAATTATTAGAGAGACTCTCTAAAAGTGATATAATTCAATATCCAAATTTGATAAAATTATTAAAATTTTGGGAAAAGGTGTTGGGTCTTTTGTTTCCAACATGTCACTGTAAGAGATTTTTGTAAATGAATAATATGTTGTCTAAGCAACAAAACCTTCTCGGCCTTTTTAGTTTTCTTTTTTCATATAAAAGCCAGAAGCCCGTCTGATTTTTTTTTTCTCTCGTGTAATTTATCTCGTCGCCGGCGATTGGATACGACCAACTCCCCTCCGCCCCCGCCCCCGCCTCCGCCGTCGTTCGGAATCGCGGCTGGTCCTACCGGAGAATCGGTGGTATCAGATTCGAGCGTGGTCGGAGTGAAGAAGATTTAGGGATGGGGAAGAAGAGGAAGTCCATAGCGACGAGCCTCGACGAGGTAGATCGCACGGTCTACACGTCATTTCGCACCGCCGCTAACTCTCTCTCGCAGCTCTATACTCAGGCCATGAACCACCAGAAGCTCTCGTTCCAAGCCGGCGAACGCCATGGCCTGGTACCCAATCTCTCTCTCTGCTGTGTGTCTTTGTCTGATTTTGATTTCGTAATTTCTCTGTTCTGATTCGCCGTTCGATCTGATTATCAATTTTTATCTGTGAGTCGTTTTATGTGATGATTCATGATTCTCGCCCGTTAAAGTAGATTAGGTTGGCGATTGATGTTCTTGATCGGTTTGTGTTCTTGGTCGGGTCTCACGTGGTTGTGGTGATTATGGTTTGAGATAATCATCATCACCACCACCACCACCACCACCACCATCATCATCTTTTTTGTCGATTCCCTAATTAAGATGCTGATTCCAGTTAAGCTGGATTGATTTGTTGAAGCCAATTGCTCTTCTTTCGGTGTAAATTGAACTCCCTGGATATGCTTCTTGTCACAAACTAGGATTGTCGGTGCTTAGCTGCTCTTCTGCTAATGACCCACTTGTGATGTAAACTTAGGCGTTGCATTCTTTTTCCAGCCACTGAAGAATGTCGGTGTTTTGTCTTTCTGCTCTAGTCTACAACTCTCCTTACAAGTCTGTTGCTTTACCTCGGGAGTTTTCTCATTGTTTCGTTCTTGATTTTCACTGTATCACTTGAACTAGACTCTTTGTTTTGTATTTCTGAAGTCCAGTCCTCAAGTGTCTTGGGTGATGTACGTGACTTGTGTGATGCTGTGTCCTCATTGATTCTTCACTTCATCACTATCAGAAGCTGACTATTGGTAGTAAAAGGAGATTCTTTTTGTAAAATCTAAACTGGGAATGCCTGGACTTTTCATGTTATGCTGGACTTCTCACTTGGGTGTGATGTAAAATTTGTAGTTGCAAGGTGAAATGCCCTAGGAGATGCATATATATGCATATATATATATATGTAATGGCTAGAAAAAGTGTTTAGCTTATGTGACTATAGTTAGCTTATTCTTTGTCTTATGAACCCGTTGTTTGGTACCATAACTGATTAGCTCTGCAGCAGCTACAAATTGAGAGACGATTGAAACATACAATAAATGTAGAAAAATGTGAAAATATCCTTACAAAGCTCTTCCCTTCCACGTTACAGGAAAAGCTGTACCAATGGATTTGGAGACAACAAGAAGGAGGATCGAGGGTTACAACTATAGATATAATCAATTACATTCAGGTTCGTCTAGTTCTTTTTTCTCTCTACTTTATAGGCAGTGTTTGCTCCTTCCTGTTTCCCATTCTGGTTTCCATTGCAGAACGAGCTAGACAGCTACGTGGAGGAAGCATCAATGTCCCCAAGAGCTCCATCTCAACCAACAGTGCATGTCACAAATTCAGGGTTCATGGCCTGTTCAGGCACATCTTGCCCAACAGCTGTTTCAGTTTCTCGTCCCGAGCAAAACGAAAACCAACCAAAGAACTCGGTTTTCTCGAATGCCCTTTCGAGCCCTATTCGCCGTAGTCTCCAGAACTACCAAATTCAACAAGGTGGTTGTTTTCCAAGCTCTGGTGCCACCACAAGAAGCAATGAACAGAACAGGGGATCTAACTCTCCACGTTCTAATGACTCTTCAATGGATATGCATGCAGATTAAGTGTGTCTTCTGGTTTGGTTCCTTGCCAGAATGTTGTCGGTTTACTGCTTTTCTTGAAATGGTTTGATGAATGTTTACATCACTACATGTAAAGCATTGTACCCTGTGGTCCTTCTCTATGCCCATTTTAACTTCTCTTTGTGTTCATTGTTGAAAACATCCTGAAAGATTAGCATCTGGTGATTAGTAGTGTCATGATGCATCATGTAAACACATATCATGTGACGTGTGACATTTACATGTAACTTCTGCATGTGTCATGTGTTGCAACACACTTGTCAATATGGTTGTGAACTGTGAAGCATCAAATAACCTCTATATATATATGATATATAACAAAATTATTATCTGAACCTGAATTATAGTCGGGTATTCTAATTTCGGATATTCATCTCGCGGGTCGGATCGTATATCCGGATTTCGGGTTTTTTTAGTCCAGTTCTGTTGCGAAGCATCAAATAATCTCTCTATATATATTTGCTCATACTATATTGGGGATATAACAAAATATACGTATACTATTTTTAGATTAAATTTTAATATGCTAGATTTGTTTTTTTTTTTTGGGGAGTTAATTTGTGACTTCTTCTAGTACAAGTGGAAGCCGTGAGCAAGCAGGCTGAATAACGGAGCAAAATCAGGCCCGTTACTATAATGCGCCGCTAAGTGAACGTCGCTACTTTCTTCGTCACCCAAAAGTAAACAAATGACTTTTCTTTTTCTTTTCTTTTAATTTGTCGTTCCCTTTGCTGAATCTACTTTTCTCTCTCTCTTACATTCCTTGCCAAATTTCTCTCTCTGCATTGCCGCCGGCGTAAGCTCCGGTCGCATCGCCGTTCTCCGGTCTTTTAGATCCGTCAGGTGAATGGTGAGCCTCCTGCCTCTTTCCTCGTTCGATGCATGTGTGTGTTGTGTGAGTGTAATTATATATATGCCGCGTAAATGTTTTTATCTGTGTATTTCTGTTTCACTGTTTGAATCTGGAGGCGACGGAGAAACTTCAACTATTTCAGTAGTAGGCTGGAAATTTTAGGGTTTAATTCACCACTGTATTAGCAAACCAACCGATCGAAAGCGTTATGTTGAGCTGTGTACCAGATGTAGTTGTTAGTCCGGAATTAGGCATTTCACCGGAACCTTTTGTTTTTCCTGTCCTATGTGCTTGATGGTGATCTGTACGCTTATTGATCTTCCTTGGTTACTTGTTAATGGACCGTGTTGAAGATTTCGGCCGAGTTTGATTTGGATTTTCTTCAAGTATTTGGCTCTATTGTGATTCTATCTGCATTGTTTCCGTTTTGGATAACTGTCTATTTTTGTTTTTTGTGATCTCTGGTTGTACTGCGAGATTCAAATTATGGTTTCCGCAGATTTCGTTAGAAATGCATTGTGGTGATGAGTTAGAAAACAATGTTTCCAAAAATATTTTATCCTTTTGTCGACTCATAGATTCATTTTCGTACGGCAGCTCCCATTTTCCTTGTGCCTTTAAAGTGACATGATCCGTCTCTGGAGGCTGGAGGGTGAACTTTGAATATCCCTTGCTTCATCTCCGTTGTGGGAGAGGGTACAAAAACTGTTGCTGGATGTGCAGATGAGCATTACAGATGTTATTTGCAGCAGAGGGAGGAGGGTTCTTCTCGTCATCGGCGTCTGGTTATAGCAAGGGCCTAGCCCTTCTCCTCTTGGGGCACAAGAATGAAGACAAACCCGTGAGAGTGTCGTCGTGGAGCCAATACCATTTGGTGGACCCGGAACCTGATACCAACCTCCATCTCGCTTCCTTTAGGAATCGGCTCTCCCGTGCTTGCACCTCTTTTATTTGTTTTGGTCGTGCTTCTGCAGGACCTGACAGCCCTTCTCCTCTTAGAGTTGGGCCTTCTCAGCTACAAGATGTCCCCTCTGGTTCTCCCATACATCACCAAGGTAAAAGGGATCGTGCACCTTGTATTGATGATAACGTTGAAGCAACCAAAAGGTTTGCACTTAAGAGCAGCCTGAAGAAAAGATCATTTAGCGATGCTGTTCCTGCCGATGATGTGAATAGACAAGACACGCTGGAGGATCACATAGAAAGGAGGAAAGTGCAGTGGCCTGACACTTGTGGAATTGATCTTGCTGAGGTCAGAGAGTTTGTGCCGAGGTATGATCAATTGATCACGATGCTCTATCTTTATGTCAATCCAAATGGTAATTTAGTGTCTGTATATGTGACTGATACAATTACAGTATATATTCCATGTGTTTTGGGTGTTTTACAGTAGATAATACCTGATATTCTATAAATTTAGATGCATGCAGTGATTCTAACTAGGACAAAACCTCCATTTTAAATTTCTGAATGGGGAAGTGATGGTCTGAGCATATCAGAGCGTGCCATCTAACTCTAAGTGGGTCACCCCATGGACATTAGGGTTAGAAATGTGCTGGTGGGCCGTAGCCCCATGCTCACCAATTATGAGATTAGTTGATGAATTATAGAACTGTAGACACCCTCCTCTTAAAAGCTCGGGTTAAGGAATGAGTTTATATCTACGAGTGTTTTGCATTTGGCTTAGTGTAACTAGGTTGATATCAATTGGTATCAGGGCTAAGTTCTTTGCAATGGTCCACACTACGGAGCGGGTAATCTAGGCAGTCTAGAGTATGACAGATTGTTCCATGAGAACGTTAGTCTCAGAAACGTGGTGGTGCGTCGTAATACTGTGTTTGATCAAATAGGTTGATAAAATTACCTTACCATCTATTTCTTTTTACTGATGCTTTCCCGTTAACAACCTGATTGGATTTTGCAGCGAAACGGGCGGATCAGACGACGAGTTCCAACATGGAGCTGGGAAAAGCTGTATGTGCACAATCATGTAACCATCTTTCTCAGTTGGCGGCTCTCAGAATCCATTGTTGGATATGAACTCCATTAACAGAGTAAACGCCTGAAATTACAGTTCAGAACAGAAACCAATGTCAAAAGTTGAGGTAGATGCATTATCCCGGACAACAAGTCTCTTGCCTTCTCTTATCCTGTATTATTTTTTTGGTGGCCTATCTATGTTCCGTGTATTCTATATATATATATATGTGAGAGAGAGAGAGAGATGCATAATTCATATACAAAGATTGTATAAGACGAGGAATCTTAGGGCGTATAATTTCTGGTTCTCTAATACCTCTCTCTCTCTCTCTCTCTCTGTGTAATCTGAAAGAATGATGATGCCTAAAGTAAATCACAATGATTAAAAGATCTAGTCTGGATATAGGGAAACCCTAGAATTCATGTACCTTTAGGTCCTTTGTATAAATCTTTTGGCCGAATTTTACTTCTGGTCAGTAGTATCTGTATCAAGGATTAGATGGGACGTGTGTTCACGCGCTTTAGAGGAGCGTGAGGGTTATTGTTCTTATCTCTCTCGGATTGGCTAAAAGGCTAAAAGCAGCAAGTTTCATATTGTAAGTGGTATTTGACTTGGAAGCCCAGACGAATAAGCAAATGCCAAGACTTGGCCATATCTCATCCACACAGGTCACAAGTAGTTCTCAGACAGCCCTCACCATACAACACAACCCGAAACAGAGACATAGCATTCAGAAACAAGATTAGAGTGTTCGGAGAGCGGATTAAACAAAAATGTCATCTGCTTCTCCGATTCCCTGCATCAGAATCCTGAACTCTGCTTCTCCTTCTTCTTCTTCCTCTTCTTCGTCATCATTGGCCTCGTCTTGTTTCAGATTCTCTCCGTCTAAGCCATGCGTTTTCACCGTCAGGTGTTCCCAGACTGACGGCCCCTTGAGGAGACCGGTGGCTCCTCCTCCCCTCCGGGAGCCCTCTCCGCCGTCGACGCCCATCCCTCCTCCGCCGTCTCCCTCTTCTTCCGCCGTGTCGCCCACGCCCACGCCCACGCCGGTGGGTTTCGAGGAGGGAAAGGGTGTGATTACGCTCGAGTTCCAGAGGCAGAAGGCGAAGGAGCTGCAAGATTACTTTAAGAAGAAGAAGCTTGAAGCCGCTACGCAAGGCCCCTTCTTCGGTTTCCTTCCCAAGAACGAGATCTCCAATGGAAGGTGATTTAGTTTGAATTATGATCTCTGCTTAGTTGCATTAGTGGTGGCTCAAGTTTGGATTTTGACTTCTGGGTAGTGATTGTTTTGATGATTTTCTGATTCTGCGGACAAATCCGGTGGAGGGTTAGTCTTAAGTGGAAAAAAATCGATTCTTTTTGTAATGGGACTACAGAAAAGATGTTTTTTTTTTATAATCCCTAAGTTCACCGGTCTTCGAACCACAACTACGTCCCTTAGACGATCGGGTAAACTTAGGAAGGATTGTGAAGGAGTTTTGCCACATCCTTAACGGTTGAGCCACCCAACGCAATGATATTTACATAGTTTAGGAGGATGTTCTGTCATTCCAAGTGTTCATTTCAGTTATACATTCGAGGGTTGCTTGCTTGTAGTTTGGATCGCCTCTCTGCTATTTGCTGGTGTGTTAGTAATGTCTATATGCAGTCCCATCTTATATTACATAGTTTTGGAGATCGTTCTTTCATCTCATACCTATTTGTAGCATTCTGTGATATTTAAGGACCTAAGATCTGAGCCTGACGCTGAATCATTGCCTGTGTTTTGCCGAATTTCTGATTCTGCAAAATCTTAGAAACGACGTCCAAATGTTCAAACTCAGATGTGTGAAATACCAGATTGCACAATTTAGATTTTGCGTCAGAGAATGTCCCTTCAGAACTTAGACGAGCATCTTCTTCGTTAGTTCCGTCTGAACATGAACATCGGATCTTATGGTTTGGTAATGGTAATGTTACAGGTGGGCGATGTTTGGTTTTGCGGTTGGAATGCTGACGGAGTACGCAACGGGATCAGACCTCGTCGATCAAGTTAAGATCCTACTCTCCAATTTCGGAATCATAGACTTGGAATGAGAAAAGTATACGGACATGATATGATATCTCTCTTGTCCCCCCCAATTCTTGTCGATACACCTTCTGTCTCTTCTTGCCTGCTTCATCTGTTACAGCATCTTGCTTGTATGCCTTCATTCTCTCCATTTTATGTATCTTCCATTTGATCAGTTTTTTCCCTCCCATTTTTAACGCTTTCTTCTATCCAACAAAAATTTCTAAAACCTTTTTCCAAAGTGTTCCGAACTCTCATAATTCGTTGGATTATCTTAAACAATTGATGTTTTTGTATATAATTGTAATTCGTATCTTGAAAACGATTACCATAAAACGCATCCAGACAATTTCGTCTTGAGTAGATTGTGTAAAAAAAAACATATGCTTCGACTTAATCCCACGTCAAAATATTCTTTTCCAAGATTTCTGTTTACTACTCAAAACACCACATGGGAGATTTGGCGAAATTCCGAACAATTTCAAAACCCCACATCGACGGGGACAACAATCTTAACATGAAACTGTGTTTATATAAGACATGGATAATGGTTCAAGTGCTCCAATAAGGTCTGTTCATGCACAAGGAACTGTTTCACTAGGCTTTGTTCCTAGTTCCTACACAAGGGGAGAAGCCGGCTAAGTTTACTGGTGCGGACTTCAAAAATGTGGCAAAGGATTCACCTGTGATTTGGAAGGTGCATGGATCCATGGATTAGCCTAACCTCGTCTCATAAACCCACGGGTCAAGGGTAAAACGGTCCACTCCTAGTTTTCACAACTTTTTTTGGTGGGACGTCGTTACGATGCATGGCAAAAAAAAAATGGTACTTGGATTTGCAGTTACTGAATTGAACCGTTAGGGTTTAAAAAATAACTGAACATGTGACAAGCTTTTTCTGTATAATATGAAAACCGATTCGAGGTTCTAATATCACAATTTTTTTAAAAAAAATGATATCTCAAGTGCGTGTATATGTATATATATATATATATATATATATATAAACTATAACCCAAAAAATCAAATAAATGTTATCGACGATATTAGATTGGTTGAAAATCTGACATGGGAGAGACGACAACTTGAAGGGGATATTATCAAACGTCCACGTAATACGTATTTAAGAAACACTAAACATACATTTTAAGAAGTATATATGTCGTCTAAATTGACGAAGCCTATCGCTTTTGTATTATTTTTATGGTTTTTGTGCGGTATATATTGGAAAATGCTTTTTTAAAGTCTGGATGCTTATATTTTTGTGCGAATTCTAATATTTATTAATGCAATTCAGTTTTTAATTTGTTTTAAATATTTTCCAATAATATATGGACTTTGGAGAAGCTAAAAAGCTCTTAATAAAAGGAGAAGAAAACATTGAAACTTCTCTATATGCAAATTCACTTAGGGTTTGATTCTTATTCAAGTCAAATTCAAGATTTCTTTTGGCACCACATACGAAAATATTGAAACCGTGGAAATTTCTTATTTAAGAAAAAAAAAATCTCTGTTGTGTAATAAATATAATATAACATAACATAACATTTTTTTATAATAATAATAGTAATAGTGAGAAAACCTAAAGATGATAAAAGAGATCGAAAGTTTGGACGGATATGAGATTACAGAAACAAGCTTCATCATTTACATGTTTTCTTTTAAGGCATACATATAAGATTTAACGTAAGCGAAAGAGCCAAAACACTTTTTTTTACACGCCATACCGAATATTATCATCACCGGAGAATTTGCTCTTGATCCACTTGAAGCTGTTCTTGAGGCTGTTCTTGATTTTCTCTTCCGTGGCAAAAAGATTGTAAGAGGCGATCCTCTTCTTCCTCTTCATCTCGGGATCCGCTTTGCCGCACGGCCCGTTAAAACTGTACGAACCTGACCCATCTTGATACCCGAACTCGGCCGAGAAATTTGATGAGTACTCCGAGTAGGACTTGCTTCCTTTCATCTCCGGTCGAGAGAGATTTTGGATTCAAGAGAAGTTTTTGTTTAGATATAAGAGAAACGAGGGAAACCCTTTGCTCCAAAAGCAAACTGGATGTGTGCGCGTGTATATATTTATATGAGTGTATGTATTGTATATGCATATGAAGTTGTGGAGTTGTATAAAGAAGTGTCAAGCTGCCATTGATGGTGGTGGTGGTGGGGCTAGGGTTATTAGGGTGTGGTGGCAGACAACGTGTGGTGTGTTTGTGGGGCCTTTGTTTCATCAAATGGTGAAGCAGGAGGAATCATCTCTCTAACCCCATTCTGTGAAGCTGTTTGGTCCCACTTCCTAGTTACTCTTTATTCTGCATGCCAACTCCACCATCTATTGCCGTCATCATTAGCTCTTGAATAAACCCCCGAATTCAATCCATATATATCTTTATAACTTATAAAATAAAAACGGGTTTAATCTAGAATTTTGATATTTGGCGCGTAGGCGGCTCTTTTGTAATAAATCTCCTAGAACACTCATTATTGCATTAACAAAGTTCATATATATATATATATATATATATATATATATATATATATTGTGTAACGTATTTAACTAGCCGTGTGGATAATATTTTAATAACCCAATCTAATGAAAAGAAAAAAGGAAAGAGGGAGTGCCTTCATTCTCTCCATTTTATGTATCTTCCATTTGATCAGTTTTTTCCCTCCCATTTTTAACGCTTTCTTCTATCCAACAAAAATTTCTAAAACCTTTTTCCAAAGTGTTCCGAACTCTCATAATTCGTTGGATTATCTTAAACAATTGATGTTTTTGTATATAATTGTAATTCGTATCTTGAAAACGATTACCATAAAACGCATCCAGACAATTTCGTCTTGAGTAGATAACCCACACTAGGGAGACAAATTTTGTAAGGAATAGGACCCATTGTGTCTAAAGTTGGATAGCAGAATTCAAACAAAGCCAACGGGGGAATTTAACTCGTGCAACCATAAATCAAAATCTCTTGTATTATATATATATATATATATATATATAATGAAATAAGTTGGGAAAGCAAATGAGTCAGATTTCCACATTAATGGGTGGATGGTGAGGGTGGGGGGCTTCGTTCTTTCTCAAGAGATCTTCCTTCATTATCTCAAAGAGTCTGTATTTATGTGTATACTCATAATGCTCTCACCCAACTTTTGCTTTCATGGGCCATCTTTATATCGATATATAATAATATTTTATGAATAATAATTATTTAAGTTTTTGCGGTTGTAGTATATAATGAATAATCAAATATAAATATAATAAAATATATGAATTTTTTTTTTTAGATTGCAATATAAAACCGATTAAACCAGATTATATTGTTGGAATGTTGAAGTTTCATCCAATTTTTGAAACGCACTTTTAGCTTGTAAACCACTTTTAAGTGAATTCAAATATAGCATGTTATTTATGTGCATTCCAAAATGCATGCATATATCAGCTCCATAATAATTCCAAAATCAATTACGCTAGATTTCGCTTTAGAAACACATGAGAAATATTTTTCTGAATTAATATATAATTAATAACAATTAATTTCGATCTTGAAGCACATGAGAAATGCGTTGTGGAATATTCGAGAACAAAAATACAAAATCATTCCATTCATCAACTGCGGATACCATTTCATTGCTTTTGTTCAATTAAAAACAAATAAAGTTTGGCGGGTACCATTTTCATTGTTTACTTTACAACTTTTAAAAATAAATTTTGATTATTTTCATTTTAGTTTTTCGATTATATAAAAACATATATTTATTTTTTATATTGATTATCAATTCAATTTTAGGATTCTTTTTAAAACAATATTTATTTATTTAAGAATTTATTATTTTATATCAATTTTACGATATTTTTATGATGATACGTAAAAGCGAAATTGACCTATAGTGTAGAATAGTGTGTGTGTATATATATATATATATATATTAATAAATAGATATATAAACGTATACAACAAAATCTAAAATGAAGCAAGTGACATTGCCTTGATTATTATCAAGGAATCTGAGCGATCTCGAGGAGAATCTTGTGGAGAGACTGAGGCTTGGAGAAGAAAGGAGAGTGATCACTGCCTTTGATCTTGAAAACTCCTTCGGGAGGGTTCTCCCTCACCAGCTTCTCTTGCACGTCCGGCGAGAGCGCCCTGTCGTCCAGCGTCTGCACGTAGAATCTCCGGCCTCTTCCGTACCTTTCCCCCGTTAACGACAGCTTCTCCATCATCGGACCGAGCGGGACCGGTCGCATCGACACCATTGCCAATGCAATGTCCTGAACACAACAAAACACCAGTGATCGTGTATTTAATACAGTGGTAGAGTTTGGGATTTTCAGGAAAATGGTAAATAGCTATGGACATGGGTACCCAAATTCCGGGTATCCTCTGGTATATATATATATCCATCTTGCGAGTATCGGAAATTCGGATATTTGGCTGAGGCGAGTACGAGATCATGTGGATGGCGTTGGGAAACCCGAGCCGTGGGTTCGAGTTCGAGTTTTGTTGGCCAAGTACTCGTATCTAGGGTTGGACACTTCAGTTCGGGAATTTAGTTCCAACCCGATCCAAACCGAACCGAATAACGTTCGGTTCTAATTTGATACATTTTTTTTATAAAACCGAATAAACCGTTCCCGAACTGTACAAATACCGAATCGAGGCTGAGTACATCAGAAAGCTCGGATACCCGACGTGCATCCATCCTTAATAGTGGAGGTACATAGATGGTCGAACCGGGCCCCGAGCGCAGACAATTGTGCGATGGTTCATGTTAGATGCAAATGCAAACGCAGACAAACGCCGAGGGATGACATTTTCGGGATTAGGAGACGGGTGTTTTGAGAGATTTACCTTGGTGGGGGACTGATTGAAATACAGCCCTTTCATGTGTTGCTTCTCGAACATGAAACCTGTCGGAGGGTTGTCTTTGCCATTGCCGTAGATCAAGAACTGCGACTCTTTCATAAACCTCTCTGCAGAACCAAGCTGTGATTTCCACAAAAATATTTCTCAAGAGTTTTAGCACAAAACCCGGCCGAAAAAACAAAATATAAGCTGCATGAGAAGAGACTAGGTTAATCAACAAACAAACCCCACAAAGTATCCTCGAGATGAATCATCTAAAACTCGGTACCAAAAACATATTTACCGAATGGCAAGGACTGCTGTAGCAATGAAAACCCGAGCTTGCCACCAAGAAATCAATAGATCTCAGTTTCATTCAGACATCTTGTAAACAAAATGTGAGAGAACGACTCTACGAGACGATGCATCAGGCTTCTTAAAACTCTCGGGTTTTCTCGGACGTAGTTTCAGAAAAATAAAATTTATATTTCATATCATTTTTTAAGGTAAGGTTTGCCTGCAAGACACCCTTGTGGCGGAACCCTTCCGAAAGCAAATGTTTCGAAATGAAACTTATGAAAACAGCTGAAAACGAAACAGATATGAACTAGGAAACATGCGTAGATTGGTAGTATTATTATTACCTCTTCAGCAAATGCATCAAAAGGCCTTTGTCCATCAGAGACCATCGTTGCGCAAATGAATACCGCCTTCGAGATTTTCTCGGGAAATCTCTCCATGGCGTAGGAAACACAGGCACCTCCGGTACTATGACCTACCAGAATAACCTGCATGAACATACGAAAGCGGCCATGGCCATGCCTTGTCATCTCATGCACATGTATAAAGTCACTGTCCTTTGAGAGCTCAAGAAAACATAAGAGAACAAACCATAACTAATCCATCTATAGCAGAAATCCTAACAAAGCAATGGAATAGAAGACGGCTTGAAATGAATCCAAACATAATCACACTTCCAAACACGTCATTGTCTGGCATGACCATATGTTCTGGTCTGAATCCTACAACAACGTTTTCTTAAACCATCGCTAATAAGCCCATGAAAGGCATGATCATGAGCAAGTGTTAGGCTGAGTTTATGAAAGATCACAAACTTTTAAATGTGGGGATCGATATAGAAGACTGACTTTGAGGTAGAATCAATCAAATCTAAGGGTTTTACCAGGAGTCGGGTCAACGATAGGAGTTTTCAAATCGAGGGGACTTAGAGATCCTAAACCACATTTAGTGTTCAGCTCTGATACCATAATAGAGATAGAGACTTGAGCGGTCCCCTTTATTCGAGATAAAGGACTACAATATTTATAGATATAAAACACGACAAAATCAAATAGTAACCTTCTAGAATCTCTAGTTAGACTCGAGAAGGAGAGGAACTCTAACCTTTTCTCCTTCAGGAAGATTTTCAAGGTGCTGGATCAAAGGTTTCGAATATTCTTCCAGCGTACGGACACTGTTTGTGTCTTTCAAATTGAATCCGGATCCCGTGAGGTCGAGCGCAGTTGCAGAAAGGCCGGACTCCTCCAACGAGGCGATAGTTTTGTACCAACACCATGCTCCAAAACCCTCTCCGTGCACCAGTACAAAGTTCTTCACTTTCAAGCTCTCCAAAAATTCCTCTACCTTCAAAATCCAAAATATCAGAGAGCGAATTTACACAGTTCCATTATCAACAACGAATTACAAAGCTCTTCACTTTTTCATCCCTCCCAAAACAAAGCTTTTTTCACTCTCTCGTTGTTCTAAACACGACAATAAGCCAGTTTCATGAACTACACAGCAAGTGGCAAAACCAAACACACAAACAACCTTAACAAAGAATCAGAGAATATAAAGTTCCCCAAAGATGGCAGAGTTGTCTGCATTTTTTTTTTGTTGAATTGTGGGGTTTACAGTTCATCTGGTCCCAACCCAGTGTCCACAGAAGAGATTCAAGATCACTTTTTTTTTTTTTTTGCTTGTGAATCCGAGACCTTTATCTTTGTTCGATAACGAGATAGATGAATCACTGTTTACACAGTATCTCCGTTTATCTCTTGATAAAGAAACTTTTCATAAGAAGCTTCTCTTCTGCACTTTTTGTGCAATGACCTTTTCCCTTCTCTCCTCCCCCACTTTTTCTTTTTCATATCTTAAAAAGTCTTTTGACAATCATTTCGAATCAGAGATCGACAGTCCAAAAGGCTCGTTGAGTTATATAATTCATGGAAATTGACCGCAGAAGTGAAAGCAAAGACCCGGTCGGATTTTGCTTTAAAAAAGAAAAAGAAAGAGTTGTAGCTATGGAGATTCATTCAGTGACCTGTTTGCCATTGGAAAACGGGTCAGAGAGCGTCCGTCTCCTGGAGCTGGTGGACCCGACCCGTCTCGACATGGATCCGTCGAATCTCTGGGAAAGCTGAGCCTGATGAATCGCCATGGACAGAGCTCGTCGGTGCAACATCTCTTCCTCAGCGAGCAATTTTCTCTGAGACCTATTGAGTCTCTTGCTCCTGGATCCATCTCCTCCTCTAGTATCTTTCTTCTTCATGCAGATAAACTTGTTACCCATCTTCCCGAATCTACAACAGAGCAAAACCCAGAAGCTGGTTTCACGGATTTCTGACGGAAAACCGAGGGAATTCAAGAGATTTCCCTGAAAATTGGCATGTTGTGCTGTATGCTTGTCCCCAGAAAGTCAAAGAATCCAAAGATCCAGGCCCTATTTCGGATTATTTTTAAGTTTATTCCGAGATGCAAATGGTTGGAGGAGAGAGAAAGAAGAGTAGGTGAAGAAGCAATCGGTTATTAATTGCGTCGTTTTCACTTCCTCACCTAAGAAGAAGAAGAAGAAAACAGAACAAAGACGATTTTCGGACAAGACGCCGAAATCTGGCAGTTTATGAGAGATTCCGTATGTTGTGAGTTCAGACTGTTAGGTCCGTCCCCGGGTTGACTTCGTTTGCCTTACCCCCTTTCTCCCCCCTCGTGGAAGGACGAGAGCCAACCACAGAAACAGTTTCTACATTAGCACGGTTAATGTATTTTAATTTGGTAAAATCCTGAGCATTAATAGACCGATCAAGAGTATCCACGCGATGTTTTCCTCTTTTCTGTACATTTATAATCGGAAAATACAATTAACTTTTTTACCAAAATCATCCTGAATCGCCGATTTGTTTTATGTGACTGGCATGATTGAGAATTAAATCCCAGATTTGTTTTTCAGTACAACTTGTAGCTTCAATTGGACCTTTTTTTATACAAATTCTGCCAAATTTGCAGCAAATCTCTACTAATGAATGCCTCAACTCTCAAGTAGTAGAAATTGTAAGGAAGGGCACCAAAAAGAAGACTATTATCATCCAAATGCAAAACGCTCAGGACAATCATTTGTACAAATACGAAACTTCAGAATCTTTTAAAACTCATATCAGAAACTCTGCAGTCACATCCACTACCCATTGAACCCGGGAAAAAAACCCACAACAGTGTTTTGTCCCAAACCCACACTCGGCAGCGTTTTTCCTGAGTTTATATCTCACCACTCTTTCACTCGGAGAAGTTCTCATCAATGGTCTCCTTTCACGAAAACCCACAAACCAAAGGAGAGGCCTCTCCAGAACTGTGCCCTCCGTGAAGCAGTAGCCACTCTTTCAAATCTAAGGGTTTTACCAGGAGTCGGGTCAACGATAGGAGTTTTCAAATCGAGGGGACTTAGAGATCCTAAACCACATTTAGTGTTCAGCTCTGATACCATAATAGAGATAGAGACTTGAGCGGTCCCCTTTATTCGAGATAAAGGACTACAATATTTATAGATATAAAACACGACAAAATCAAATAGTAACTTTCCCTCTTTCAAACAGATAATACTTGACTATATGCATTCCTTGATCCGAACTTATTCCTATGTGAGAAGAAGGGTCACAGTATGTGCAAACTTATGAAACCGATGCCACTTACAGCCGTTGAACCAAAGTCTCCGTCAAACCAAGTGTTTGTTGATAGTTACTCCCACCATTTTTCTGAAATCCCAAACTCCAACAGGATAGGTAAAGTATCTGATTGTCCCTTTCAGGACAAGTTCCATGGTTGTGGCTGACACTGAGCCTGGAAGTTAAAAAGGTTAGTGAAGAAACAACCATAAGATTGGTGAACAGAGCTTCAAAAATTGATGTTCCTAAAGTCTGCAAGAGTGCATAAATCTTATGACTCATCATGATTCAGGTACAACCGTCCCATTCCAAGCTTACCAGATCTGAGAGTAGATACATCATGACCCCGAAGAAGACTTCTGAACCCACATTTGTTTCTGCAACAAAATTAAAATTAGTATTACAAGAACTGTGCAGGGTTACATGAGGTAAAGCAACTTTGAGGGCGTTGTAAAAGGCTTTGGCTTGCCTCGTGAGAATTCGAACCACCGCTGCCACCTCTTCTCAAAGATTTGCCATCACCAGTCATCCCAAGGCCGTCATCTTTTCTACTACGTGCTCCAATACGACGACTGGTATGTCTGGCAGAACCTGCATGATTCAGAAATTTGAGAAGTGAGACCGGATGTCTTCAAACTAATGAAATACAGAAGCCATGATGCGTGTTTAGACTTCAAATTAGCAAACCATTCTCCATAGAATATGAATGGCGGCCACCACAAGAAGCTGCCACTTCCCCAGTCTTCTGGACAAGGTTCTCGCCGTTCACTTCTCCATTATTGGCTGGAACATCACAAACAAGTTACGTTGAGATAATAACAGAGAAGAAATGCTCAACCACAAACATTATACTTAATTATCGATTAATAGCAGAAATATAACCTGCTGAAGATGACAGATGGTCCTCACCAACACTCAACCCATCAGCACGATGAAGCGGAGCCCACACAACACGATCAGGTCGTTCTTTGTTTCTCATGCGCCTCTCCTGCTTTTCACCGAGGGTGCCAGGACCAGGATAGTCTTTACCTGCAAATTTACCATCTGGGATTGTGTCATGTCATCAGAATACCTAAAAAAACTTCAACAAACAGTTTGATCAAAACCCATCTCTCCTTACCTGCCCGTGTGTTGGCAGGTCGAGGAGGTCGCTTGCTGTTTTCCATGTTAGATGATGGTGCTTTTTGTTGAGGCTGGACAGAAGATGAAGACTGGCTCTGTCGTGGCTCATGTTTCAGAAGTATGCCCTTGATCAACTTCCCACCAACATCACTCTTCTGGTTTTGTCTGGAAGCCAATGAACTTCCAACAGGAGATGTTTCAATCTGCTGCTCTGACTGTGGCAGAGGGTTCTGAATGTGCAAATACATTAGAAAACAGAACCAGAAAGAATGATCAAATGCATGGCTTGTGATTTTCTGAGACTAGACTATCAAACTACCTGATAAGTATGACGAATTTTCTAAAAACGCAAAAAACTTACAGAACTGTCTTGGTTTTTTGCTTTCAAAAGCAATATTTTTTTCTTTCCAGATTCCATAGTCAAAGGAATTCCTGGGAGAGAGCTCTCGATAACAGAGACTGCTGCTGAGTCAATTAGAAAGCAAATTAGAAAGGCCAAGGGCCTTTACTTGTAGGAATATGGAAATTATTAAAAGTAATTATGTCCCTGATTGATTACCAGTTTCATTTTCAGGGATCTCCTTTTCACTTGAAGTTAAATGCTGATTGTCTTGCTTAAAGCTCGCTACATAGGCTGACTTAGCTTTTTGCAGCATGTTCTTTGCATGGTCCTTTGCAACATACTAATAAGGGAAGAAAGATTCAAAATGAGAAACTGAATAATTTTCTTTAGGAACAGAAAGAGAGAGAGAGGACAACGACTAGGAAGACTATTTGAACAACATTCGTTAGACAAGCACCTTTTTCTTTTCAGAGCTTCGTTTCGAAGATCTTGAATTTGGCTTGTTTGCAGAGGCAGCTCTGGCTCTTCTGCTTGCTTTGCGAACATCTGACAAACCCTATTGTAGAACCCAAACCAGGGATCAACTAAATTCTCTTAAAAAATGGATAAAGTATACATTGACATCCACTACAAGGTAACACTGACTTTCCATAAGACAGACTAAGCATAGAGCTCCAATATCTGGAAGAAAAAGATAATGGGAAAGCACAATGCACCTGAGTTTCAATCACTGCAGCACGTTTTTTGCGTATAAATTCCATAAGAGGAGTAACAATGAGAGTGTCTCTTGTCGTCCCTGAGAAGTAATTTTAGATGGTAAATTTCACCGTTACAGGAATAGAAGCATACTGCTCTCCTCAGAGTAGAAGTAACACCCCAAAAAAGAATGATGAACATATATTGTTCCTGAAATAGAAGTAACACCCCAAAAAAAGAATGACGAACATATATTGTTCCTGAAATACGCACCAGACTGTTCGGCTTCTTTTCTTTCCAACTGTATTTCAGCACTCGGAAGGTTCTCAACAGGTTTTGCGATGATCTTAAGGAATTCCAGATAATCAGGGTCCTTGCAAATAGTCCCTTCACGAGGATCTTTCTTGCCACATGGTCTTGGCGCACGCTGTGAAGGTGCATATTCAACTACAGCCTTGCATTGAGCACCTAAGAGGAGAAATACAATCACATATCCAACGGATCATATTGTTTTAATCGAACGCAGACAATTGACAGAGACAGACAGATACCCTTCTCATTAACAAACACATGGCCGTTGAAAAAGGAAGCAAAGTCACAAACATCCTCTGGAGTCTTGAACTCTATGTAGGCCCGAGAATACTTCTGATTCTTATGGCTGAGGAAGCAGGTAAAAAACCCAAAATAAGCTCGAAAGCAGGAATCCTTTTAACAGGGGCCGTGAAAACGTAACCCTGGAACAGCTCTCCAAACGTGTGTTCTAAAAGAGAAAAGAAATCATCTAAAGACAAATGGTTGACCAGAAACACCCGCATATTCAGAACAAGAGACGAGACGTTTAGCACAAGGATCACAAATACGCTGGAAACAGTACATAAAGAGGCCAAAAGAACCCTACCTGGATTTCCCAGAACGAAAAGCAAACCAATTGTAACGATCAGCGAAACGAGCGTCGATATGGGACAAGAGATCCGACTGAGAAATAGACGGCGGCAAGTGCCGTACAACCACTTTCCTCTTCTGCAACAGATCCTTCATGAGATCACGGGACCCTAAATCCTTCGAACAGGCCGAAAATGAGACACCAAAGACGAAGACGAAGAAGATGAAGAACAAATCAAACTCCGAAAATTTGCGCAATTTTGCCCTAATTCGTCCCTTTTTTTCGCTCTCTTCTTCCCACTCTCTCTAGGAGACACAGCGAATGCCTAAAATAATTTTTTTTTTAAAAAGAGAGAGAGAGAGAGAGAGAGAGAGAGAGAGAGAGAGAGAGAGAGAGAGAAGTGTTTCTGTGGAACTTTTTGGACCGTCGGATCACAAAGGAAAAAAAGCACGTGGAGATGTATTGGGCCGATGTATGGGCCTACATTTGGTTAAGGCCCTAAAGGTATGGCGGTTTTTAAGTTTTGGCAATTGGACGGAGGTCATTCACATCGGACGGTGTTTATCACACTGATCAGTGACCCGCGAGACACTGGATAATTGCCCGACTGGTAAGTTAAGTGGGCTAATTTTGGACCAGACATTTGGACTATTGGGTCACTGTTGGGCCTAACTTTGACTAGGTTCCATTAGGCCTATCTGACCCAGGTGGTATCACGTTTGGACCGTAGGATAAAAAGCATGACGCATCCAACGGTGGATAATGACTAATGGATTATTTGCGCGCTATTGGATAGGAAAAAGTCTTAGTAGTGTTTGTGAAGACGTCTGTTGAAATGGGGGTATTACTGTTTCCGTAGAAGTAGTGAATAAAAAGTTGTTTCCTTTGTGGCAAAGATTGTAATCTCGGTTTCGTCGCTTCAGCTTCTTCCATCAAGTAACCTTTTTGTTGATTTCTTCGATTGCTTCGTCGTTTCGTTCTGGGTTTTGTTCTTCGTGTTCTAACTCTGTTTGGCTGCTTTGTAAAGTTCTTCCCATCGTCGTTCTTCTTTTTGCTTTTCGCTCGGTCGTCTCATGAATTTTATGTTTTGATCTTAACCAGCCGTTGCATCTGTTACCGATCTGGCTTTTCGGAAGAAAATTTCATGTGTTTCACCAAAAAAGATTGGATATTTTAACTGTTTGAGCTATTGAATGAGGGTCTGAATTCTCGTTTTCTGTTCCTTTCTGGGTCAAGTTGCTGTATGGTTATGTTGAAGGTCAAAACTTTATTTCCATTTGTTAATCTCTCTGTCAAAATTTGCTAGTTTTGCAACAAGGATACATGAAATTTTCACAGATGGGTGGAGACGTCATGGAGGATGATTGGGAATTGGCTTCGCCGTCAAACCCGGCTCGAACCCTAGTTCTGGTTGGGCGTACAGGCAACGGGAAAAGCGCCACGGGGAACAGCATCCTTGGAAGAAAGGCGTTTAAGTCAAGAGCAAGTTCAATAGGTGTAACAAGCACGTGTGAATCACAAAGAGTTGAACTAGAAGATGGTCAGATCATCAATGTAGTTGATACTCCAGGTAAGTGAAATTAGTTCATTAATCCAATTACATTGTGGTATGATTTTAAAACGGTAAGATCGTCGGTATAGCTGATCCAAGTTGGAGTTATTGAATTTGGAATGATTTCAGTTGAGTCATCATAACCCTTTTCTTTCAATGTATGGGATGTTAATCTGGTGATTGGCACAGGTTTGTTTGATTTGTCCACGGCCACCGAATTCATTGGTAAAGAGATTGTCAGGTGCATAAGTTTGGCTGAAGATGGAATCCATGCCGTGCTGTTGGTTTTCTCGGTTAGGGGCCGGCTAACTGAAGAAGAACAGTCTGCTCTCCGTCAATTGCAGACCCTTTTCGGGACAAAAATTGTTGACTACATGATTGTTGTTTTCACCGGGGGTGATGAATTGGAGGAGAATGACGAGACACTGGAGGAGTATTTGGCCCAGGGTTGCCCCGAGTTCCTGAAGGTCGATATCTTTACCTTTGTCCCGAAATGTTGATCCAGATGAACACTTATTCTTTGCTCCTTGCGTTGAATTTGCATGGTTGTAGGAAATTCTCGCTCTTTGTGACAATCGGTTGGCGTTGTTTGATAACAAAACTAAAGAAAAACGCAAGAAAGCTGAGCAAATCCAGAATCTTCTCACGCTGGTCGAGTCCGTTGTGAGGAGGAACAGTGGGAAACCATACACAGACGAGTTATTCCGCGAATTACAGGTGAAGTAACACTCAAATCGGTTTATGAAGATCGCTTTAGCTTAGAGAAATGCTCTTATTAAGAATTGCTTCATCCTTTCTCAGGAAGAGGCAATCAAGCTCAGGGACCAGCAGAAGGAGATTGAGTCGTTGAAGGGCTATTCGAAGAAAGAGATATCAGAGTTGAAGAAGCAGATAGAGAAGTCATATGAACTGCAACTGGGCAGAATCACAGAGATGGTAATTCGGCACTTTGTTTCTTTTTGTACAAGCCGCTTCTCTTTTTAACATTTCCGTTGACGTATGCGACGCATTGATGGTGCAACCATAAAGATTTTTTTCCTCTCCCCATTTTCTAGGTGGAGACGAAGCTGAAAGAAACAGCGACGAGGCTTGAGCAGCAGCTGGCTGAAGAACAAGCGGCGAGAATGGAAGCGGAGAAGAGAGTGAACGAGGTTCAGAAAAGGTCCATCGATGAGATCATGAATCTGAGAAAGAACCTGGAGAAGGCTGAGAGAGAGACTGAGGAGCTCCGCAAAAAAATGGGGAAGTGCATCAACCTCTGAGATTTCATATGATGAAAAAAGATTGATTCCTCGTACTTGAAGTTGATCTTGTTCCGTTTATGTCCGTATATGATAGATTTGCGTATGTTACCTTCGCATCATCATCGTCATGCATGCATGTTTATTATGTATCTCTCCATTGTTAATGCTGAATGGATTGGTTGAAAAATGGCTATAGAGTTGAACTTACAAATATGATGTTAAAGGAAATGAAGAGAAACAGGAGCTGAGAATGATGACGGCGGAAGGTGGAAGAAGAAAACCATGTCCATGGACCCCACAGAAAATTACTTCTCCTATCATTTGTATTGAGATTTTCATATATATGAGGTATGCTTATATACACATATGACATATATATATATATATATATATGATATATGCGTGTCTGTGTGTATACACACATGTTGTGTAATGCAACCCTGTTTCAGAAACTTCCAAGAATGAGAGAGCGCAAAAACACTGCAGAAAATTTCGACTTTAATTCATAAAAACATACATACAACACGTAATTTCGACTTTTATATTTAGTGGAAAGTAAAGTATATGATATTTTTTTTATTTAAAATCAAATTGTGGCTTAACAATTTAGTATGAATATTAAAATTGAAAAAGTTTGGTAGGAATATTTTAGTTCCCATTTAATGATTTTTTTTTGGGATTTTTCCAAACAATGGTGATTCTTCACTTTGTTCCGGTGGCTCGTGCGGCGCTAACTTGTGCTAGCTGTAAGAATTAACGACGAGGGGGTATGCATTTGCTAACTTGCGCCGGCGGTAGGATTAACGGCGAAAGAGAAAAGTAAGAGGGGTAAAATGGTAAAAACAACCTACGATAATTCCGTTAAAAGGAAAAGCATATTCTCTTTCGTTGCCCTTCTTGTCTTCTCTCGCATCTCTTGTTTTTATGTTACTCGCAGAAATCCTCAGCCTCTCTTCTTTCTCATCGTTTCTATCGGATCAAAAAATTTCCCGAGTAAACGAAGAAAAGTTCCGAGCATCGCTCTCATCGGAGTGTTCCCTAGAAAGTCCTCAATGGATCTGCGGGTCCTCCATCTGAAGGACGCGGCGACTCGAAACCCTATCTTGTTGTCGTCGAGGAACTCGATTCCCGAGAAACCGTTTTCCGGGAAACTCGGGAAGTTCAGCGCCTTGGAGATCAGGGTTCTCAGGCGCAAGCTTTCTGCTTCTGGGTCTCGCTCTTTGTTCGTCAGAGCCACCGCAAAGAAGGGCAACGGCGATGCTTCTGCTTCCGGTATGGCTTAATCGTGCTTTGACTGTCAATTCTGAAGGCCGATGTTGTGGAATTCGATGCTTATCGTGTTAGATCCTGCTTGATCGGTTACATTTTGGTTGTTTGACGGCTTGGGATTGAACCTAATGGACTGAAATAGTGCTTAAGAATCGATGCCTTAGTGCGTGTGTTCGTGTGTGTCTGTGTGTGTAGGTCTCGAATCACAACCTTGAACGATTGTTTGTCATGTTGTTTAACTGATTTACATCTCAATTATTTGAAAGGCAATCTCATGGTTTTAGTAGCATTACTATGATAAGATTGCGTGTGGGATTACAAGATTTTTGCTGGAAATGGTTTCTTAGATGCTAAGTAGGATTTGTGATTCTTGTCTTTGAAATTTGCCTTTGTTGGTTCTGATTCTCACAATTGTGGAGCCAATCTGTTCCTGAAGGAGATGCTTCTCAGGGAAACAAGTTCTCGAACGGAAATAAATCGGACGAATCTGCGTCTCAAAAGTCCCATGGCCTGAATATGGATTGGAGAGAGTTCAGAGCAAATTTGTTCATGAAGGAGCAGGCAATGTTTTCTATTTTGTAACCAATGAATTCATATGCAGTTTTATCTCATTAACACGGTCTGATGGAATGAATATGCGAGGAAGCTGACAAATTGTGTTTACCTTCCAAACAATCCTCGCAGGCAGAGAAAGCGGAATCCGAGGGTCACAAACCAGCACCAGCGTCTCAGGAGTCAAAACCCTTCGGCCTGAAATGGGCACATCCTATTCCTGTTCCAGAGACTGGTTGTGTCCTAGTCGCCACAGAGAAGCTGGACGGTATTAGAACATTCGAGAGAACTGTGGTGCTTCTTCTGAGATCGGGGACCAGACATCCGCAAGAAGGGCCATTCGGGGTTGTCATCAACCGCCCGCTTCACAAAAACATCAAGCACATGAAACCAACTAATAACGAACTCGCTTCCACATTCTCAGATTGTCCCTTGTACTTTGGTGGGCCTCTTCAAGCAAGCATGTTCTTGTTAAAAACAGGTGATAAAGCTAAGCTACCCGGGTTTGAAGAAGTCATGCCGGGTCTAAGCTTTGGTGCTCGAAACAGCTTGGATGATGCTGCAGCACTTGTAAAGAAAGGAATGCTTATGCCACAAGACTTCAAATTTTTTGTCGGTTACGCTGGTTGGCAGCTAGATCAACTGAGAGAGGAAATCGAATCAAATTACTGGTATGCCGCCGCATGTAGCTCAGATTTAATCTGTGGAGCTTCATCAGAAAACTTGTGGGAGGAGATCTTGCAGTTGATGGGCGGTCATTACTCGGAACTTAGTCGGAAACCGAAGCAGGATATGTAGATGCCATGTTCCTGTCAGTGACTGAACCGCAAGTTAGCAGAGCAGAGGTTTTCTATAACATATAATATGTAACCGAGGTGTGTCTCTGTCAAGCCAAATGTATATCTTATTTAGCTGGCTTGTATGTGATAATAACGCACCTCTTGTTTTGTTGAAAGTATTTGCTGTCTGAAAACCTTCTGTATTTGCTGGAAATGACTGAAAAGTTTGCCTACAAGATTGACTTGCAGAACTTAACAACATTTTCTACATATACACGTTTACTTGCATCCCCAAACCCAAGAAAAAAGAAACATCTAGACATCATGGGTAGAGCGAGTTCTGAAAGAACACCAGCTATCTGCCATTGTAAATACACCTTGTCTGCAGCATCTTTGTTGTTCTTTGTTGCAGACTTCTCTTGTTCCGATGTGGGACACTTATCACAATACTCCCACGAGGAGGCATTAAGGGACCCGAGCAGTGCATTCTGCTCTTCTTACGCACGTAATTCCGAAACCACATCAAGAATCGAAGGGACGTTATCTAAAACGTAAAAGAAAGGGTTAAAGACTATGGAATCAACTCAGTTTCAATGTTACCGTTGTGGATTCTTCATAGGCTACACCATTCTTGTGTAAAGAACCAGAAGACAAGTCTCCCAGTGCAACAGGCACGTTGCTGGGTCTTGTAGCCTTTAGCTCCACAACGCGGTGTTTCTGGAACTCCAGCTTCTTTTTCCCGGGCCTTGCCATCGAGTTCCTTGCTTGAGGGATACCTCGGCAAACTTGATATATCACAAGGGGTGGCTCCATAGTGAAAAACTGCAGAGAAATAGATGAGAAGACTAAGCAATATATGAAGCAACAAGACAGGGGGCAAACCAAGAAAGCACTAGATGTCATGAAAAAAGACAAAGCTCGTTAGCTCTGAAGAAGCCCAGCCCCGAGTCTAGGAGCTTGTCAAAGAGAGCTAAGGCAGAAGACGGGAAATTCTTGAACGTCTCTACAAGGATGCGCTTATAATAAGGATGTTGCGGTTTGAAACTTGTTTGCAAGTGGAAACTTTTGCCTTTTGCCAGCAGTGTTCAGACGGTGGAACCACAGAGTCCAAAGATCTTGTGCGTTTGCTCCACCTGGGAAAGGGTTTGAACGATACATGAGTTGAAACAATCCACCAGGACAAAACATTGTTAACCTACAACAAATATCTTCCCTCTGTCCTTCCCGGCATGATAGGTTTTCCGGCGAATAGTTCAGCAAGAATGCAACCGACGCTCCACAGATCTATGGCGGCTCCGTATTCTGTAGATTTTAGTAATCTTTTTTTAAAAAAATAACCGAATTCGAATATAACCAAACCGAAATCCGATTAAGCAATCCCTTGTGGCGCGGCTACTGTCGCAGGCTGCATAGAAAATACAACAGGCTGCACAGGAAAACTGCATTTGAATATATCAGGGCGCTAACGTGCCACATAAGATATTATGTCAGAGATCGTGGGTCCCATGTTCTCATAAGATATGATGACATTTGAATGTGATGTCTGAAAATTAATTAGTTCGGTTTAAACTCTTAAACTCGAGATCATTAAAAACTTAATCGCCGTAAAACTCCAAGACACGTAGGAGAGAACACGTGGCTCTGCAAGCCACTCTGCATGCAACCATGGTGTTGATCATCCAGCGCTATAAGTCAAAACACCATTTTTCTTTTTCTTTTCTTTTTTTATCATTTTAGCTCTCTAGCTTATCCACCCATCATCATCACCACCACCTTCGTTTTTCTTTTCCTTCGATTTGATCGCCTGATCCGAAGATCTGATCTCTCCATCTTCCCCCCAAAAAGGAAAAGAAGAAAAAGGAAAACAGAGAAAATGGTGGATCTGCTGAACACAGTGATGAACTTGATGGCGCCACCGGCGACGATGGTGGTGATGGCCTTCGCATGGCCGTCTCTGTGTTTCATCAGCGCATGCGAGTGGCTTTACAACTCATTCTTCGGCACCGAAGACATGGAAGACAAAGTCGTCGTCGTCACCGGAGCTTCCTCCGCCGTCGGAGAGGTACCCACATATACATGTATATATATATAGAGAGAGAGAGAAAGAGAGAGAGTGAGAGTATTTGTGCACAGAAGGAGGGAAAGAACAATTTTGGACACGTTTTATGAGATGGGTATTCACTCACTCACGCATACGTGAACTCGAACTGCGATTATGGACAGTTTTGTCTTACACGTCTGTTCAAAAGGATATATGTGTGTGTATGTGTGTAAGTATAGTGTTTGATCTGAGGAGGAGGGGGGTGATTGGGATACTATCTGTTTTTTATGATGAAACGCAGCAAATAGCGTACGAGTACGCGAAGAGAAAAGCGAATCTGGTGTTGGTGGCGAGGAGAGAACAGAGGCTGCGAGGGATCAGCAGCAAAGCCAGAGAGATGGGAGCAAAACATGTAATGATCATCGCTGCTGATGTTGTCAAGGAAGATCAGTGTCGTAGATTCATCACCGACGCCTTCAACTATTACGGTCGCGGTAATCATATCGGTTGTGTTTTATATAAGCTTTGTTTATTTAACAGATCTAGTTCAGAGTTATGGAAGAAATTAATATTTCGTAAAAAAAATGTAGGATGAATTTGTAGCTACCATTCTATAATTTCAAATTTTTTTTTATCTATTTATCAGTTTTAAAAAAATTATAATAGTTTGAGTTTTATATTGAATTCCGTTCAGTTTTATTCCAATTCGGATTCGATTCGGTTCAATTTTTATTGACTAAAAGTACTATTTTTTTCCCAAAGAATTTTTTGGATTTTTCGGTTATTTTTTATTCGGTTTGATTCGAATCAAATTTATGTTTTTATTGATTTTACGAAAAATTATAGTCATTTGGTTTTTATATTGTGATTGGTTGGTTTGTTAAGTTATTAACCGAATGTATCATGCTAAATGGATTCATATACGGTTTTGTTTCTTATTGATTGTATTTCTTAACGATGATTGAGGGAAATTCCAACGTTTTATGTTATATTTTTTTATAAATTTACAACCTAGCACACGTCCATATAGTTTCGATAACTCGTCCTTGAGTGAAATTTTCTTCTTGTTTTTGAGTAAATATTGTAAATTAATGCATGTAAAAACGTGATTTACAGTGGATCACCTGGTGAATACAGTGAGTCTTGGGCACACGTTTTACTTCGAGGATGTGACCGACACAACTGTGTTTCCTCATCTACTGGTAATTAAGACAAACTAATTGCTGGTCTCATCTCCGATCCGTGGATATGTCCTGCGTATTTACCGTCTCTGAATCTTCAGGACATCAACTTCTGGGGAAATGTTTACCCGACATACGTTGCCTTGCCGTACCTTCACAAGAGCAACGGTAGGATCGTCGTGAACGCATCCGTCGAGAACTGGTTGCCTCTTCCTCGGATGAGCCTTTATTCCGTCTGTACTACGATCCCGAAAAACATTCCTTGTTCTTGCATTTCCTAGAGATATTATATTGTATAGTAATAAAAATGCTCGGTCTTGTTTTCCCGACGTGCAGGCGGCGAAAGCAGCTCTTGTCAACTTTTACGAGACGCTGAGATTCGAGCTAAACGGGGAAATCGGAATAACCATCGCTACTCACGGGTGGATCGGGAGCGATATGACCCGAGGGAAGTTCATGTTGGAAGAAGGAGCGGAGATGCAATGGAAGGAAGAACGAGAAGTAAGCTTTCCTTTTTAATGGAAAGAGTAACGATCGATTAATTCAATGTTGTATGAGAAATTCTACGTCCCTGACGATTAATCCAGGTACCGGCGAGTGGCGGACCGCTGGAAGATTTCGCGAAGATGATCGTATCGGGAGCTTGCCGAGGAGACGCCTACGTGAAGTTCCCGAGCTGGTATGACGTGTTTCTCCTCTACCGAGTTTTCACGCCGAATGTGCTCAGATGGACGTTAAGACTGCTCATATCGACCGAGGGTTCTCGGAGAAGCTCGCTCATCGGGACAGGGACTCCCGTTATCGAGGCGAAACCGTCCCTCGAAGGATCGTCGCCGAGGAAGTTTCCGGCCAGCCCACCTCGGTTCGCGCAGTTCAATGTCCAAGAGATCCATAGGAGTGAATGAGACACGAGAGGATTAGGATCAAGTTGTTGCTTGTCGGATCGTCATGCTCATATATATATATATGCCATGTTTTAAGTTTTTTTTCTCAGGACACTATCACTCTCTCTACGGACAATGCAGAGACAAATCTGATCCTGTCTTTGAGGATACACAACAATCTCATAAAATTTGTGAGATGCAAATTTACTTTTGTCTGCGTCATGAATTTAGAGAATGAAAAACTTTTTGGGATTTATTTGCTGTTTGAATTTTTATGAAATAATTTTTTAAAAATATAAAATTATTTTACAAAAATAATAATAATTATTTTTTTTTATTGAAATAAGTAATTAGAAAAATAATAAATTCGAACCAAACTGAAAAAAATTCGAATATATATAATTCTTAAAAACAATAATAAAGTGGAAACTATATAGATTTTGAAATATTCACCCCGCTATCTTTATCTCCGACAATTATCTATACTAGGTACATGATTTTCGTTTTTAAATATTTAAAAGAAAGGTATTCTATATTATTAACTACATGTAATGGCTTAGTGGTGAAGACTGAAGAGAGTACAAAATGTCTCTCTCCACGTAAGTTTAAATCCCATTAGACTAAATACTACCAAAAAAAATAAATAAAACTACATTTAATACCATAATTTTTTTTTTGACAATTCATAAATTCACCATATACCGTTATCCAAATATCTTTTAAGATTGGAAAAATTCGGGTGATTATCTCTCTTATAGTTGGATTTGAACAGGTATTGTTGAACCAAAACCACGTCTTCATCACCCCATGCCACGTCTGATCTTCCACAGTCCTCGAATCAGGGGGATTCGACCCTAGGCGATGGTGCGAGCCCTTCTCTCCCCCTGTCATCCGCCCATGATTCTTCTGCACTTCCGTCTATATCCAATCGGAGCAACTCAGATCTTCGGGAAAATGAAATCGGTGGAGCCCATGGTTCAACATCAGCTGGGCATCCCGAAATTCCCCGAGGCAGCATGCTCACCAACGATGGAGTGCGTCGGAGTGCCCGAATTCAGGAACGACGAGCTAAGAATGGCAGAGAGACTATTGGTAATTCTGTTTTATATCCAATTCAAGACTACTGTACCCATTTGCAATCTAACGAACTGTCTTTCTTTAGTAAATTGGATACATACAGTGAGCCGCAATCTTATCGCCAAGCAAAAGATGTTCCGGTCTGGCAGGATGCGATGCAGGAAGAGTTGAATGCATTGCAGAAAAATAATACCTGGATAATCGTTGATAAACCTATGGACAAAAATATCATTGGGAGCAAGTGGGTCTATAAGATCAAATTTCGGAGCAATGGTGAGATAGAACGTCACAAAGCGCGCCTTGTTGCCCAAGGATATTCCCAGACTTACGGCGAAGACTATACCGAAACCTTTGCTCCGGTGGCCAAGTTACCCACGGTTCGTGTTATATTATCTCTTGCTACTAATCTTGATTAGACTCTGTGGCAGATGGACGTTAAAAATGCGTTCCTTCAAGGAGACTTAGAGGAAGAAATTTATATGGTTCCGCCACCGGGGTATCGCGATCAACTCGGTCCTAATAAAGTCTGCAAGCTCCGTAAATCCCTTTATGGTCTCAAACAGTCGCCTCGTGCATGGTATTTCAAACTCCACACGGCTCTCATCAATGCCTCTTTTACCCGCAGTGAATCTGACCATTCCTTGTTCACCAAGAATACCACATCGGGTATAATCGTTCTACTCGTATATGTTGATGATATTATTGTTACAGGAAATGACATTGAGGGCATTAATTCGACTAAAAATTTCTTGCATAACACATTTGACATCAAAGATCTAGGCGAGCTTAAGTATTTTCTTGGCATAGAAGTTATGCGTTGCCCAACCGGAACTTTTCTCTCCCAAAGAAAATATCTCCTTGATCTTCTTCATGATACAGGAAAACTTGGAGCAAAGCCGGCAAAAACCCCTTTGGAAGAAAATTACAAGGACCAACGCGAGGGGGAATTCTACACAGACATCGAGCAATATCGTCGCGTTGTCGGTAAGTTAATTTATCTTACCATTACCCGTCCTGACTTATGTTTTGCTGTGAAACAGGTAAGTCAATGGATGCATGCACCCACTACTCATCATTGGCGTATGGTTGAAAGAATTCTGAAATATCTCAAAGGGACTCCTGAGAAAGGCATTTGGATGAACCGCAACAATCATACCGGGCTAGTAGCATACTGTGATGCAGATTGGGCCGGAGATAGAACGGATCGCAAGTCGACAACAGGATATTGCACGTTCGTGGGAGGAAACTTGGTGACTTGGAAAAGCAAAAAACAACAAGTTGTAGCGAGGTCAAGCGCGGAAGCAGAATATCGAGCTATGGCAAACACTACATGCGAGATTATGTGGCTCAAAGGATTACTTCGAGATCTTGGCGTTCCTACCAATCAACCAACCACACTTCATTGTGATAGTCATGCCGCCATGCATATTGCTCAGAATCCCGTATTCCATGAACGGACCAAGCACATTGAAGTCGATTGCCATTTCGTTCGTGAAAAGATATCACAAGGTATCATCATCACATCTTATACAAAGAGTAATGATCAATTGGCTGATATCTTCACAAAGGGATCGAACGTCAAAGTGTTCATCAACTCTCTCTCCAAGATTGGCATCGTTGATCTCCCCGAACCAATCTTGAGGGGGAATGTTGAACCAAAACCACATCACGATCAATCACAGAAGCAACATAATGAGAAAGCCCATGTTGTGACGATGATGGACACACATACGCACGAGATGGACTATGGGATCATTGAAGATTGGTACAGCCCATGGAGTAATTTAGGAGTAGATGTCGACATCTGATTGCTCAAATTAGGCGTGTGAAACAGAGAGAATATCACTCTTGCCGTTCTCTGTTTCATGTATCATAATATTTCCATATACTATGATTTAGTTTCCTTTATGCTCTTCACTGTATTTGGTTAAATGCTGCTGCAACGTTCTGAATAAAATAACAATGGAGAACACCTCTCCTGTATTTTTCTTGAATCCCAGAGTCTGATCATTCATACACCAATTCTATTCTCCCACTCTTAAATTCTTTCAGGTATAAGACTAGAGCAGCCAAATTTGAGTTCCTCGTATCTAAGTTTTAAATTACTTGTAGGATCCTCTCCACGTTCCATGAGAAATGTTCTTTGTAAAAGAAAAGGTTCAACAGCATATATTAAAAAAAAAAAACATTACTAGTATTAGTCGGCAGTCTTTGGTAAGGAGAGGACCCACCAACGAGATTCGGACGGCGTCTGAGAATCCTCTTTTGTCTGCGGGCTCCACACGGAATGTTCCAACCAATAGAATTTGTTTATGAAAATTAAACTTTATGTTATTAAGTTTAATTTGTATTACATTTCATCGTACACTGTCACACGGTTCGTATGGTAGTTGAGTTCTTACCACTGTGTGGTTTGACTTTGGTCCTTTGTTCTATTTAGATTTTTAATTAATTCGTTAAAAATTCATACATGAAATCGGAACAATACATAATAAAAAAAATCCATTAACCGGTTTATGATTTAGCAGAGAATATTAATTGTGGTTGTTAACAGATGGTTGTATAGTAATTTCTGGAAGAAAAAAAAAAAGAATTGGCAAATGTGTAGAACTATTCGTCATATTATATATAGTAGTGACACGTAAAATTCTATATAAAAAAAATACTCCAATTTGTCTATTATATAAATATCTCAATTTTCAAATTGGCAAATAAATACTACAATTTGGTCAATTTGTGTTTAATCGATACCAATTTGATATATCTAATTGACACAAATTGATGTAATTATCGATGAACGGCACTATCGATTTAGTATATATTTGATACAGATTGAGATATTTGTTTAGTAATTTGTAACTAAAGGTTTTATGTGGTAAATTTAGATAAATTGAAGTTGAACTTTTTCTTAAATTTATAAATAGAAAAAAATTACGAAAAACAATTCTTTTAACTAAATATTGATACCTTATATTTAATCTTTTTGGTTTAGATTAGAAATCAAACTTTAGCAAAAGCAAAGCAGGATACAAATTATTGATTCATTTTTTTTTTGACGGAAATTTATTTCTCACGAATATAATAAATGCATAACAATATATATTTGTGGAAGCCAAAATAAAATCAATTAAATGTTGTTGTTCTGTAGCTGATGAATTCGTAGAAAATCACTTAGACATAATATCATCTGTAAACATGAGATTTTTAACCAAGAAAAACCAACTTTATTAATTCACCCAAATCCAATTATACGGTAAAAGTAAAACATATTTTTTTATTTTTTATTTTTTTTGGTATGAAAAAGTAAAACATATTGTGTTTTACTTCGTTATATAACAATCTTTACAAAAGAGATTAATAAATAAATATATAATTCTAGTTATAATTATATATGCAAACACTTGGAATAGTAGATCAGTCCCAAAGAGAATGAAGCTGCACTTCTACGTAGTCCTCTCTCTCGTAACCAAAATACTGCCCGTACAGCTCTTCGTAATCATTCACGTGTACGGACTCCAAGTCCATGCACCACCTCTCCGGTGAATCCAACGGAAACCCATTTATCGCCAGAATCTGAGCCGGCGACAGCCCTACCCGAACTGGGCCAAGACCTGACCCAGAACCCAACTCGTCGGTTATCGGATTCTGGCCATGAAACCGGCCAGACTTCACCATCATCGCAGCAGACTGAGCCGCCGCCTGAATGTGCTCAGCGGCGGAGCTTTCTGGCGGGGTAAAAATTCCGGCAAGCTCCGGGAAGTTGAGGTGGGCTCCCTGGCCGCGGAGGTGGAGCGCCGCCGCATCATAGGCCGCGGCCGCCATCTCGGGCGAATCGTAGCTGCCGAGCCAAATCCGGGTTTTCTTGCCGGGTTGTCGGATTTCGGATACCCATTTCCCCCATTTTCTCCGGCGTACGCCTCTGTAGGATACTTGGTTAACGGTGAAGCTATGAACTTGTTGACCAATGAGACTACTGTTCTCCATAAAAGTTTATAATATATGTGTTTGTAACGTGTCTGTATGTAAATATATATATATGTATGGATATATTATGCTTGTTAGTGTATATGTTAGTGAATTGAGTGGTCCGTGCTTATAAGTGAATGCGTGTTTATATAGAGCGAAGAAAGGCAAATGGTAATTAGGGGTACGTGGGGATCACTTGGGAAAGTCAGTAGGCGTGAGGAGAAGTAAGCTTCCACGTAGTTACGTTTAGAGTGGGGATATGCTGTCATGCATGCATGGTCCACGGGCTTAAAATTCTTTATTTTTGTTTTTTAAAGACCGTCAAGGGTATAGTTTATGATTGCATTTATCCCTATAAATCTATATCCATAGATCACACATAGATAGTTCTAGAAAAATATATTTGCTATAATATTGATAACAATATTATAAAACAATAAGCGATATCAGTTTGATTTGATTAAAGATATATGAAAGGAATATTAATTTTCGTAATTTTTATAAATTAATTTAAATAATCAGAGTCATAGTATTAGTAACACTGGCTCGTGAAATTAGTAAGACATTTAAACTATGTAAAGCCCATTACAAAAGAAATATATCAGTTTGATTTGACCGATAGAGCCCATTGCAAAGCCCATTACAAAAGAAATATATGTAGAATAAAATAGTGACCGACTTAGAATCAGCCACTAAAAATATTACACGTGGAAGTTAAGAAAAGGGTGACCTGTGGCCCGTTTACTCCGTGGGTGTGGTTCGCCCACGCGGCCATGACCTGTGTTTCCTCGAACCTTCCATAGACCTAACCCCTTCAAAACGCGTTTCTCAATTGCCACCGATCAAGAGTTTCATCCCTCATTCCTTCTCTCTCCCCCTCTCTACCCCTCTCTTTCTGTGTAGCGTTTGATCTCTTGGAGAAGATGGCGTCGTTCGACGAAGCACCGCCTGGGAACTCCAAGGCAGGAGAGAAGATCTTTAGGACCAAGTGTGCGCAGTGCCACACCGTTGAAAAAGGCGCCGGTCATAAGCAAGGTCCGTCTTCTCTCCCTATCTCGTGATCGTTTGTGTTTGGATCTCTATGTTCTGTCTCCTCGATTCATGATAATCTGTGATCTTCTGTATGGTTCTTTCCCATCTGGATGTTCTTTGTTTATGTTGTCGGCCGAAGCGATTCGTGGCGCGAAATACCTTCGTTCGTTGTTGCTTCAACGGGGATTATACGGTTTTAGTGCTTTAATCGCAGAGTTATGTGATTGTTCGCCTAGTATCTATTTAGATGCGTCGTTTCGGCCTATGTTTTCGTTGTTGTATGCACATATACGGATTTCGGATGTTTATAGGATTGGAATTTTATACGCACAGGACCGAACTTGAACGGGTTGTTCGGAAGGCAATCTGGGACAACTCCAGGATACTCATACTCCGCGGCTAACAAGAACATGGCTGTGATCTGGGAGGAGAAGACTCTATACGATTACCTGTTGAACCCTAAGAAGGTATTGACTTTATCCTTTCTTGATTTTAAGCTACAGATGCATCTGACGTAACTCGGACTGGTCTCGGCCCGGATCCAGTCTCGATCGACCAGTCTGGTTTCTGTTTTCTATTTTACCCAGAGCTCGAAACCGTCAAAACTGGACCGATTTAAGTGTGAACTGGTGCGGTCTCGATTTGAAGTGGACTGGTATCATTCGAGATTGGACCGAGTTTGGATTCTGAATTTTTGAGTTTTCTGAATTCGATTTGGTTGAGTAAAGGTTACTTGACAGAATTGACTGCGATTTATGACAAATCTAAAACATGATTCAATATTGTAAATGCCCTACATAGACCAGGTACGTAGTATTTAAGAGAGTAAACAAGTTACTCTATCGAGCGAGAGTTTTGAGACTTGGTTACTAGATTGATTAGATTGTCTAATCAGTTCAAGTAACATGTCCGAATAAAGTATAATTGTTATACTTTGATCGGTCTAGTTTTGAGTTTTTCATTAGTAAAACATTTGTCAATGCTTCGACCATTAATGTTATGGGTCATGTCAAAATCGAACATATCGGACTATCTTGAACGTGAATGTGCTAAGTCTAGACAAAGGTTTAAAATATGAAGTCTTTGAAATTTCAGATTTATACCGCCCAATAGTAGATCATTTATAAAGGCATCACTCATCTGTGTTATGCTTTATTCCAAAGCTAAGCATACCAGATTATCTTGGTGAGGTGAGATGGAGAAATAGTGATTCTCATATCTTGTGTTAGTATTGTACTAATTGATATTGTATATCGTTTTTCTTTATCTTATTTTTTCTATCTTTTAGAGTATGGCGACATATGGTAATGTATCATCACTGTCAATGCGATCTATCATTGAGAAGGATAAGCTAACTTGGAACAATTTCCTCGATTGGTATCATAATTTGAGAATTGTTCTCAGACACGAGATGAAGTTATATGTCTTGGAAGCGGCTCTCCCTATGGAAGAGCCTGCGGCCGATGTTGCAAGGACGGTCAGAGATGCTTGGCAGAAGCATCAGAATGACGACCTTGACATCTCATGTCTCATGCTTGCAACCATGTCTCCTGAACTGCAAAGGCAATTCGAGGGCATGAACGCCTTCGATATTATCGAACAGTTGAAGGCCATGTTCCAGAAACCGGTGCGTTTTGAAAGGTTCAGAACGTTGAAAAACCTGGTCAACTGTCAGTTGACCAAAGGTTCGCCGGTGTCTCCTCATGTTCTCAAGATGATAAGTCTTCTTGAGCAACTTGAGAGACTGGGACAGAAGATCGATAATGAGTTGGCTGTTGACTTGGTACTCCAATCTTTGCCGGATAGTTATGACCAATTCATCATGAACTATCACATGTTCGGGATGGAGAAAAGCTTGAATGAACTGCATGAGATGCTCAAGATAGCCGAGCAGAGTATCAAGGTGGAAAAGAGTGTCCTCGTCGTTGAGAAACGTTCCAACAAAAGGAAGCGTTCCAAGGGTAAGGGAAATGAGAAAGCTGCAAAAGTTGCCTTCGAATCCAAGCCCAATCCAGATAAGGGGGAATGTCATTATTGTCATGACAAAGGTCATTGGAAAAGGAATTGCAGACTCTATTTGGAAGATTTGAAGAAGAAGAAACTTGGTGAAACTTCTGTTTTAGGTATTCACGATATAGAAGTTAACTTGATTATTTCTTCGTCTGGGATGTTGGATACCGGACATACGTCTCACATTTATAGAAAATGTGCAGGTTCCGAGAGGGTGTAGGGTTTAGGGAGAGGTGGATCTGCGTTACGACCTGAGCCTTGAGAGAGGAATAAGGATTATTGCATTAGCTACCTATGTTTATGATTTAACTTTTCTTTCTTGACTTGTTTTAGAATTAAGTAATTGATATTATGTGTTTGCGACAAATAGAAATATAATTTCTATTTCATGTTTCGATTTGGATTGTTTTTTCGAAGATTTAGAGATGCGATGCTTAGGTGAACAGTCTAGTTTATGGTCAGCCTTTCACTTTACGAATTCTAGAATCTAGATCTCTGTATAATTGTGAATCGCATTTCCGGATCCCATAAAACCAAACACCTTAGTCATCCAGTGTTTTTCCTGTCTAATGTGGACAGTTCTTTCTATTTGTTTGTTTGTTGATTAAGGACGGCTGTCTCTGTACTCAAATGCCGAATCTTAGAGCCCTTTCCGTGGGATAACACAGTAATGGTTAGAGCCTGCTCTGTGGATTGCATATGCGTTCTGACCCGAATCCTCATAATACTCATTCTCCGCGTGTATCCTCAGTTGTGAAGATATTGGCTGTGTTACTTGTAACATTTTCCTGACAAGTTATGCTTCAGTCGGGTATCAATGACAAAATCTATCTTGAAAATTATTTAATTAACTGAACTCCATGAGAGAAGAATCAGCTGCGGTTAACCCAAATACGACAATAGAGATGTAGCTTGGGTAGTTTTGCATTGGCTAATTCATGTTTTATGTGCAGTACATTCCGGGAACGAAGATGGTGTTTCCTGGGCTGAAGAAGCCGCAAGAACGTGCTGATCTCATTGCGTATTTGAAGGAAGCCACTGCTTGAATTGGAGCTTCGGCATTCTGGTAGTGAAGGTCATTACTCCCCTCGATTCTTTTCGCCAATAAATTAAATCACACCGTCTCTGGTCACGATCGGCATTTTGTTTTGCTTTTTGCCTTGCAAAAGAGGCGAGTTGCTCTGCCTCCGATAATTTCAATGTTTTATGCTACGATATAGAACTGCTTTGCCTTGAGATATGAAACATTAATGAGATCAGAGAGTGAGCAATTCCCCGGGCCTCTGTGTATTGGGCCGACCGAATACCAAATCATTTGGTCCAAATGTCTGGGGCCCTTTTCAACGTTAAGCCCAATACGAGACAACTCAACACACGTGGGGTCGTAACGGGTTTGCGAGTTGGGTTATGAATTCGTTTTAATGAGTTGGGTCGTAAAGCTTGTTTTTTTTTTTTTAATTGTGGAAATTTGTACGATATTGTTTCTTAACGGGAATGAAATTTGAGTGGAAATGTAAGGATAGTCAAAGGGGGATGATATTGTCAGCATTATATACTGAATGAATATAACGTTGTTTGAACTAACTTGACGTGACGTTATAGAAACTATAAAGCACGTTTTCACGTATTTTCACCGCTACATGACACCCTAATGAGAATAACAAATGACATGTTGCTTCAGACACGGCTCATTTCTTAGGAACGACAGATCATTGTTTTGTTTTGTTTTTTTCCCCGAATCTGATTTATCTTTTTTTTTTTTTCCTATTTAGAATCTATGGCACATCTGTCTCGAATTATTATTGAATTTTTTAGAATAAACAAAATACCAAACTAGTTGTAGTAAATGTTGAAACTCATATCTTTCAGATATAATTTTATACTGCGTGATTATTTTTCTAAAAATATCATTTCTCTTTTTTTTTTTTAATAAAAATGGAATATTGTTTTTGTTTTTAGATGATTATCGTAGATAGAATAATCTTTTATAACAAGCCGTATGATTAAGAATATGTTTTTAGGGTAAACATTTTTTAAGAACAACAACTCGATAACCTTATCTCTTGACGCTACATTCTTTTAAATTTCTTGTTGCCACAATTTAGAACAAATCAATCCTACAATTATCTGAAGTATTTTTTTTTTCACATGGAGACAAAATCTCTTTAATAAAAACACTAAAACAAAAATGGCAAAAATCTATTTTAGTAAATTACAATTTCCAAAAGTACATTCTGTAAGTTGCTGGCTGTTTTTCTCTAACCGGTCCCGAAGGCATAAATAAGTTGTTCTTCTCTTTCTTGCTAATTATCTGATGTGTTGTGTGCAAATAAAGACGTGTCCACATCGGCCTGTCCTTGCTGGCACGAGATTTCGGTGTTACAATTGCGACATCACAACTTCCATACACAAATTGATTTCTGTAATCCACCATATTGTAGATTTTATTTTCCTTTCCTTTTCCATGTCCACTAGAATGATTTTTTATAATTCGGATACAAAAATCGATAATATGAAAATTAACTGGATATAAATTTTATTTAATTAAATTAAGAGAATCTAAACCCTTTGTCAAATTAAATGGTTATTTTAATAAAAATTCAAAATTCCATAAAACCTTCTTTTCTTTTTCCTTTGTTCACTAGAATAATTTTTGTAATCACCAGATTATTTTCTTTTTCTTTTCCATGTTCACTATAATTTTTTTTTAAAAATTCGGATATAAAAATCGATAATACGAAAATTAAATGGGTATAAAGTTTATTGAATTGAATTAAGAGAATCTAAACCCTTTGTCAAATTAAATATTTATTTTAATAAAAATTAAATTCGAGGGAAAACCATTAAATGTTTATATCCGGAAAATTTCGAAAATGGGTATAAAATTTTAAAAATAAAAGTTTAAAAAATAATCAAATCTAACTTTCAATCTTTTTATAAAGGTAGCACCATAGGTACTTTTGGAAATATAAAAAAAATCCGTAAAATCCACCTCTTAGAAAAACGTGACAACATCATAGATTGCACCCATAGTTGGTTACAACATGATTATCATCCAATTCTTTAAGATTTTTGCATTGATATCTTAGAATTGGTCCGATATTGAAACACACACACAAAATAAAATACTGTAAAGTTAGGTAGCAAATATTGCCTCCTTATATATATATATATATCACAAATAAATAGAATATTACTGTTGAATTGTTCTCTTTGACACGGAATGAGATATGTGTAGGAACCAGACAGCCCATACCCTGTACAACACTTGATGTTTTTTTATTTATTTATATAATCTCTATGAATCAGGAAATTATATATTATTTTCTCTTTGAATCAGAAACTTAATGCGAATATGTTTCCATGTATATCACAAATTATTTGTCAATGGTTATAATCTTTTTTCCATTGTATATGGGAAAAGCCAACATTACTATATGTATTCCTCCAATATTAAAACGACACCAATGAATAATCAATATTTTCATCCAGCCACTATCAAACCTGCAAATTTTGGAAATGACTAAATAGTAACAATTACCATAAATTTTAGAAGATCAACCAAATTTATTATATATTTATAGTAACTTGTATTTCTGTTTTTTTATATATTTATATAATATGATTAGAGTTTACTCCAACTCTGTCAATTTTATTGTCCAATATTTTAAATTATAATAGTTTCCTCACAAATATTATCTGATAATATATATAAAAAATTATTACCATAGCATAAGCCTTGTATGCAAATTCATGACAATCTTAGTGCAAGAAAAATAAAGGCATACCTTTTCTCTGTCCTTGCTGACTAACCATCATCAATTGAACTTATCTAAAACAGTTGTTATGCTTATTTCCACTTTGATTAAAATGCCATTTAGTTCCATCCATATCTCTGTAATGCACACAACTAAATCACATCATCATTATTATTCAATTTCCTCAGTGTATTAGAAAAATGGTGACCTTGCCCTAATATTTGTGGTTGGCCTTCAATATTCATACAATCAAACGGTTTGGAGGCACGGTTGTGAAAGAACATGCAAAAAAATGTTTTTATTTCGGGTTTAAATTTAAATATGAAAAAGAGTGTTTAGATAAATAAAATTTATTGTAGATACCGGTTGGCCAAAACCCCGTTAAACCTCCTAGTTATAAAAATCTAAATCGAATCTATCTAATTTCCGATTCAACATCGTTTTTAAAACTAAATAAATGGAATATAGGAATATTTGTAAATCTGAATCAATCGAAATCGAATGTATTATACTTCCAAACCAAAACTTTTTATAAATCCAAAAGGGCGTACACAAAATTTTCACCCCTAATGTAATCTGTGTGGGAATTGTCCGCAAGTAGAAAAGCGACCTTGTCCGTATACACAACCGTTGTTACTCCATACGCGTACGCTTCGTGCTGCGATTGGAAAATTTCAAAAGACATTTGACACTCTGGCGGCGAACCATTGGATGCTTCGTACAATCTGCAGTCTGGTGTCTGTGTAGAGATTCCAGTTTTTCTAATCGCCAACCCCCACCTCTTGACTTCTCGCTTTCTCCCTTTATCTTTCTTCTGTTGCACCATTTGGGCATTGTCGCAACAACACCGGGCTTTCTGCTTCTCCCTCTCCTTCACCGTTCAGGCTTCTTCTTTGATTGGAAGATCAAGCCCTTTTAGGTAAAGTTCTTGCTCTTGCTTTTCGCATGAACTTTCTTGCTCATGCAGCAACAACCCATTTTCAAATCTTTTTTTTTTTTCTTTTTTCTCTTTCTGTTTGTTTGTTTGTGATTCTGGGTTCTCTATTAACTTCTGTGATCGAAAGTTTCAGTCTTTGGGTATTTTCTCCCCTGTTTTATCATCACCTTGTTGTTCATGCAAAAGCCCATCACATAAAGTGATGGCATCAGGCTAAAGTTTCAAGCTTTTTCTTCTATAGGAATGTATTTCAAGCTCTTTTCTCTCTATCTCTCTCTCTCTGGTTTTCCCCTTCTAAAGTTACAAGCTTATTCTTCTTGCTGTTGCTTGCAAACCCAGAACAGAGGCTATTGATACAGGCCAAAATTTCAAGTTTTTGGTGGGTTTTTTCTCTCTTTGCTCTCTTCATAGTTTCGATGAATCTGTTTCTATTGTTAGCCCTTTTTGAAATTCTTCTCACACCTCTTGACCATGAATGCCTTGTTCTTGCAAAACCCATCACATAGTTCAATCTCATCATGCAACAGTATCAAGTTCTTCTTTTGTCCTTTGCGTGGACACTTGTCAAGCTTCTTTAAAAGCACTGTTCTTTTTTTTTTTTTTATGGGTTCTCTGTAGTGCTCGTTCTTTTGTCTGATTTATCTGCAATTTCTGAGCCTTCGGTTTTGTTTCTTGTATCTGTCTCTGTTCTACGCACTTGTAATTTGATTTTGCAGCACGATTTGTTCATACTAATTTCTTAGGTAACCAAGATGCAGAACGGTGACGCAGATCACGCTCAAAGGGTACGGCTTTTCCCCCGTTTCTTTCTTGATATAAACCCAAAACTTTAATGTGGTTTCAGTGTATTAGACACGGTGCGTGTTCTTGGCATTTAATGTTTGAAGAATTGGTGATAAAGATTGGGAATTTCGATGCAATAAATCGCATATACGCATAGTGAGTAGGTCTTCATGTGATTGGTCTCTGGGTATATCCTGTCAGGTTGGAAATGAGGAGCTTCCTCCATTGACATGGCAACGCAAGTTGAACAGTCAAGCCAAGACCCCTTCTGAGTTCAAGCTCAGTACACGAGACGTTCTTCATCTGGTACACACACACTCTCTCTCTCTCTCTCCTCTGATTCTCCGTTCAATGAAAGGGTTGCTTGCGAACAGCTTGTGAAAATGACAAATTGCTGTGAATTTTGACCGACCCATTAGGAGATTTGACCATCTCAAATGATGTTCTGTGATCATTTTGACTTGGCTGCTGGTTTAAAGAACAATACAGTTTCTTATTGTACAAGACAAAAACATGTAACTACTTCACTAGCTTTTTCATCAGATGCTGTCTTCTTTTAGACATCAATCCAAACTGTAACAGCTGATACAAAACCCGATCTGGCTTTCCAAAGTTTCCGTTAGGATATAGATTGTGGCGTCACACCAAGGAAGAAGCAGCGAAAGGAAGAGTAAGCCCATCATCGTCTCGGCTTATAGTCAGAACAATTCGTCCACATCTGATCTGGATCAAACCCTAAACTTTTCATCTTGATTTTTACACGCAGGCTTCGATTTTTGACATCTTCAGAAAGCACCATGTAACGGGCGATCATGGCGTTCCTCTAGGCGGCATTGGGTATGGAACACATAAGCATTAGTGCAAGAACAAGAAAAAAATGATTATATGAACAATATCCATATGTTCTGCATTTTGAAAATCTGATAAAGATGGACATAAAACGTAGGTTACTAATCCCCAGTACAGATTTTTGGAGTTATTGTATCGTAGCTTAGCAGCAAATTCTTATTGAACGTCGCTTCTTAGCCTTTGTAAGTTTAGATAGATCTTGATTGCCACGCGATGAGAAAAAAGATTACGAAACATTCTGAGACATAACCAAGAACCCTTTTTAGATGCTCCCTATGTTTCTTTACATTTGAAGTCTCTGAGTTAGATGTGGCCGTTTTTACCCGAGACACGCCGGTTTTCGGTTACTCGGGTCACAAATACTCGCCGGGTGAGACAAGGCCAGAAACTCGGGCCACAGGTTCGGGTTCAGGGTTTTCCAAACCATGAAGGGTTATGTTACATACAAGTATGCATAAAAGTAAAACCATGTTTATATCCCTATTACTTTAATAAATTTACAATGATATCTATACTGATTTTCATGTAAAATTACCAATATACCTTTAAAATCAACATAAGTCAACAAAATTTCGGAAATTTTCGTGGACTCGGATACTCTGAGATACCCGACTTCACCCCCGGATACCCGGGCCTCGCGAGATATATAGACCGGAGACAGAGTACCCTCAAAGGTCAGGGTACCCGCCCACACCCACCTCTACTTTCACTTACCCGTATCATGAGGTTGCAACTGAGTTTTCTCATGTTGAGTTGCTTCTATGATAGTTTGTGGAAATTTTACTGATTCTTTTGTTCATTTCAATATCATCAAATGTATCGTTGATGTTGGATTTATGTCTTTATTAATCAATGTTGTAAGGTTCAAGCTCATGAAAATGTTTTTCTCAGAGCTGGAAGCATTGGGAGGAGTTACAAGGGTGAGTTTCAACAGTTCAAGATCTTCCCGAAAGTCTGCGAGGAAGCTCCCGTCCTTACAAACCAGTTCTCGGTAAGTCTCTTGTCAAAATACCGAACTCGAATCGTTATCATGAACTTGTTATATCTCTCACTGCTTTTTTGTTATCTAATTATAGGTTTTCGTTTCTCGTCCTGGCGGTCTGAAATACTCAACTGTTCTATGCCCAACCAAACCTGAAGTGCCAAAGTAATCTTCAGATTCCTTTCTTGTTTTCTTAATCGTCCTTTTTGTTACAACGAATAATTCTCGGTTTCGTGAATTATAGATTCAAATTTCTTACATGTTTTGAATTCATGGTTAGGATTTAGATCTTATGTTGGTCCGTAAACTTGTGTAGAGAGAGTGGAGGTTACCTATGCAGAGGCCGGGTTGCTAGTTTAGGCATCGAATCGTGGGATTGGAACCTTAAAGGAGACAAGTCTACATATCATGCACTTTATCCGAGGGCTTGGACCGTCTATGACGGTACGGAATTCTTCTCATACGATCTGATTATATTCGTTACGAAACAAATAACACACTTTTTCACCTTCTTTCCTCTGGTATCGGCAATAGGTGAACCCGACCCTGAACTCAGGATCGTCTCCCGTCAAGTTTCTCCTTTCATACCACACAATTACAAGGAAAGCAGTCTTCCAGTCTCGGTTTTCTCCTTTACGGTAAGAAATCTTCGACCAGAAAAAGAATCTTACGACAGAGTTTATCACTCAACATCATAACTTATGTTCTGTCACTGTTTTTGATGAACGTTACAGCTGTCTAATCTCGGACAAGAACACGCAACTGTTACGTTGCTCTTTACCTGGGAGGTAACTAATCTTGGCCGAACTCTCTTGTCATTTACCGAACAATTCTATCTAGTAATCGTAACGAAACTCATCATTTTTTTTTTTAATCTGTGGTTAATCAGAATTCCGTGGGCGGAGCTTCGGGATTGAGTGGCCAACACTTCAACTCGAAAATGATGTAAGAATTCTACAGATTTTGAGTTTCGGATTCATTGTGATACCGACATTATAGTTCTTCACTTCTATTCTTCTGTTCTTCGAATCTCTTAACAAAAGTACCTAACATGAACTTTTGTTATTTTCGTCCGGTTCGGCATCTCAGGACACATGATGGAGTCCATGCAATAGCTTTACATCACAAGTAAGTAACCACTTCACTCGACATTCGAGTTACTGTTTCTTATGAAGGATGAATCTTCGCTGTTAAATTGGAAATGGCGAAAAAAAAATGAACTGTCTTCTTGTGATGTTAACCTTTTCTTTGATCTGTACTTGACCGATCTTGCAGCACGGCGGATGGACATCCGCCGGTTACTTACGCCATCGCGGCTAAAGAAACAGAGGATGTCCGTGTCTCCGAGTGTCCGTGTTTCATCGTTTCTGGTAGTTCTGCTCATGGAGTCTCGGCAGGAGATATGTGGGAAGAGATTAAAAAGGTTAGATCTCTCCAAGAATGATTTTCTCTTTTTGATTCAAATAAAGATCCGATTTTTTCTTAACACTTTTGTTTATATCGTTTCTCTCAGAACGAGACATTTGAGAAATTAACCTGCAACGCATGCTCGCCCTCGAAACCTGGATCGTCCATCGGAGCAGCCATAGCAGCGACAGTGAATGTTCCTCCTGGATGTGACCGTACAGTCACGTTTTCGCTCTCCTGGGACTGTCCCGAGGTTAGGTTCGACGAGAAGACTTACCACAGGTGTGTGTGATTCATTCTCTGTTACTTTTTTTTTCGCTCTTGGAATCCATTCCAAATTCCATTCACACAAACAAAAAATCTATGTACAGACGGTACACGAGATTCTACGGGTGCTTAGGCGATGCAGCCGTGACAATGGCTCGTGATGCTATTCTCGGTATGCAAGGGATTTTTCCGAGATCCTTCTGCATTGCTTTTTCTTGTATCTCACTATGTATCTTGCTTTTTTTTCTTCTTTTGTATGTCAATCTTGAAAAACAAGATTATGCTGGTTGGGAATCTCAAATTGAAGCATGGCAAAATATTGTTCTTGAAGATCAAAAACTTCCTCACTGGTAAAGTTTCGTGGTTTCGGACACTTATTTGCCTTTAGAATCGGCGGAAATGAACGTGAGGGGAAATATTCTATTTTCAGGTACCGATTAACCCTCTTCAACGAACTATACTATCTAAACGCCGGAGGAACGATTTGGACAGGTAATCGAAAAATCTCGGTAGAACGGTCCATTCACCCGAAAATTTCAGTATCGATCAAAGGAGTGATCTTTCGATTTGTATTTCTGCAGATGGGTTACCTCCAAAGCAAAGCCTATCGAGCATAGGAATAAGAAAGATCTCTCTAAGTACGTCATCCACTGAAGGCAGTTCAAGAGAAGAAAACAACATAGCCATGGAGATTCTCGGGAGAATCGATGCGGTATGCGAGCAAATTCAAGCTCCCCTTTCGTTGAGCGCGGCTCTTGGAAAGTCGTTGATTCATAACGAAGACGAAAACATCGGCCAATTTCTCTACCTCGAAGGAATCCAGTATCTGATGTACAACACGTATGATGTTCACTTCTATTCTTCTTTCGCTCTTCTCATGCTCTTCCCGAAACTTGAGCTGAGTATCCAGAGGGACTTTGCCGCTGCCGTTATGATGCACGATTCGAGCAAGAAACAGATCATGAGTTCCGGAGAATGGGTCCCGAGAAACATCCTCGGAGCTGTCCCTCACGATATCGGTCTGAATGATCCCTGGTTCGAAGTGAACTCTTACAACCTCTTCAACACCGATCGGTGGAAAGACTTGAACTCCAAGTTCGTCCTCCAAGTGTACCGAGATTTCATCGCAACCGGCGACAAGAACTTCGCCAGAGCTGTGTGGCCGGCGGTTTACACAGCGATCGCGTACTTGGATCAGTTCGACAAGGACAAAGACGGAATGATTGAGAACGAAGGATTCCCAGATCAGACATACGATGCGTGGTGCGTTTCGGGCGTCAGCTCATACTGCGGCGGCCTCTGGGTCGCGGCTCTCCAAGCAGCATCGGCGTTGGCACGTCAAGTCGGAGATAACGCGGCTTCGGTTTACTTCAACGCCAAGTATGAGAAAGCAAGAGGCGTGTTTTCGAAACTGTGGAATGGTTCGTATTTCGATTACGACAACAGTAGGAGTGGTTCAAGCTCGTCTATTTTGGTTGATCAGTTGGCAGGACAATGGTAAGATCAAAAACTATAACCAGTTGTTTTTATATTGATTCCAGTCCGTTTCTTGTTTATATTTGGTTTTTATTGATAAAATAATAATGGTTTTACAAATAATTTTTTTTGTTTTCTAGTTACTTGTATATTCAACTCGAATTCAGTTTTTTCGATTTAATATCGGATTCGGTTTAGATACGTGTTATTCATTTCGGATTGATTCGATTTTATATAATCGAACTAAAACGAGATATATTCGTAGGTACTCGAGAGCTTGCGGGCTGAAGCCTATCGTGGAAGAGGATAAGATATGCAAAGCACTGGAGACAATCTTCGAGTTCAACGTGAAGAAAGTAAACGGAGGGAAACGAGGAGCGGTTAACGGGATGTTACCAGACGGGCGAGTCGATATGAGCACGATGGTCTCGAGAGAAGTGTGGGTCGGAACGACGTACTCTGTTGCAGCTTGTATGATTCAAGAAGGGTTAACGGGCGAAGGATTTCAGACAGCAAGTGGAATCTACGAAGCTGCTTGGTCCGAGACAGGTCTCGGGTAATAAAAACCACCACTTCCATTTCAGTTCTTCGCCAAAATTTTGTCCTAAACTTCGTCTACGTAACATAGTAACGATACCGTTCTCCGTGTTTTTGCAGATGCTCGTTTCAGACACCAGAAGCATGGAACACGAGTGACGAGTACAGGTCGCTCTGTTACATGAGGCCTTTAGCCATATGGGCGATGCAATGGGCACTGACACGGCCATCAGTGGAAGAACAACAGGAAGAGACAAAGATCATAGCAGAGGAAGAACAAAGGTCAATGCTGTTTCAGCAACATGCAGGGTTTAATAAGGTTGCCCATTACCTTAAACTGTCGAAGGAGAAGACCCGTCCGAGCCGCCTCCAAGGCGCTTACGAGACCGCCTTAAGGGTATTCCGCGTATAGGCCTCGAGCCGGGAAATGGGTTTGCAGCCAAAACAACTATTTTCAGTAAGATGCATCGTAACGCATGGCGATTGCCTCGCTTCCAAGTGTTTCTACCAATTGGTTTTGTAGTTAACTTCATACAGAGAAACAGACAAGTGTATTATACATGTGAAATAAGATGGATTCTTACCCTGAAATCCGACAATTTTTTAGTTCTCATCACAGCTAAGACACGTTGATTACAATGCCGCATGTAACCGAACAGAGTCACGAAGGCAGATCCCCCCAGAGCACACAGAACATGCAAAATGGTCATAGAAACTAAACTACCAATAAGGCCGTCGAAATTCCAGAGGTGCAGTGCCAGAAATGCCGGTAGAATGGTAATTCATTGTTCTAAATCTGATCGTTGAATCTTGTTTGTAAGATACAGAAAAATAAATTTTTTTTTTCATTTTTTGTTGGATAATTTATAATATATATTTAATATAAAAATTTTGATATATTTTAACAGTAAATTCTTCTATTTAAGAAAACAGACTTTGTCTCACAGCTCCCGTAACACCTCCATGTTCCTTGTGCTTTAAACAACAAAATGAAGGATACAATGTTTTTACAACCAAGTGAAAGATAAAAACATTATGTTTAGAAATTTCTAGATGTAAATTTGATAAGAGTAATTTCTTTGTATTTTTATTATTATTTGTAAATTATAAATATTGGCTTAACACCACGCCGTCTTGCCATGTGACAAATCCCAAGATCCCACACGAATAAGAGACATTAAACCTTACATGCATATCTCCAACGGCTGAGACAGACTTACAATGATGATTACTCATATGGTAAACTATACTTCCACACACACACACATATATATATATATTACATTATATAGTTTGCGACATAACATAAGAGAGACAATGTATGACTGATTCATCATACCATCTAGGTTTTGTGGAAACTAGAGCTTCATCTGAGGCTCAAAACAGGCCATGCCCCGGGAGAAGGAAGAGCAGGGCGGATCACAGGGACCCTTCTCACCTCTGTAAATGCTTCGTTGAGCCGTGAAGCTTGACTCATCGCTTGCGAAATCTTCTGCAAACATCACAAACGGCAGGAGGCCCGATAAACACACAGTCAAGCCTCCATAGGACAAAGGCAAATATCATGATAAAAAGAAGAACCAAGCAGCGGGAAATCAAGCAAGGACCTAGTGATGGAATTGAAGGAGGAAAAACCAGAAATGAAAACTACTACCTAGCTTCCTCACGCTACAAATAGAGAACTTTTTAAAGTATATTACGTGCCTCAGAAAGATCTAGGTGAGCTCACGGGTTCAATTTCTAACAGATGCAAACAATTTTGAAGATCAAAACTGAAAAAAGAACATCCAAAATCGACATTATACAAGTGGAATGAGCTTTTGACATGGATCTTAAGAAACATTAGCGGAGTTCTGAAAACTGTTTCCGTGTTTCGATAATTTCTCACCACAAGTGTTAGTGACACACTCGTTCGGGTTTATGTGGGGAACAACAAGGGGGGAATTGAAGGGAATGTGGCGACAGCAGAAGGGAATGTGGCAGCAACAGAGTTTGAAGTAACAGAGGCAGAGACGTGATTTGTAACAGATGTTCAAAGGTATATTTTTAATGCTTTTGTGTTTAGATTCACTGTATCTAGCCTATATTTTGTATTGTGATTACTATGTTGTTAGATATGATGCAGTCATATTCCTATTCAACATTAGTGAAGCAACGTGATTAGAGGTAGTGGTATTACCTTGTCGTCGATTGTAACTTTAAGCTGAAACCTCTGGGCCTTCTTCTTCACCTTATACAATCTGCGACCCAATATAGCTAAACCCATCACAGCTGCAGCCATGGATACAGTCCAGACCGGGCCAATCTTAAAGGCACAGTACTTGAGAAGCACAAATGGCATCTTCCACCACACGATACCACTCCTCTTGCTCTCATCACCCGATCCCACAGCAGGAGGGTTCACAGCATCAGCTTCTTGTTGAGCGACCCTCACGTCATTCCCCTCGATCTCTTCCGAAGAGATAACTCCAATATCTGGAACAATCACGTTTTCTTTATTCACATTCCCAGAAACCGAATCAGAAAAGCTCTTGCTCGAATCGTCATCACGAGCTACGGTTTCACCAGTATCTTCCATAGCAGCTTTGTTCTCAAGAAGGGTTTCATTAGCAGCTTCAAGATCGCTTGAGTCGGACAAGCACTTGCTCAAACCCTCATCAAGACCTTGGGTCTCACAACTTTCTTCAACAGCAATTTGGCCCTCGACGTGTCCTGCATCACCAACTTCAAAATTGCTAAGTTTAACTTCATCCGATCCGGAAGCACCCAAAATATCAGTCTTGAATTCTATCTCCCCACCAGAGCCATCAGTAAACCCTAATCCGCTTCTCACAAAAGCATCGATCAATGGATACTCATCCGGCTGACTAGAGCTCGAATAAGCCACAACCTCGTCCGGGTTCTTCCTCCGGTTAGGACTCTCAAACCCGGAATCAACCCGGGCAGAATCATCCGATTCGGCAGAATCGTTTTCGCTCGGATCAGTAGTCTTACCAGATGGTTCGATGAGATTATCAACAGAGAAATGATCAGAGCGAAACGTACCAAACGAAACACCATCGATTCCACTTGAACTCTTCGGCTTCTCATCCGAAGGTTGCGATCCGATCGAATCAATGTCAGACCCATGAAGCAGCTCCCAATCATGCAACTCCCCCTCCATGGTAACCGATGAGTCGAATCAAATTCGAATATAAAATCAGATAACCAACAAAAGAACCCTAACAAAAGCCCCAAAATTTGAAGAAAAGCCTCAAGCATGCAGTTGATGATCATAAAAGAAGCCTTGGCGCTTATCCAGTGCTCTAACTGATGACGTGGACAGAATCCATCGGTTACTTCTTGATGGATTTTCAACTGTATCCGCGGCTCCACATTAGTAGGGTGGGGCGAGAAGTAGGTTAGATCTCACCGCCACCTCTACATAACTCGGGACCGTACAACTCTGTCGGGTAAATTTCTCACCACGCTCGCCCTTTTCACATTTATTGCCGATGTTTATATATTCTTATATATTAATATCTCGATTTTAACTTTATCTTTAATGATTCGAAAAGAAATGTATCTATATACATGCGTTTTTTGTAAAATTATCAAACAATGATTACGCACAACCTCGGAAACACAGAAAAAAAAAACATAAAAAATGTTACTTCTAGTGAAAAAAAAATGTTACTTCTATGTGAGGATTCCAAAAAAAAAAGTAAAAACAAATCTGGACAAATTTCTATTACCAAAAAAAAAAAATCTGTTCAAATTTTACGATAGGCCCATTAAAGGCCCGATAAGAAACAAAATATTTACATCGCCAAAGTCGAATCCAATCTATGCTGACACATTGATTTCACAACACACTGTGTCCAAGAAACAAGAACTGGTCGTCATGTTCAGGTTACACGTGTCACTAACCATTTCACTATTTTCTCCACAGAATCACTTGCACAGATTGCCCATTTCCGAGCATCCAAACAGGGATGAATCACGGAATGATGAATTACCGGTAAGTTAACCATGATTCGAAGCCACAGTCTTCATGTACTGCAAATACTCCTCCATCTCTCTCGTCGCACAAGATCCAAAAACGAGCAGAAATATTCGATTCAGAGACTGATTGCGGGTTAGATATCACCATGAACAACCAAAGTTCTTCTACGCATGAATCGCCTTTCGAGGCACACGGATATGCGATTTCGGGCTTTTGAAATAAGCCCAATAAGGACCTATATTATATTTGCCCATAATAATTATTTTGACCCGTTTACCCGAACCCGCTCCGGAAATACCCATGAAACTAGTTCCGTGGCGTGGAGGGATTAGCAACGGGATTGATCGAGCTCTTCAGGCAACAGTAGACATCGTTGTGCAGATTCAAGAATATATCGATAACTGTACGGAAGTGATTTCGATCTGCGAGCCTGTTGAATCGCCGGAAAGTTCTTTTAACTTTGGCGGAATCGAAATGGGTTTGTCGAAGATTAGATTGAAAGCCTGGTTTCATAAGAAGGTCGGCGATCCTCTTCTTCAGATCCTGCGCAGGTTCTGTTCTATGTCCCTGTCCCTCTCCCTGTCCATATCTATCTTTGTCTGTGTGATTTCTTTTGTCTCGATCGTGATGCATCGTTCTATACGGATCTTAAAGTCTGTCACTTGTTCGATTTAGTGTTACTCGGAACTTGAAGATTAGATGAGATCGGTTATGGAGTGTGAAGAAAGGGACACATATGTTTGATTTCAAACTCCAAACAGAATACTTGTGGCCATGCGGATCTCAAAGATTCGACATTTACCCCCGTTTTTAGGTTATTGATGTTACAGAAAACAGTAACTTGGATCTGATTTGTGTTTCTTTCTGGTTCCTCCTCAGAGGTGCAGAGCCGAAGCAGCTTGCTTTTTCTGCAGCACTAGGCATCACCTTGGGAGTTTTTCCCATCTGCGGTATGTATTTTGTCACTTTTGTTTTCCTCATCACATCAATGTTTCTTGTGATTGCAAGTCATGGTCATGGTGGGTGATCTTCTGGTTAACAGGTGTTACTGTCTTCCTTTGTGGAGTGGCGATCGCCTTGCTTGGGTCTCTTTGTCATGCCCCAACCGTGATGTTGGCTAATTTCATTGCAACCCCGATTGAACTAAGGCATTGACTTGCTTTCTATACCGGTCTTTGACTACAGCATTTTTGTCTACTGTCTTGTAAACTCGTCTTATGTGTGTTTTGTTTTCTTTTTCATGTCCTTCTACGTTCAAGTCTTGTGGTGCCTTTCTTGCGATTTGGTGAAGGAATCTCTGGTGGCCCTCATTTTCCCTTGACATCTGATGCCCTAAAGCAGGTGTTGACAGGCCAAGCTTCCCGAGAGGTTCTTCTAAGCGTTGGTAACGTGGTAAGTAGCTAAAATAGCTGTTTTCGGCTGTCCAGATTCCGGAAATCTCTATTAGATAGCATTCCCCCAACTGATGACAATTATTACCCTTGGGAATTTGACATACAGACTTCCACTCTGAAGTCCCTTTGAGTATCTTAACATATTAAGTGGTTAAAACGAGGCTCTCATCGGTTAGTTCAACGGTGCGGATTCAGAGATTTTTCATTACGTGCAAAGCTTTGTTATTGCGTCCAGGTCCTAATTGCTTGCTTATGAATCTTAACCTTAGTAGCTTACGATAATTGGCTGAGTTTGCTAGTCGATCCATTGAATGGAAGCTTTTTGGCAGCTGCTAGGGTGGTTCATAGCAGCTCCATTCATCATGGTAGCATTATACGTTCTCTTTCTACCATGTTTCAAAATCCTTGTCCGCAAGTTCGGCGTCATCGCTCCAAGCCCGACGATCCCTATCGATCTGCATTCAGAACTGAAGCCTAAGCCAAGGGACTAGTAGATAAGGCGAGAAGAGCTTTGCCTTTATTCCACTTGTGCTCTGTATTGACTTGGTCAACAGTTACAAAGGCCAATGTACAATACTTCTGTACATATCATGTTCTGTTTCTGCAAATGGAAAACACACACAACACTCTCTCTGTGACCTTGTGTTGATCTACCTATGTTGTTGTGCTGTGGGGTGGTCTGATTTTTTTATACAAAACCCTTCTGCGGAAAACTGTTAAGTATTCTACTACTTTTATATATAAAGATACACATTTTACAATTTCTTTCAAAATCTCACAAACTCAAACAACCATCATAATATTAATGGAAATTTATCCAGTTAGAAATTATTTTAAAAAATGGCATATCACCAATTTTGATTTAAAATAATTAATAAAAACGAAAATACATGATGACTCAAAGGTCCCGGAGAGAGAAACGAGGCTACAGAAGCGGTGGTGGGAGGGAGTTCCTGCGGTGCCTGGGACCGGGCGGGTTAAAAGGAAAAGAAATCCAAAGAAGATTCAGATTGTCTTCGGAGTCTCAGCGTGTATCTTCTTCCCCTTTTCCAAGTAAAAAAGCTTCCTGCTTTCCCCTTTTCTCTTCCCAAAGTTTTGACATCTCCAGATCCGAAACCTGATTCAACCTTTTTCGTCGACTTCAAGATCTGGAATCTGCTTCAAGAAAGTTGTTCCATTTTCATCCCTTTTGCTTCAGCTTTTCGGTTTAAGGATGGTCAAAATTAGCCAACGAACTCAGCTTGCGGCACTGCTGCTTCTGTAGCAAAGCTGGGGGCTTTTTCCTTTTAATTGGTATTTTGAATGTCTGCACATATTCAAGATTATGTGTGAGTTGCATAAACGCCTCTCCAGATTCCGAAGCAGGATCCCCTTGTTGACATTTGCTTCCTTTTCTAGGGCTGTAGCTGTTCTGCATCTGAAGCAACATGGCCATTGGCTGAACTCACAGCTGATGCTGGGTAATTAGCTCATAGCTTCATTGGTACTTGGAAGCAGGATGATCGATCAGTTCATCAACTTTGTAATTCGCCCTCCTCGGTAACTCTCATAACCTCTTCTGTCTGCTCCTCGTACCTAGCTCTTTGCCTTGTCTCGTTGAGCTCGTATCTGTAAAACGCTTCGTTTCTCAACTCATACCTGGGGGCTATTTACAGGGCGGAGTATGATCCTGATCAGTATTTGTGGGAGAAGGATTTCAGGCTCGGAGGCACACAGTGTAGAAGACAAGATTTAGAGGCAAGTATGACATCAAGTGATGGCATGAATCCTTTTCTTGGTTTGTTCCTGGCATTGGTTCAGCGAGGTCTTCCTTCTTTATTGACAGCTTACGAATTCAAGGGGCCATACCTTGCGTTGCAGTCACTATATGCCCTCATCTTCCCCGGAGGATACTCCTCTTCCCTGTGTTATATACTGCCATGGCAATAGGTATGTGAAAGTATCAGGTGTTACTGCACCTCAGTTTTTCATGTTTATGCACAGAATGACTGCGCAGTTATACACCTCTGTTTTTTAGATTATTTCTGTTTTGGCGAGGGGTCATTTCTCCTTCTGGGAATTCTGATTTTTTTTTTCAGTGATTTATTGGTTGAATGAACTGAAACTTATTCACTTGTTTTTAAAAATTGTTCAGTGGATGTCGGGCAGATGCAAATGAGGCTGTTATGGTTCTTCTTCCCTCGAACATAACCGTTTTCACCCTCGACTTCTCGGGTTCAGGCTTATCTGATGGTGACCATGTAAGCCTTGGTTGGCATGAGGTGAATTCGTGTCTTTTACTTTTATAAGCATTGCTTTTGTGTCAAGTTCCTCTTCAAATATGAAGCAAGTTTTGTTTAAATCTATGCAGAGTGATGACCTTAAGATTGTAGTATCTTACCTGAAAAATAGTAAACTGGTTTCACGTATTGGGCTCTGGGGACGATCTATGGGTGCTGTAACCTGGTGAGTTCTCGACGAGTTCCCAATCAGGATATAACTTCCTTAGAATCCTGCTGGCGGCTGTGTTTATGATAGACTGCTTGACGCGTTAAGGCATATGATATGGAGTATCAACTGTCCACAATTCTTGTGCTTTTCTTTGTATTATTTACTGAATTAGAAATAAATGTGCAGCCTTCTCTATGGCGCAGAAGATCCATCAATTGCTGGAATGGTATTAGATAGTGCATTCTCAAACTTGTTCGATCTGATGATGGAACTTGTGGACGTTTACAAAATACGGCTTTCTAAATTTACTGTACACTCTCTCTCTCTCTCTCTCTCTCTCTCTCTCTCTCTCTCTCTCTCTCTCTCTCTCAATGTTTCATAGCTTGATAAACTAGCTCAACCTGGACAACTGAGTTTCTTGCTAGTGTACAAAAATTTACAAAGATACAAATATGACCCGAGTTGTAGCTGTGATACATTGTTTAATGCATCACGCAGAGCTTCTAATTTATTTGGTAAATTTGGGAGTTGAGTTCTTTGAGTTGTAGCTTCTTTTGTCATGGCTTTTATGCGATCATATACTCACTGGTGCGCCGTATTGGATTAGTAGTATTGGATTGAACCTGATAATTGGGAAGGAAAGATAATAATGTACATGGTAAACAAAATATCAATGAGAAATTTGAAAGACAAGCAGGTGAGTTCCTTTCAATTATATGGCTATGAAGAGTTTAAAGCTATTTCCTTTTTTTCCCTTTTCAATGGATAATATAATATTCTAGACACTCTTTACGGCTCAGTGACAATCTTTCTCTTGTTTTGCGTTTAGGTTAAGATGGCAGTGCAGTATATGAGACGAGTAATCCAAAAAAAAGCGAAGTTTGATATCATGGATCTCAATTGTCTTAAGGTGTTGTATTTTATTGTAGAATGCAGCTCTACTTGTATGCTGCAAGGAATACCCCTCTATGGTGAGATGGTTTTGATCCCCCCTTCCCCTCTGCAGGTCGCTCCCAAGACTTTCATTCCAGCATTATTTGGACATGCTACCGGTGACAAATTTATTCAGCCTCATCACTCTGACCTGATTTACAAGTCCTACCTGGTAGTACATTATTAGAAAATTTGTATTAATGGGGACCCACAGATCCCCATGATAATTAGCTGTCTTCTGGTTATTTGTGCAGGGAAACAAAAATATCATAAAATTTGATGGTGATCACAACTCTTCACGGCCACAGTACTATTATGATTCAGTGTCTATCTTCTTCTACAATGTTCTACATCCTCCTCGCATTTCTTCAGTTTATTCAAGTAAGCTTGAGAAGTATTACAATTTGGGAGATCTCAAGGCTGGTGCTGGTTTGGATGAGGTAATTGCCGTTCCAGCTGGAGAATTACAATCTACCTTGGATTAGAACAGATAATATACAGATGATTCTAATGATTATGCTTGAGTCGAGATATTGCTTAGATATCAGGCACTAAAGCGGTAACGCAAATTATATGCTGACTGAAATGCTCTTTGGTGACCTAATCGGGGATCATATCACATTACACAAATTACTACTTTATCTCCATTCTCACGGTTAACATGATGAAGGACACATGCACAAGAATCTAACTGCTTTGGTTTACCTTGCACGTCCAGGGTTTGTTGTATGAAGTAATCTCTGGTCTTCGTGCTGAGCATATGGATGTTGCAAGTTCTTCTTGTCCTTCTGGGTCTCTTATAATGAGGCCTGCAGACGAGCTGCTTTCAGAAGTCATGCCCATGGCGGATACTGTATGTTTGTTATCCTTTCTTGCATTAATTTCTCCTCCATTTGTATTCCATTTTTATTTTTGTCCATTGATGAATTAGGTTAATGTGCTTATAGAAGACGATAGACACAATACTGAAGAAACTGGTAATTTCCTGGTAATTGGTGGTCTTTGGTTGTCCTAAAATCTAATATTGTATAGAATCATTTATAAGTTTCCAGCCAACATGTGTTGAAGCTCCCGAAGATGATAGTTTTTCTACAGACAACAAGTGCTGTTTCATGAAGCTTCATGACCATCGAATCTGTTGTTTTGGTAGGGCGATCCGGATGATCAGGTTGAGGAAGGTTGCTCATATACGAGCTCAAACAGAGAAAGCTGGGGCAGATGCTCTTCACTAGGAGGCACTGAAGATGAAAATTTCGCTGGGGAGAGAACAGTCGGTGAGGATTATGAGGTTTTATTCTTGAACTTATCTTTTTGCTAAAACCTGAGCTCACGATTTCTGTTTGTCTTGTTGACACAGTTTAGCCAGGGCTCATTCACTTGTCATCTTCTGGCATTGCTGCCTAGCTGTATAGATTTCAAATCCTCAAGTGTTATTGCACGTCGACGTTTTCTAATCCTCGCATGTTTCCGCTCCATAATGCAGGCTAATCTGAATGTCCTGGCAACTCCTGTTAGAAGCGTTCAAGAAAAGCCACGAACCACTGCTGAAGCGGACAGGAAAGACAAGAAAATAAAGGCAGCTCCAACAGGTTCAAAGAAGCCGAAACACGACAAATTAGAAAGGCTAGAGGCCTTCAGCAAACGGCTGCGTCTTTGCATCATAAAGCGTGTAAACCATGGAAGGCATCGTTCGTCTTGACAACTTCGGCTAGAACATCGGTCAAATCACGTTAGATTAGTAGGCCAATTCGTCCATGTATATCTGCTCCTTGTAGTCAAAGCATTCTCTCTTCCAAGAGCCAGCTACGTTCAGAGTCTTCGGTCAAGGACTTATACCAGATGGCGGCTGCATTCATGTATAACTTCAGATTCATTTGATTACTTTTACGTGGGTCATGTCACGCTTCCGACCGTTTTCCTTAGTGCTACAATTATCCTCCAGCTGTCCCATCTAAGATATTCACATCATCCTAAGACCGGAACAGCAATAGAACAGAAGATGTCAGACATTGGATCATGTAGTGGCAGAAAAATTCGGTTTTTGCCACAAACTCCTTCCGAACAAAAGAGCATAAAAGGAAAGAATGGGGCTAACAACTCTTAAACATTTATCATCTGATTATCAGCAGTAAATCTTTTCCTTTCCCACTACGGTTTTTCTTCTCATCTTCTGCAATGGAAATAAACGTGCCTTGCCCCAATAATACATAAAGGGAATCTTCACCAGAAACAGGAAACACTTCCCTTTTACCAGAAGGCTTAATGATCACAAACATTGCACAATACAACAAACCTCCAACTGTTCTTGAAGTCGTTTCTGTACCTCCATTTGCAGCTTAAGAGGGACAGTTTTGTGCATCCCACTAAAATGAGGCGGAAGACAACCGAAAGATGACAGTATATCTGGTATAGGAAGCTCAGACACCGTGAGTTTTTAGCTGTCTTGAACATCCGAAAGACGATAGTATAACTGGTATAGGAAGCTCAGACAATCCACAATGCAAAAACAGTTCCATGGACTAGAAACTTCGAGACCTACAAAGCTAACGGTTGCCACGAAACATAACTTTGCATGGCATAGATCTCAATTCAAGCGCAGCCGGAGATGAACCCTACAGAAGCCCTACCATTTGATTAACCCCCCATCATCCTTGAATGTTAAACCGATGATTGTCTCAAAGCTTTCGCATCCAAACGCACCAATAATTTGATAAAATTATCATACAAGCCGTATCTGTCAAATGTCTTCCCAGTTCCATGACAAGACAGTCTCCGACCATACTTCGCATAGCCAAAACAAACTCCAAAACGATTTACAAATAATATAGTGTATTCTTTCGCAATATCATGTGTGGTGGTTGTACATGTCGCCCCTGATGATATAGACAACTTCTTCGGCTCCCACATCTCAGCTGCAGCACCCTCCTCCGTGCGATGATGATAAATCTCTTCCACCAGATGGCCCTGGAATACCTCCATATCCAACTTTTATTCCATAGGACTGCATATATACATCACAATTATTAACATAAGACTAAGAAATATCTAGCAAAAGTCTTGATTGTACATTTGGGCACATGTAAGAAACGTGGAGGCCCACATTCGAACAAGACATGAAGCAGAGACAAAAAAATACTCAATCTAACCTCATTTGACACATCAAAGACACCATCTTGGATCTTCTTGTATATCGATGCAGCTGTCCTGATGAATGCCTACAGAGAATTTCACACATGATCACAAGAGTATAATGGAAGAACCTCAAGTACTCTGAGGAAACCTCTCCTCCCCTATAGAGAAAATACCCCAAAAATCTGATTGTTTCTCTTTCTTCCTATTTCACTCTTATGTTGTCTATTGACTCTAGACTACTCTAAACATAACAACCTTGAAACACGCCTCTACCCAGCTCATGACTAGTTCTGACATCATGTTAATAGATCTCTCCAACTGCCTAATTCTTGTAAATTCTTGTCATATACAGAAAGCATACGTGTTTGTGTATATGTAACTAGCCACATCCAGAGACAAACAATTTACCTCTTCGACATTCTGAGCAGTTTTGGCAGACGCCTCCATGAATATTAGCCCATGTTCCTTTGCAAACTGTTCGCCTTCCTCCGTGCTCACTGCCCTTCTGTGGGCGAGATCAGACTTATTACCAATGAGCATTATTGTCATGTTTGCATTCGCATGCTGCCTTGCATCCTCTAGCCAGCTGGCCAGGTGATTAAACGTTTCCCTCCTGCAAAGCAAAAGGATCAATTCAATTATGAAGCTTCAGTGCTTAAACTGTTCAGCACGATATGAATCACCTGCTCTTTCCAGCACACAAACATCCAACTGCGAATATAAATGATATCCTGGAGCCTTCAGTGTCAAAAGCACGTAATCATGCTCAACTTGTTGTTTGTAGCACATGAAAGGGAAAGCGAATTCACAATAAGAAGCGATTGCAAAAGTGCTACCTGGTGATATCATAGACAAGCAATGCGCCAGCAGCGCCTCTATAGTAGGATCTGGTAATAGATCTGAAGGACTCTTGACCAGCCTAGCATATCACACAGAGATTATAGGATTAGCGACATTTACATAAGAGACTGCATTTGCTGCTGACAGCAATACCACGAACTATGAAAACAGCAGCACTCCAAACAACTGGAAAAAAAAAAACAAATTCGCACATCAATAAAGAGAAGGAGAAAGGGAAGATACCGTGTCCCAAATCTGGAGTTTAATGGGTTTGTTGTCGATGGTGATCATTCTTGCCCCAAACTCAACACCGATGGTGAGGTCATGCACCGGCTGGAACCTCTTGTCGGTGAACTGAAGCAGAAGACATGATTTTCCAACTCCTTTACTCCCAAACCACCCCAAAAACACACGCACATCAATGTCAATTATAGAAGACCCTCAAATACCGAGAGAGATGTCGAGAAACCATGAAACTTGCAACGATGGAAGCAAAACAACAACGAAGTCCAGAGGATCCGGTTCATTTGAGTACCAAAACGATTTGAACATGCAATCATCTGATCCGGGGCGAAGGGAGAAGCGGGATGAGAAGGGAAGAGAAATTACCTGTGTCTCCGATGATGATATACTTAAAGAGATAAGCGTAAGACATCTCCCGCTCGAATCAGATAAAACGATTTCGACTCCCTTCTCCCGATGACGATTACCGGAGAAGACGAAGACGAGAGAGAGAAGTTATGTTTAATTGACGGACGGTTAGGTCGTCAAACCTCCATCGCCGCCTGTCATACACTTGATGGCGTTTCGTTATTCCGCATGCGCACTGTGTGACGTTATTTGGACCGAAGACCCCACGCATTCCGCATATCCATCAGATTCCCATGGGCCTCAACTTCACGTATGTTATAACAGTGGGTTCCAGTTGGGCCTCGCCACTTCGCCATATAGCTTAAGGCCTTTTGCCCATGTCTTATTCTTCTTATATGGGCCTACTATGGGCCTATCGGCCATTATTGAAGCTCAAGTCCATACAGTTATGAATGTCTACCGTCTACAGAAAAGTCACTACGTGTCGAGTTGAGGCGGTTTGAAGTCCCACGTGCCCTCCCGAGCCGATGATATTAGTATTACAATGGGGTGTGCTGTGTTTCTCCGGCCATGGAGACCAACGCCAGCATCTCTCCGGCGTGGGAGGAGACTCTGTCCTTAGCCTCCGTCACCATCAAGAGTCTTCCCCATCTCCCTGACCTCCAGACGCGTCGCCGCTGCAACCCACTCGACCTTAATCCCTTCTTCAGACCCTCCGATGGCTTCTACATAACCCCCTCTGACGTCATCCTCCGACAGATCCTCTCCGATGACTTCTCCACCCCACGAGTTGCGTACCACAGAGCTGGTCCCCGCCGTGAGATCATGTTCGAGCCCTCTCATGTGAAGGCGGCGATTGTTACGTGTGGAGGGTTGTGTCCAGGCATGAACACTGTCATTAGGGAAGTGGTGGTTGGTCTTTGGGAGCTTTACGGTGTGAGGGACATCTACGGAATCAGAGCTGGTTACAGAGGGTTTTACTCCATGGAGCCCATGAAGCTCAATCCCAAGATGGTCGACGACTGGCACAAGAGGGGCGGCACTGTCCTCGAGACCTCCCGCGGTGGCTTCGATTTACTCAAAATCGTCGATTCCATCCAAACCCACGGATTCAACCAGGTTTCATTCTCTCCTTTTCTGCCCTACCAAATAAATAGGTTCTGGTGCTTTCATTTAGGAAGCTGTTCCAAGTTCCAACTCCAAGTATGTGTCTTTTGCTACCGAGTCTGGTGAACGCTCGAAGCTTTCGTGTTCGGTTTCTTGGTTCCTAGTATTTGAATTCACATCATCATTAGCACTTTTCCTTCTATATCGTTTCTCTGAGAAAGATGGTGACTTTTGGATTGCATTTTTTTATTCACCTTAACAAATCTGTCTTGCTATTTTTGCTCCGAAAACTCAAGTGCCACTGAATTTTATATATCGAATGCCTGATCAGGTCTACATTATTGGTGGGGATGGGACAATGCGGGGGGCTGTTGAGATTTTCAACGAGATCTGTCGCCGGAAACTGGATATCTGCATTACAGGCATCCCGAAAACCGTGGACAATGACATTGGCATCATCGACCGATCTTTCGGTTTTCAAACCGCAGTGGAGATGGCTCAGGAAGCTATATCGGCTGCTCATGTGGAGGCCGAGAGCGCAGTTAATGGCATCGGCCTGGTAAAGTTGATGGGCAGGAGCACTGGCCATATTGCGCTGTATGCAACGCTTAGCAGCCGCGATGTAGATTGTTGTCTGATCCCAGAGATGAAATTTTACCTTGAAGGCAAAGGAGGGCTATTCGAGTTTCTGGAGCAGAGACTGAAGGAAAATGGGCATGCTGTGGTCGTTGTGGCTGAAGGGGCGGGGCAAGACATGATCCCCAGGAGCGAAACACAGAAACAAGAGAGAGATGAGTCTGGTAACATGGTTTTCTTGGACGTGGGCATATGGTTGAAGTCAGAGCTAAAGGAATGGTGGGCGAAAGCTCACCCAGGCGAGTTGTTCACGGTGAAATACATAGATCCGATGTACATGATAAGAGCTGTGCCGGCGAATGCCACAGATAACTTGTACTGTACGCTGTTGGCACACTCAGCAATCCATGGAGTGATGACGGGGTACACTGGTTTCGTTTCTGGCCCTATCAACGGGAACTATGCTTATATCCCGTTAGAGGAAGTGGCCCAGTCTAAGAATGAAGTGGACACGAACGACCACAAATGGGCCTGGGTGAGGTCTGTCACAAACCAGCCTGATTTTCAACACAATCCAGGAGGGTAGATTTTGTAGATTACGGCACCTCTTGCACCTACTTCAGATGTCTGAGTGGGTGAACCTCCTATAAACTACTGCTTGTAATAGTTTCGTGTATTTGGCTGGCTGGTTTCCAATGTTACGGGAGTTTGGATCTGAGTTTTGCATAAACACAGCTCAAGTTATGAACACTCTCAGCGGGCTTTTGTCGAGTCCACAGGAAGTTGGAAAGAAAGATGATATCTTTGTCTTTTTGGAAGAGGAAGAGCCGATGAAAGTGTAACTGTAAATACCGTTAAAATATCTGTATCGCCATGAACCCTACCTAAGTGCTACTCAGCATTTTTGTTTCCATTGACGCGGGTAATGCATCTGTTCTTGCGTCATTTCACGTTTTGCAAAAGTTAACTGATGCGTATAGACGTCACATAAGTGCTGAGCAAAAGGGGACCAAATGATCAAATACCAGAGTTGTGTTCATCATCAGTGCCAACTGATGCCACCATGCAGCTGCTGAGAAAAAGTGATGAGACTTTGTTCCGTGAGATGTCTCTTTCCTTCGCCAAGAGAAGGGATACCATGATGACTCGCTGACCCCAAAAAATTAGGCTATGGTGGTGGTGTCTGAGTTGACAAGACAATGGTTGGCTTTCTCGGATGTTCATTCATCCTGTCATTTCCAAACCATATATAGCAGGCAACAAAGCAACGCCTCCAATGGATGGTCATCTATTCTATTCAGATTGCCTGATGAAGAAGTCGAAAGCACAGACTGCCGAGAGCCAATTGGGATATCTTCTCTTTTGATGGGGCGGGTTAACTTGGTCAACTTAGGTTTAGGCAACGAAGATCTCAAGAATGTGCAGTACCTTCCTTCTAGATGCTGTGTGGTCGGCCCCAGAATCAAGTTGCAAACTACTTCAGATTTGCCTGCAGTGTCACATATTTCACCATGCTGAACCATGGGCCAGCCAAATTGTTGAAAAGGCTAATATGGCGTACGACTTTGCATGGTCACTTCCCGGATCCTTCTGTTGGTGAATGTAGATTCTTCCTAGACGCTACCCGGAAAAGGCTCGTCTTCAGGTGCTGAGCCAAAGGTGAGGTTGTCTGTTTACCAGATTTTCATTGCACTGCTGGTGATGCTTATAGAGGGTTTCTTAGATGGGCTTTTTAAGTGTCCCCTCTTGTGAAGCTATTCATCAGTTGTAGGATAGAAGACTGATAAGTTGCGTGCAGGCGTTTACATGAAACATACAATCTGAAGCGGAACAGAAGCATAAGCTCTGCATTATCTTTAGCACAAATTATGGCACTGGGTTTACAATTGGCCATCTGTAATCATCATAAAAATTCGTTTTAGAAAGAAAGAAGGGAGAATAACGCCAGTCTTGCAAGTCCAAACAAGAAACTGAATCTTCTGGTTCCTAACAACTTGGGTCTACTATCTGTCTCTAGTTTTGTGATGCGCATGCTCTGACCCTGTTCCTTTCTGCAACATCCTCTTGGGTTCCAAGTTGGACCCGGGTCTCTCCCCTCCTCTCTCCATTGCTTTCTCAGCTTTCGCCAACTTTTGATGATCTTTGGAACTTGTTTCAGCTGGACCCAGGTGAAGCCTACTGACCAAGCTGTGTTCACTTGTGGGTGTCTGCTTTCCTTTTGATGACAAGTCCTGGCTCGCTGATTGACTCGCTAGTCCCTTGGAACTGCTATCTTGGTCAAAGAAGAGCGCTTGGACAACTGTTCTCAGTGGCAGCCTCTCGTTCTTCACTGCATGTGCACGTACATCTGCAGACAGTTTCTGACAGTCCAGAGCTCTGCACAGTCTCTTCTTTTCTTCTTTGTTAATCGCAGGATGATCCTGAAAGTAAACCCCTCTTAGCATTTTGGGTGCATAAAATATATAATTGATCAAGGAGAGTAGTGCTTTATACCTTGAGATATATGTTAATTGCTCTGTAAAGTCTGTCATGGTTCTCTCGTGCAACACTGGGCACAGCTTCTGCCAGAGACACAAATTTGGAAACTGGCATACGGATGTCCTGTGCGACAGCCTGAAGATAGGAATCAATGAGCTTTCCCACTCTCCTGATCGACCGCAGCAGCTGATCATTATTAGAAAGTTCTGCTGACTGTCTCCTCCACAGCAGCAAGTAACTCTCAAGAACTGCGGCAACCAAGTCAGAATCATAACCACCATGACGAGAGGACGAGTGCAAAGGCAACAAGAGGTCCCCCAGTGTCGCCTCCTCAAGTTGCAGACCGGCTTTCCTGATCAATTCAGTCTTTGTTGTGAGAGAAGCCCCTGCGTAATTGGCAATGCTAATGAGTCTTAGCAAGAAGCCCGCTGAAACAGACCCTTTATCTGCAGGAATCATATTCACGATTGTGTTGACAATGCGCTGGTGCCTTTCCAGTGTTGCTTCATTCTCTGCGATTGAAGAGTCTGGAGGGCATTTTGTTTTGAGATCTGGTAACCAGCGGCAGGCGTATACGTGCAAAGCCTCGCCGATTAGCTGAGGAGGCAAAGTGAAAGTTGATTTTACAGTTGTGATTATGCAACGGAACAAGTCCAAGTCAAGGTCTGATAAATCCTCAGTCCACCAGTCTCTTGGAACAGACTGATGATGTCTCTTGTCATAGCCTGGTCTCGTGTATGTGTAAGACCATGAGACCTGCAAGAAGACAAGAAATGTCAAACCAGCCTGTAAGAGTTATCATAAAATGGGCTCGCGGCAACTCGAAAGAACAGACCTCTGCGGCAGGCGTGAGGATCTTCTCCACGATTGAATCTATGCACTTTCGAATGATCCCAAGATTCTCAGACCACTCAGGCAAATTGCCAGTGGACTGCAAAGTGACGATGGAGTCCTTCCAGCCATCAAGAATGCAGGAGTGGAAAAAAGCCTCAAGCTTAGGCACCAAGTTCCCTTTATCAACAGATTCAGTCATTCGAAGAAACTTGGAGGCGCAGAGGGCGCTCACCAAGTTATGTGCACCAAGGTTGATTGTAATGCCGTAGCAGAACTTAGCGCACAGCTCGAAAGCATCGGCTCCTCCCGGCATGTCATTCAGTTCAACGGTGACGCTATCGGACTCGTCAGACTCAGAGCAAAGCCTCTGTAACAGACCACTTTTTGGAAGGATCCATAGCTGCAGGAAACGCACACAAGCCGCTGAAAACATGCACTACTGCTACGAGTATCCTGTGTTAAGAGGGGTGGGCGGAAACATACTCGGTGGAGCCGGTAGGCGATGTAGTTGATTCTGACCACAAGATCATTCGGTGTGTCGGTTATCTTCGCGGTCCTGCAACACGCATATCTGATCAGAAAGAAGTGAAGCGAGATTCCGTGACAGACAGAGAGTTCATGCAGATGGATTTACGACCTTGTAGCCTCCTCCGTGTAGAAAGTGTCAGGCTTTGTCCCGATCTTCATGAACTTCATCCTGACTTCTCTGCTGTCAGAAGCGTAAATAACTAGAAGATCAAAACTTTAGTTGTCGCCCGACAGGCAAAAGGTGGGCGGATTTAAATAAAGGAAGGGTTAAAATATTCCAACTGAAAGCTTTCAGTACAGAAAATCATACCCAGATGAGGGGGAAAAAGAGAGAGGAGAAGAAACAGTATATAATGCAACTCTGTGAACCCCCAAAAAAAAAACTTACAGAGAGCGGATTGATAAAGCTAAAAGGGTGATTTACCATCAACCTGTTGCGCTCAAAAGTCGTCTACTTTGTTTATTCTTTATTGTGTGTTGAAGGAGGAGGAGGAGGAGGAGGAGGAAAGATATAGGGAGCAAGAGAGAAGAGGCGAAAGTGTTAATGATCAGATTGCCATAAAGTGTAACTGAAATAGAAGAAATGTGCGTTACCAGGAGAGAGAGAGAGAGAGAGAGAGAGAGAGAGAGAGAGAGAGAGAGAGAGAGAGACTTTAGTCCAACAAGGGTCCCATCCTCTTCACTCGCTGCCCCCCACCCGCTCTCGATCACGCTTTCCAAGTGGTGTCTGAATCTGCAATTTTTTTTTTTTGGTATATCTCAAACTCGCGTCTTTGCAAATGGAATGTAAAACTCTTGTTACGGAAAAAAACATATCTACGTTTGAGTGTCGGAGAAACGGCGGAGGAGAGCTCAGAGCCAAAGCTTAGCTGTGGGCGCGGAGTATTTCAGAGTGGTTGGAACCTCATTTATACAATAAATTCATATTTAATGTGTTGGCTGTTCTTGTTCCTTAATTACGCTCATGATTTCTAACAAGTTCACACCCACCGCTTTCCCTTCCTTCAGCCTCACTGTGACAGTTTTTTTTTACTTTTTGATAATCCGCAAATTCACCGTATTTTTTAGTCGGACTATATGTAAAGTCAAAAAATCTAGATGAATTCTCTTCCTCAAATGGAGACTTGATCCTAGATTAGAAAGGAGGTTTATTTCTAGCGATATATTGTGTGACAGTTACATGATATATCCAAAAAAATATTGTAAGATTAATTCGTATTTGTTTGAATAGTTAAAAGATTCATTTGCAAAATTGGTTAACAACAGCATTTGAGTTCACTAGAGTTCATCGCCCTACCGATATATATATATATATATATATTCCCGATGAAAGAATGCCAAAGTAAAATTCAATGCGGCTACTAATGTAAGAAGATTTTGTAGGATATGCTCATAACTCAATAAAGTCATCCAAGATTGGGTGGTTCAATTGATGAGGAACTGAATAAAATTCTTTCCCAACTCAGTTTCGAGTCTCCAATTGGGAAAACGCATTCACATAGATTTTTTCAATCATATAACGTGTTAGATTTAAAACCGGGAGGTTTGCATCAGATGAGTCTCGACGGTTAGCGACACAGCTCCAAGATTGTTGGGCTTACTTGCTTGTTATAAGAGGATTGATCCGAAGCAAAGACCACGCAACGACAATTAACGCAGCTCCCATACCACAGAACACAAACTGCGTGCCATAATTAGTGATATAAGCATGGACAGGAAAAGGAGACGCGAGCAGTGGGCATGTGCTTTTGGCAAAAGAACCCGAGTGAGGAAGGCATGGAGTGGCAGCGGAGAAAAGGCAGTGAAGATTCTTCTCAAATGAGGAAAACTCACAGCAGACAACTTTTTCATAGTGGATTGGGGAAAGCAGAACCCAAAAGATCCATGGCCAAGCACCTTCCCTTTCAAGAATCTCCAGATAAAAAAGATGCGAGTTTGTGTGCGCGCGCTGCAGAATTCATTTGGCGTTTTGCCGTTGGGGGCTATGTGGCCTCTTTGTTAGCTGTTTACGCTAGCATTCTCTTTTGGAGCGCATGAAAAAGAGCTTCCTCAGTCTTATTCTCTTTAACAATCAACAAAGTCGATCATGATTCAAGGCTTTTCCCCTTGTCCGTATTCCTATACGGAATCTTCTCTCTTGCTGGGCTGGATGCTTGTCTTCAATGGCTCACTCGATATACAAGAACTGGTCTCGTGATAATTACGAGGACAAGTCACAACACTCAAAGGAAGAGGAGTCAACATGAATCATTTGATTAAACGAAAAAGCAAAGTGGGGGAGTGATGAGGCGCTGTCCTTTGATAACCCAAAGATTCCAAGTGTGATGGGATCGGTCTGCCTCTCCTTGTTGGTGGGTTTGGAGGCCACTCTATGACCCCTTTTGTCCTTTCTCCATCCTCCACTCCCCATTTCTCGTTTAATCTTGATTTGGGTTAGAAGTTATTGTTAGGTTGATTCGGAAAACAAAATGCAGGACTTCCGAGGATCATATGCACGACGACAACGTAAAGAGACGGGAGTGGAAGATGCATTGCATGATGGGTTTAGTCAATCCCTCGCTCCATTCCATGGCCCTAGCCCCTACCCTTTCTTGTACTATGGAATGTGACACTTGAGCCTCGTTTACTTGTGGACTTACTGGGGGCCCAAAGAACTGAATTGGACTGGACTTTACTCGCTTCTGGCCAAATCTCCCGATAGCTCTTAGACCCCAATAAAACACCCACCAAGTCCAAACTCTCGGAAACGTCACAAAAAATTTTAACTGACAACAAGCCTTGTCTTAGCATTTACAAAGAACATTGTTTGTCTCCTCAATCTCCAAACAGATCATCCTTGTCTTCCTCGACAACACCCTGAGATGTAATAGAATCGCCTCTCAACTCCTTGGGAGGTGAAGGCGGAGCTGGTTTAGCCCATGACTTACCAACAACATTCCCAACCGAATCCCCATAGAGATCATCGTAAATCCCCGACTTTGGATTGGATTTCACCTTCTTCAGTGCTTCTTGGAGCCTATCTGTCACACCTGTTCCTGGAGAGGGCTTCAGTTCCTTTGCCAATGGTTGCTGCTCTTTGCCTTTGGGTATCACCGTTACTTGCACAAGAGATTCGTACTTCCCGACAAGGCTGCCCTCCTTGACACCGACCGGACCAGGTTCTGTTCCTACATCAACACCATCTGAAATCCCAACGATCTCAACAAGCTCCCCTCCAGATTGATCCCTGAAGGCCACTCTTAATTTCTTAATCCTTTTAGCAGCACGTTTGTCTCTTTCGGATTCATTTCCATCGGGCTTAGTCAAACCATACCGGTTAAGCAAGGTATTGTAAGCAACAACAGCATCCTCGTCAGCGGGATCAGGAGCCTGAGGTAGCTTAATCTCTGCCGGTGGTGGAGGACGTGGGAAGAGTGCAGCATTGTTCTTTCTCAAAATATAGGTTCTAGTGGAAGCTGCGAAACGCAAGGACTGGCCCACTTCAAGCTCCACGGGGGTTTCTTTAGTTAGTCTCTCGTTTGCAACAAACGTACCATGAGCTGATCCCAAGTCAATCACGAAGATGCTGCAGAGTAACCCAGCGATTAGAAAAGAGGCTGAACAGCTATATTCTTTCATAATTCGACGAGAGATGCTAAAAAATGGAGGAGAGAATGTTAGTAGAGCAAACCCTGCCATTCTTGTGGGGAACGACGGCAGCATGCTGGCGGGAGACAGACTGATGATCAAGCACAAAATCGCAGGTCTGATGTTGCCTCCCAAAGATGTGTCTCCGTCGATCGAGCTGAATCTTATCAAGGATCTGACCATCCTTGACGATCTCAAGATAAAAAACACCAGCACGGGGCTCTATTGCCCAATCAGGCGGCTGCCAGCTCGATTGTCCTTCTCCGACATGCTGGGTTTGACCCACCTCACTGGCTCCTGTATTCTTCGGACCAAGCGTTGCAGTTGAAGAAGCTGAGTCGGCGGACACCGAGAAAGGCTCCAAGGATTGAGATTTCTTAAACCTATCGAGACCCGACCTTCCATACATCCTCTGTTACTTCACTTCCCAAGGAGACCTTGAACCTCTCAACAAACTCGCACAAGCGAACCTGTAGAGTGCCTCATCCCTTAAAATCACAACGACAACGCAAAATGACCAAAGCTTCGAGCTTGGAAGATGGACAAGGGTTGCCGCACGAGTCCAACCGGTGATCCAACGGCAACGAAAACAAAAAATGAGCAAAGGTTCGTGCTTTGAAGATGGGGTGCTATTTCAGGATTAGGGTTTCGTACAAATCTGATCGGACCACCATAGGAAGCTGCGAATGGGATGCCACTTCTGGATTAGGGTTCAGTGACAAATCTCAGTGATTCCCCATAGAGGCGTGTTTTATATTGCACTTCGTTGCCCTTTTTTTTTCTTTTATCCGAAAAAGCCCTACACTTTATGCGTACTCCCCAATGCACCCGCATCTTTCAAGTTTATTCAATCTGCCCCCTGTGAGGGAATATCGTCATGGACCACCAAGTATTGCTTTTTTTTCCCATTCTTTTTTTTTAAATAAAATAAGTAGATTTTATTGTCCATTCCAACAGCTTCAACAAGGATCCAGAATTCATATTTCGAACATAAAAATTTGACCACAGACGACAGGAGGATGAAACAATACAATAATGCAAGAAGAATCACAGACAAATCATCCCCGTGAATCCAGAGCACTTGGAGAACAGGATTACATGACTGCAATGAGGAAATTAGACATAACAAGAATTCGAGGCTGATGTCTCTACTTCTGCCTCTTGTATATCTTAGCCAAGAAGGACTTGAGCATTTCTTGGATTGCTTTGCTTGGGTGAATCTCGATAGACTTCGTCATCCTCTCGTAGCTTCTGGTCTCGTATTCCGCAAACACTCCCTGTACGTCAAAAAGACCGAACGAGAACACATGAGCATGGCATATACCTTGCTTCTCATTCCATTGGATCAAATCTTTGATGATGTTCCTCTAGTTTTACAGTGCCATGACCCATCATGAGTCAGAAAAAAATGCATCTTTCTATACTGGTTAACAAATGATACGAGCCAAGGCTCAGCATCAAACCTCGAGACCAAGCTCTGCATAGAGAGCCTTCACTTTGGCAACGTTCGATGGCCCGGGTTTACCGTAGTTCTCCTGGTTCATTGAATATTTATTCGGTCAGAGAACACGACATTACAGGCTCCAAACACGATAAGCAGGAGTTGATTCTTTCGGGGTTCTTACATATAGTATCTTTTTTTGTTCTTCATTGCTGCGCTCCAATGCCTTAACCACCAACCAGGAGCATTTGAAATCTTCTATATCTGTCCCTATCTGCATTACACAACGATCCAAGCTGGCCTATCAGATGAACTCGAGAATAGAATCAGATCAGCCAGGAAAGATGAGGTCTTCACGTCAGGCTTCACCTTGCCAAGCGTCTCAGGGTCAGCAAAGCAATCCAAATAATCATCCTACAGAAATGAGCTCTCGTGGATGAAACCAGTAGCCTGTTGTGTAACAGTCACTAATGCCAAGCTGCAAACTATACCTGTACTTGAAAGTAGATTCCCATGTCAACAAGGATGTTCTTCACATCAGTATGGCTCTCCAGATCTTCTCCGGCCATAACCAGTCCACAAGCAACCTGAATGGGAGCAATGTATGAGGATTGAAGCTTTTCAATATAGACTAGCACTGTGAATGAAAAGGCTGGAGAGAGCAGCACACTGTCAGTGACTTCAAAACTTCTTCACTGAGCAAATGGAGAAAATCATGCATTATCGTGGATGCTAGTGCCAAGGGAACAAGTATGACTCTACAGCGTGATGAAAGAGAGAGACTCAGAATCCGTACTCACGGGAAGATAGAAAGAGTAATAGGCTGTTTTGTACTGGACAATTCGCCGGTGTCTGTGCATCATTGGAAACCAGTTCATCAGTTACAACATGTAGAGCGTTTAACTTCATCATCCGCTAGAGAAGATCATAGACCGCATTTTCATTTGTGATTTCACTCACATTGACAGGGAATACTTTGACAGATTTTGTTCTCCTTCAATGGCCGTGATTAAATCTATCATCTCTCCGCAAGTTGTTTGAAACTCCACCTACACACACACACATGCCAACATACAAAACAGATGTTGAATAACTTTTTCGATGCTAGTCTGGATCAGGGAGAAGATAATACCTCGTTAAACAAATCAACCAGGTCAACATAGTAAGGCTTTCCTCGGAAGTGCTACTTGAGAATCCGGTGAATGTGATTGCGAAGTAGAATTCCGTCGTTAATGGCAATCATACCGACCTGAAACTTTGTGTTAAAGGACTGATGATATCACTAAGCCTAAGCCGCACATGAGTACGAGAGATGAAACCTGGGGCACCCTGAACCAACAAGGCTGGTTGCGGCGGGTGATTGAGTTATCCATAATGTCATCAAGCACCAGGAAATACGCTTGGAGCTACGAATATCACGAGAAAGGTAAGGCTGAGGAGCATCAGGTTAGCTGAAAAGCATGGAACTTCTGAGGATGAAATACGAAATTTACCCATTCGATGCACCAACCGAGAGCACAGGCGAGGAACAGCTCTTCCTCAGTCAATTCTTTGCCTTCCTTCAAGAGCTTGTAGCTGTCAACGACGGAGAGACCCCGATTCAGCTTCCCTGCAGAACATGAAAGGCGTGAAGAGAGTAGCGGCCGTCAGATAATGTTAGACATGATCCGGCTCTCACCTCCGGGTACATTGTAGTCCAGCATCTGCAGAACAAAACCCGAATCAGCATTTTCAACACATAATAATCCACGGAGATCGGCGACCCATTAACCGAAACGACAGCCTATGAATTCTGGTCATGTTATTCATTCCGTACGATCTCCGTTAAATATGAAGAAACAATGGCAGACGAAATCGGAAAATAAGGAAGCGAATCTGGAGGAGGAGATCCGATGGGATACCCGTTCAACCCATTGGCGAGAGTCATCGGTGAATTCAAAGGCAGGATCCTGGAGCAGCTCCGACTTGAGGAGGGAGTAGACGTTGAGGAAGGTTGACTTCAGATCGGCCATAGCCATTGATGAGAGACCTCCGAGAGCTCTGCTTGTGGAATCCGACGATGCTGACAAACCCACAGACGCAATGCCTTTATAGCCGTTTCCCCTCCTGCGAATTGAACTCCCAGCCCAAAAAGATCCGTGTATTTCCCAAAAGGGCCTTCTTGATCTCCTTTAATTACAGCTTCACCATCGCCTCAATACTCGGAGTCGAGTTTATTTTATCTTTATGGTATTTTAGCTGTATCGAGATATAGTACTGCAACTGGTTTATTTATAACATGCTGAACTTTTACTACAATTGCTTAAAATTTCGAATATTTTCAAAGTGGAAACGACAAAAGGAAATCCAAATTAATGATATTATTTTTTTGTAACAAAATGTTACCGTTATCTTAACCAAGTTTTTTTTTTTGATAATCCGGAAGTTCACCGAACCTTTGTCCCGACTACATCTCCCAGAAGACCGGAAAAACCCATGTGAATGCCCCTCCCCACGCTTAGATTTAAATTCAGGATGAAAGCATATTCTCTCATCACTAGGTCACCCAAGTTTGGGTTTGATAACCAAGTTATCTTATCTCGTTTTGTGTTGAGAGAATTGTATAGATGTTAAAAGATTACAAAGTTCTTAGAAATAGGCAAATCCAAGAACGTTTAAAACAACTCAAATATCTTTCAGCTTATTTCTTTGATCAATAAATCGATGATTTATTGTTGAGGAGATGATTTTTGACCCGAATAAAAGAACATGATTTTCGTTTTTCCAGATCCAGACAGCCTTTGACTCTAGACTTCAATCCAAAAATTTATTCATTCGGCCCATCACGCCTTCTTGCGAAGCGGGTGGCTCTTTAACTAGGCTAAGCCCATTCGTAAATGGGCCGATATGGACAGAATCCAGATTCCGAAAAAGTGGGAGTCGCGAACGCGAAGAATGGCGGCTCAGACAGAACATCTCTCGTCCATTCCGTCGACGCTTTCCTATTTGATTGCGATGATAAGTTCTTCGGTTTTTTAACCGGGAAAATACGCCATGGTGATCTTTAGACATGGCGGCTTATCGGTTGTGGTGTTATATGGGAGGGTGACTCATTGACACCCGCCTTTAGGATGACCATTGCGGATTTCGGTTCGGTTATTTTGGTTATAGAAATCATTTGATTTTTATATAAACTGTAGTTGTCATTTACCTTGCCAAAATACCTTTCATTTTAAAAGAACAACATTCGTATACATGAATATATATATATACACACAGAGCCATATGCTTATATCACAATATATCTATTTCTCTTGGTATTTTAAAGGAGCAGAGTGAGTTGTCGTTTGCAGGCACGTTAAGGATTTGTCCCAATGATCAGAGCTTCTTTGCATGTTTTGTTTTGTTTCTTTTAGGTCACAATTACTCATGTCTAATTATGAATCATGAAACTATGCCAAAAACAATTCATCCATTTTGACGATGATGATATATTACATATGTAGAATAAACAATAAAAATAGCCTTGTAAAGACGCTACTACAAGTGACGGTATACGAGATATGGCGGAAAAGAAACAACCACATCTTCCGTGAAAAGAGGAGAACGGTCCAACATATACAGTAGAAAATTGATCGTTCCATTAGTAGTATTTTACTATCTATCAAGAGGCTCCCAGAAGATAGAAAGTCGCAACTTGTTATTTGGTATTATTTGACGTGTGAAGTTCGGAGATAGTTTAATGTAATGCTTTTTTGAGAAATATTACCACATGGGTTTCATAATAAAACAAATGTTTGAATTTTTTAAAATCACCTTCAAACAAAAAAAAAACAATAAAAATAGCATTTTTGTTCCTTTGTAAAATATTTTAAATTCAAGATTCCACATATAAGAAAGTACGTTGAACGTTAGGGATCGTTGTTTGTGTTGTGTCACTCTTGGCTCTGACTCGATTCTCTGTCTCCCCAGGCCAGAGAGGAAGGGCAACCCAACTGTCCAAAGTTCCTCACTTTCGCTCTTCACAGGCTTTCGATATTCTCTTGCCTCGAAACATTACCAAGGTATCAGCTTCTTTCCCACCTCTTCATGTCTCTAGGGTTTCTCCTTTCCCTCTGATCGCGATCTTCCTTCTGTTCCTCTTCATGGGTTCCATTTTTATTATCTGAATCTTTTGGCATTGATCGTGATTTCTCTTTTTCTTCGTGATTATTCTTGGTTTCTGGATCAGGGTGGGTGCTTCCGCTCGCTTCGTTCTTCCCAGCCGTGCTCATTGTATTCTCCCCCAAGAATGTCGGATGTTTGGTCACTGGGTATGTATTTCTGTAACAGAAGACTTAAACTTGGTCTCTTAGACTGCAGAAATTTACATGCTTGTGCTGGAAAACGATTCCGGCTTATTCTTTCTGTTCTCTGCAATGGCCAATGCTTGGATCTCCCCACTGTTTCGCTTGTATTTCATTGCTTGACCCGTTCAAGCATCTGGGATCTCCTTTTCTCTTTTCCTAAATGAAATTTCTTTATGCTTTTGGCCGTCTCTACTTCAAGGATCTTAAAGACAGTTTTCACTGATTTGTGTGGATGTTCTTGTTGGCCTAGGGTTTAAAGGGGACTTTTTGTGCTGCAACGAACTAAGGGGACAGTACTTCTCTCTTCGTCAATCAACGATGGGTTTACTCCCTTAAAGATTATCTATTTTTCCAGTTATGGCGTCTGCAAGGCAGCAGCAGAGGGTTCCAATTGCTCATGGAGCGGATGGAACAGCTCAGAAGCGTTTGACTTCAAATCATGGTGCTAAGATGGCTGAATCGGAAGTAGTTGATGAAGAGCAGTTGCACAGATCCATGGCGAATCCTCTGGGTGTAGAGTTTTCAGAGAATAAGCCGTTGCCTGATTCGTATGGAAAGCGATCCTCCAATCCTTCTGCCAGTAAACCTGACTTGAGCTCACTATCGACTGTGCTTGAGCAAGTAGATCCATTCACCAATGATAATAGAGCTTTGCGTGATGTCTCTAGGGATCAGGAAAGGAAAACTTCAGGCTACGGGAATGTGAAAACAAGTTGTGCTTCAGCCAAATTTAGTGATGGTACAAGCAGTCTTGGAAAGACGAGTGGGAGTGCCAAGATAAGCGACCGTCTCGATTATGTTGAGAGTGGCAAGAGCAGTATTTGTAGAGGAAGCACAAGCAGTGATGTGAGCGATGAGAGTAGTTGTAGCAGCTTCAGTAGCAGTATCAATAAGCCCCACAAGGCCAACGACTTGAGATGGGAAGCAATCCAGGCTGTGAGGGCTCGGGATGGGGTCTTGGGTCTAAGCCATTTCAGGCTCCTTAAGAGGCTGGGTTGTGGGGATATCGGGAGCGTTTATCTCTCAGAGCTGAGCGGGACAAAGTGTTACTTCGCCATCAAGGTCATGGATAAGGTGTCGCTTGCTAGTCGCAAGAAGCTCCTTCGGGCTCAGACGGAAAGAGAGATTCTGCAGTCTTTGGATCACCCATTTCTCCCTACTCTCTACACACACTTTGAGACTGAGAAATTCTCGTGTCTGGTGATGGAGTTTTGTCCTGGGGGAGACTTGCATACTCTCAGGCAACGGCAGCCGGGGAAGCATTTTCCCGAGCAGGCAGTGAAGTGAGTCCATCTTTCCTTTCTTTCAAATGTGTTTGTCCAGATAAGATCATACTGACGGCTAACTTTGTCATGTTTATTGTAGGTTCTACGTGGCAGAGGTTTTGTTAGCTCTAGAATATCTTCACATGCTGGGAATTATTTATCGTGATCTTAAGCCTGAGAATGTTCTCGTGAGGGATGATGGGCATATAATGCTCTCCGACTTTGACCTATCGCTTCGCTGTGCCGTGAGCCCAACTCTCATGAAAAAAGATGCTCTCGAGTCTGACCCGGTAAGTAAGAACACAGTATCATGCACTCAGCCGGCTTGCATCGAGCCCTCGTGTATCCAACCCATGACTTGCTTTGGGCCACGTTTCTTCTCAAGCAAATCGAAAAGAGACCGGAAGCCAAAGAATGAGACAGGGCAGGGAGTGAGATCTATGCCAGAGCTGATTGCAGAGCCACATGACGCACGGTCAATGTCGTTTGTGGGGACACATGAATACTTAGCTCCAGAGATCGTCAAAGGGGAAGGGCATGGGAGTGCGGTGGATTGGTGGACGTTTGGGATCTTTCTATATGAGCTTCTCTTTGGCAGAACTCCTTTCAAGGGATCAGGGAACCGCCAAACGCTGTTCAACGTTGTGGGTCAGTCTCTCAGGTTCCCAGAAACACCGGTTGTGAGTTTTGCAGCCAGAGACCTGATCCGGTGCTTGCTTGTTAAGGAACCACAGCACCGGCTGGCCTCCAAGCGTGGAGCCACTGAGATTAAGCAGCATCCATTTTTCGAGGGCGTGAACTGGGCGCTGATTCGCTGTGCAACTCCACCAGAGATCCCAAAGCCCCTTGATCTGGTGGGTGTTTCTCCAACGTCATCACCTGCTACCGGATTGGTTCTCAATGCTCGAAAGGGTTCCGAAAACTATTTGGAATTCGACTTTTTCTAGCTGTTAGATTCGATATTCTCTAATTCATCCTTTGGGTTTACATGAGGGCTAGCAGTCTCTGGTTTTCTTATCAACTCTAATTTCATCCCAACACTTTCTGGTTCCTCGGATTTGTGTTTTAATGATTGTGGTTGGCAACCTCGAAATTACAGTTACCAAGTGTTCAAGTGTCATGCTTCCTTGTATCAAAGCAAACAGCAATGCCAGTGGTGTCGTTCAACAGTCATCGTGTACATCTCCCGACCACAGTTACATGCAAACTTAAAAGCCGACACTCAAATCAGTTGTTTATTCTTGGGCTTTATTTCTGAAGCAAATGCAAGCAAAGGGTTCACCGACTTGATCTTTCTTTCCGGACAGATCCGACTTGGAGTCACGGCTGCCGGGGCTTTTGGTCGGCGACTGTATCATAGTTCCATCGATTTTCATTTCGTTTCCTTCGCATATGACTTTGACCTCGCAGGTCTCTGCTGCAGAGCTCCTCAGTATCTGCTCGGGAACACTGCTTCCTCTTCTCGACCTCAGTTTCCTACCAGCAGCAGAGGTGAGAGGCCCATCATTAAAGCATATGCCTTGGACTGTTACAAATAGTAACACTATGCAACTTTCGTGGTTCTACTGCAAAGAAGGAAAAAAGGCAGCACCCTACCTCGCGTTAGATTTGTTGATCCCGAGAACAAGCTTTCTTATATTGAGAATGGGAATGAGATCTTGTATTGCCTTAGCGACGGAGTCACTCTCGACCAGTATGGTCTCCACATCCACCTGTTTCAAGTTTCTGGCTCGTCAGGTCAGGATTCACTCATTGGATTCATTCAGAGGGAAGAGAAGGACCTTAGAAGCAGAACAGACGTCAAGGAACTTGTGCAGGAGAGATCTCCTCTTTGCCTTTTCCTGAGACATAAAACTTTCAAGTTGTTCTTGACTGGCTTGCTCCCTAGGAAGCCTCCCCACTGAGAGATCATCCATTTTCGTATCAATGGATATATATATATATAGATATATGCATCTCAGATGGACCATGAAAGAATTGAACTTACAGGGGTAAGGGATGAAGTGAGTCTCAGGGAAGACATGGATGAGGAAGATAAAGGTGTTGGAAGTGGGCGTGAAGTGGCCAAGTGTCCAACGCAATGCCTCCATGCTTGACTCTCCCTTTCCAACTCCAATGTAGACGCTGGCTTCCCCATTCATAGACACTGTTCCACTGCTGCTGCTTCCTTCAACCTGATTCTCTCTTACGCTGTCCAGTCTCTTTCCTCCTCCTCCTCCTTCTTCTTCTTCTATCTCGCTGTTTTGATACATCTTCCGCCCTCTCAGTCTCCTCCACCAGCAGAGACGATTTCGATTTGTGTGAAGGGAAAAAGGGTTCTCTTCTATTGACTTTTGGGTTCTTGCCCCTGCGCATCAAGTTGCTGACTTTTCGTTTGTCAGTGTCGTATATGTATATGCCATGACGTGTTTCTGTGTTTTGGCTTATGCGAGAGTGAAAACTGGAAACTTTCAAGCCAACTCAGGGAACTTTCCCTGACCAAGATTACCTTTTGTGGGTTCGCACATACAGATTCGCAAGAAATAGAGAAAAGTATAGAACCCATCCACATTTTGCGGGTGGTCAAAGTTAGCAACCGGTCAGCTTGATTTGTTCATTCTCTAAAGAAAAAATTCAGCATATAAAAAAATGAACAAGGGACGAATTCAGCCTTCGAGAACCAACACGTTCGAATATCCGGATCCCGAGCAGGAATCTTGGTAATAAACAAATTCAAAGTCGAAACTGACACTCAACATTTGTCAACTCTATGTCGTTGATTTGATTCGGTTTGAAGCTTTCTTCTCGGGTCTTGTGGGCTTCGACTCAACTCCAAATCAACAAGTGGCCCACTGTTCCCATGCATCTCTCAGAAACGATGAGACCAATCGAATTCTAAAGGGTAAATAAATGAAAGAATGCTGAGGCCAGCTTCTGCAGTCTCTCTTGTTTATCCCCGCGGTCGGCCCACCCATCCTCATGTTTGGTTTGATGTTCTGTGAGTTTATCTTTGGTTATTAAAGCCTCTAACTGGTCACTGCCATAAAACTTCTCTGCAGAAGTGAAGGCCCTTGATAATGTCTTTCCATTTCATTCTATCCCATGTGGATACATTTTACTTACAATCAAATCGTCCATTGATGATCTGAGCTATAAAAGACAAATACATATTACGCTGTGAATTCTCCATATATACTCTGCCTCTTGGAAGGTAATTTTCTTTTCTTTCAGACACTCACTCCATCTCTCTGGGTGTCACCTCCACACTTTTGTTTTTGTGTTAATACTAACCAAACAGGCAAAGCTTGAAAATTTACCTCTTTTACAAGAGAGCACAAGGGCTGAGTTCTTGAAGGTGCATTCACATTCTTCTTACGATCTTGAGGTGAAATTGAACGAGTTTACCTTCAAGTCTCGTGTTTTATGTAGATTATGAGTTCACCACCCAAAATGTGTACTGTTTTTCTCTGGATCAGCAGCTTTACGACTTCATCAAGCATCAATCCCCCATCCAGGGAACAAGCAGGACCCTAAAAGCATGGATCATTCCACTGAAGGCATGGAGAGAGTCAGAACTGCAGAAATTCAAGAACCACAAACGTCTCGTCACCCGTGATGAATAACAGGACGATGACGATGAATCGGTGATGGCTGAACATTTTCTCAGCTACAAGTTGAGGCCATGAGAAAAGGAATTTCTCTTCAGCATCTCCATAGTTTCTATATGTAATATGCACTTTGAAGAAGTGAGTTTCATGCACCGTAGTGTAGCTCGCATTCTGCATGGCTTAGCTGGAAAGAGTAAATGTGTCCAAAAGCTCTCTCTGGGCACGCAGTCAAAAGATTAACTAGTTGTAAAAGGAAAAAAAGAAGGTAGAAAAAGGCTTTCTTGATCTGAAAATCCTTCTCTGTGCTTGATACGGACCTTCTAGCCAGAAGAACTATGAAGGGCAGACCACCATAGGCCTGCTCTGTGCCTAACTACGTGTTCAGAAATCAGAAGAAAAATCTGCAGATTCTTTTCTTTACCCTAAGCACCTAAGCATCTTGAGTACCTATTATCATCATGCCTCTGGTTTCCATTTTCGAAGTTCAGCATCCACTGCGCTGTGTGCAGCCTCTGCAATCTCTGCTGATCTCAAAGCAATAACTGTCGCAGCCTGTATCTCTTCCAAAGCTTTCAGGTTAGCCTCTAACTTCTTCTCAGCTTCAATTCTGCTTTCTTCAATCCCTTCAAGCTGAGCTGCAACAGTTTCAGCTTTAAACTCAACCAACCTCTCTGATTCCTCTCGTTTTCCTCTCAAATCCTCAAAATCTTGCAATGAGATTCTAATCTTCTTATCAGATTCATGCGTCAGACTCTCCTGTTTCTCAGCTAGAACTCTCATGTCCTCCATAGCCCTCTTCTCTGCGCCTTTAGCTTTCTCAACCGCTCTCAGAACAACTTCAAGCTGCTTCACGGCTTCAGTCATGACTGACCGTGTCGCCTCGGCTTCTCGCCTGAGCTCTTGCACATTCTTATTCATCTCTTCTGCATCCTTTCTTGTTTTCTCAGCTTCAGACAGTATTTCCTCAACCTTACGGCTTGCTTCGAGCCACTCTCGTTCTTCAAACTCTTGTCTTTCAGCTTCTTTTCCCTTCAGTTCTCTGTTCTGCTTCTGCACACGATCCAACTCCATCATGACTGAACTCACCAAGCTTTTGTATGAACGTTCTTCATCTGAAATTTGTTGCATCACACTCTTAGCCTCATTCAGTTCATCTCTTAGTTTAATGGATTGTGCGTGTTTAATTTCCTCCTGTAAACCCTCTATGTCTGCAGAAATCTCGGCTAGCCTTTCTTCCATATTTTTCCTCAGTTGAGGATCATAATCATGCCTGAGGTCCTCCAGTCTATCCGCTGCTTCTTGATTCATAGCCGCATATGTTTCTCTTACAGCGATGCTCTCCTCAGCTATCTTTTCTGCTTCCGCTGTCTTCGTCTGAGCCTCAAACTTCAAACGATCAATAGCAGCATTCATCTCTGAAATCTCATTCGACATGCCTTTGATCCTCTCAGAGTTAACCATGGCCTGGAACAACTCATCCTCTGCTTTTTGGAGGTCGGCTAGCTTAGCTTCCATGGAAAGTTTGAATTGATGCCTTACCTCTGCGAGCTCTTGCTTGGCCATGTCCAGATCAGCAGCAACCAAAATGTAATTCTCTCTGGTGCTACCCAATTCATCGTTTTGTTGTGCAGTGCAGCAGGACTGTTCAATCTCAAGTTGCTCTAAACGTTGATTCATGGCTTCTTTTGTATGGAGTGCGAATTGCTTGGATTTTTCTGCGGTGTCTACCTTAGCTCTCAAATTCACAGCTCTTCTCTGGGCTGACTCCAGATCGGTGAGGGCACGAGCTTTTGCGGCTTGGGAGGTCTCCAGACTCTGCTGGACTCTTTCCATTTCTTGCTCTGCTAACATCAACTGAGTCTCCTTCTCCGACATATCCTGAGGATTAACATAAACACATGAGGGGAAACAAATGGAGATTTTTGAGGGGGGAGAGGAAATATAAAGAATACCTCGGAGGAGAGGAAGCGTGATCTGGGGAGGGTAACATCACGGAAGAGGCTAACAGCGGCTTTGACGGACTGAAAGGGAGGTCTGCTGTCGATCTCTCCTACCTCTGTCTCCGTTGCCTTTGGCCGCTGAGGATCGGCTCTTATCATTTCCTCCTCTTGTTTCCCTCTTCAACCAGAAACATCAAATTGTGTTTCTTTTCGGTTATCCTATTGTTGATAATGGAAACAAGAGGGTCCCCACGGTTTGCGCCTCATAAGTCCTTATTTTGCCTGCCCTTAAGGATTCTATTTTTAGACATCAGAGTATTAACTCATTCCTTCTGTTTTTTTTTCCTATGACAACTTAATCAGCTATTCTAAGCGTTTGTTGCATTGTCTTTTTCAGTCACTCCAAAGACCTTCCCCCAGCTAACTAACAAGGCATCAAGCAACAACAACATACAGTCTTGCATTGAATTATTATTGGTCTATGTATAATACAATTAATCTGGAACACATGAACTAGCCATTTCAAGCCCTCACATTTCATTTGAAACAATGCATAACAAAACGTCTAGGGGGAAATTACAGAGATTACACTTGCTCATTAGGCGTTGGCTGGGCAGGCAGATCCACAAATTTGATCTTCAGCTCTATCTCACCCGACTCAACTGCACAAAGCCTCAGCCACACACTCTGAACTACCTCCCCACTTATGCAACTGATGGTGCTCTCACGCGAAACACAGTTGTCTGAATCTGGCAAGACCTTTCTAAGCATTGTCTCACCTGAGGAGACACGTATGATGTGCTTCAGTCTAGCAACGGAGACGAGCGGTTGAAGGCTGAGATGGGCATGGCCCATCTTGTCATCTGCCTTGAACCGATCTCTATCAAATACCTCCTGCATCAAAAACGAGCTTTTTTACGGAATGTTAGCATTAAAGCGAAGGGACAAGTCTTTTATAATTTGCTTCTCAACTTGTTCCATGACAGGATCCAATGTAAAACCGTTTGCTGTCCATGGATTGCTGTGCCATCAACGTCTAAGGCCTGATATGATAGATAAAATGGAAGAATGACGAGTAATGGCCATGAAACTAACCAGTGTGAGAACAGCTGCAGGATCTGTGAGGGTAAAACTTAATTCTTCGTTCCAGACAGGATTGAGGCAATTGTTGATCACTTTGGTCTTGGCTGACTGGTTAAGAAGACGGTAGAACATCAAACGACAGCAACAGGAAATGACATGATGAAAACATAAATAACTATGCCATAGTTCTTTCATGTCGTGCTTGGTTACCAGACCAACGAAACACCAATACATGCTTGTAACTACATTAAACAATGATCATCAATGGTGAACTGTATTTAAACCTACCTGGCTGCCCAGTTTGACTATGACATAAGGATCGCTAGTCTTGAAATCTCGGATCGCCAGCTTTTTTCCCTGAACTACGGTCACCCTCAGCAGTCCCAGCGGTTCGGCCATCTAAGACCCTAGAAAAAGGTACCGACTTTTTTTGTTTGAAGATGCTTCAGGAACGGCTAATGCAGAGGGCTAATCTCGTTGGTTGAAGCTTGTGTTTTCACGGAATTTGAACATACTTAGCATGAATCACGGATTCACTATTAGACATTCTACCGAAGAGCTAAGTAGCTGTATTGTTAAGAAATAGATCGAATTTCACAGCACAAACACGGAAAAGAAAAAGCAAGAGAGGAAACCCAAGAAAGGGAAGCAAACACACGAGTAGCCACTAACGGAAACGATTGAAAGGGTAGCAAACATTAAGAAGATGTCAAACAAGAATGGAAACGATAAACCCCAGATTTCCAGGGAAAACCAACTTCTTCGATGTTAGTGAGTTCAGTTCCGCTTCGAGATTTGCTCGAGTTCACATTAATGTTTGGGACATTTCATACATAATTCACATTCCATTCAAAAAGCTAACCCGGACTTGAAGCAATCTATGCGGACAATCCACAGATATGTGATTGAAAAAGGCCCACTTCCTTGCACGCACGCGCGCGCGCACACACAGAAACCTTATAGCTGCAGATGAAAATCTCAACTTGATCAAGAGAAAGAAACAGATGTAATTGCAGATAACGGGAAACGAATGAAAAAGCCTCAGCCTTCCTGTTTCTCGAACGAAAAACCCTAACAATGAGTTTAAACACCCAACAATAAAAATCTGCAAACCCTCTGATGGGTAACTGTAAGCGAAGTTCCACTGAGAAAATTGCCAGCTTTAGAAAATAAAAATAAAAAAACCGATGGGCAAGATTCACCACAGAGAGAGAGAGAGATAGAGAGAGAGCTGATTGTACGGAACTAACTTTACCAGGGTGTAAGAATGTCCAGAGCATTTTAGGCGAACGGACAAAAGCTCTTCTTATTAGTTAGTCGGTTTATGGAGTGCATGCCCCAGAAGGCAAAAACCCAATAGGATCACATTACATTACCGTTTCACATTTAACATTTTATTCAACCAAATAGGTTGATTCCGTTTTTATGATGTACACATCCTCTCTCTTAATTAATCCATCGTTTTAAAAATAATTTTACTTTGTTTTGGGTTAAAATAATTTGATGATTCCGTTTTTATGTCCACTTCCAAAAGGGTTGTTGACCATTACAACGCAACCGACCAAAAAGCGGCACGGTTCCATTATAAATCATAATAAAGGGTGCTAATGGATCCTAAAGAAACAAGACAGGAGGAACACCATGACAAGAGAAGAGATCAATGTTCGGCTAATGAAACATCCTGGTGGTTAGTGGCTAACTATGTATCACTACCCCCCCCCCCCCCCCCAT
>NW_010962392.1:2806241-2816666 GCF_000463585.1 Tarenaya hassleriana | reverse complement strand
CCCCCCCCCCTCCCAATATTCTCATTCCTACACAAATCTTACATTTCTACCCTCCAAATATATAATACAAGGTCATTCCTTTTCCTCGTCTACCTTTTTTACATTCCCACCACCTATCCTGCCGTCCAAAGACAACTGCAGCATTGCGTCAGCATCCACTTCAATTCCATACCTATGTTGCTTTCCTCCGGTTTGCTTTACACACTTTAAGTTTCCATGCCCCCTGCACACATTTTCATAAGAGCAAACAACCATCAGAGACCAGGAACTCTCTCTCTTTCTCTCATATATTTCGGCTTATATAAGATGCTGGCAAAGTTTAAGGGTAGGGCTTGAGAGGCAGATACCAGAGTCTCGTTGTCGGAAATATCTGTATCCCCAGCATGGTTTTCTGGTCCTGTCTCAATTTCATCTTTCTCTTCCATATCTTCGGACTCTGATTTGTCAACCTCAGTTTCATCCCCTCTGAAGCTTGCACTTGACTCGGCTTCTTCTCCCTGTAAATCTTTCTTCTTTTCACATTCTTCAGTCTCCTCTTCATTCCCGGATTTTCCTTTAGACTCCTCTCTGTCTGTCGGGTTTCCATCCATTGTTTCAGCAGCCTTCCCGGGTGAAACATCTAAAATATACAGAACAACTAGGAATAAAATGACTGCACTGTGATAGGTACATCCATTGGGTTATACATAGGTGAAATAAAAGTTAGTTGGAACAAAGGAAATGGTGAAAGTGAACGTATATTCGAACAAAACAATCCAATGGAGCTTACATGACATAGCAGATGCATTATTTTTCTTGTCTGCCCTCTCTTCTTTTTCAGCTTCTGCAGAGAGACTTCTTGATGTGCCTTCCTGTTTATGTCTCAAGTTTTTCTTTGGAGTCCTCTTTCTTTTTGGTCTAAGGGAAACAGTCAGGAAACAATAAAATAAACACAAATGTGACAGAATAACAATTAACAGCTTACGTTTGGAGTTCTAGATCAGGCTTTCACTTACGTGGTCGTAATTGGGTCCTTATTCTCCCAAGAACCATCAGAATGCTTATGTTTGCTTTCAGCAGATCTGTAAGCAATGAATAGATGAAACACAAGAGCCGATACTGCAGTGTCATACCAGTCTAACGAAAAAAATATATCAAAAAGAATATAACGTGTTACCATTGTAATGCTTTAGTGTATAGAAAAGGTCATACCTTCTCTTATGAGGAGAGTTTTTCAATGAGTTCAACTTCTGCAGAAAATACAAAAATTATAAGGAAAATTATCAATCTATCGGAAATATCAATCGAAGCCAGCTAAGCATGCTAAAAGGAACAGTGAAGTTAATTCGATAATGGTCATCAATATAGATAATTCTGGAACCTTTGTGGCCTTTCGACCCATGTCAACAAGCTCCCAACGTTCTTTCTCCAGATGAAGTACTTCAACATCTCCATCATCATACAGAATCTGACACATCATATGGATAGATGAGGAAATTGGATGGTCCAAGTAACCCCAAGGAAAAGATGGGAGGTGAAAGCTTACCACATGCTTATGTTTAGTTGGATCATGGGATTTCACCATGCCTTCATAAAACCTGTTAATTTCAACAAGATAAGCAATTTCTGGTAAGCCACAATTAGAAGGAATACTGTCCATTTCAGAAATTAATAAGGGCAACAGATGCTTAGCAAAACAAGCACTCAGAATGATGCCAAATAAAGAAGAGAGGAAAACAAACTGAATTAGGCTGAGCTTGAATGCTATAAGAAGAGTTGCTCCAAGAAAATCTAGCTCAGTGGTGCTCACAATTGTATAATCCAATACATTCAAAGAAGAAAAGCTACAAAGGAAATACAATGTTTCTTTCCAACGAGATCACTTTCGCACTTTCAAATTAAATAGAGTCACTCAAACAATGCTCACCTTTTATCCAAAGGCCACCACACTTTTATTCTGCAACCGATCAATTCATCAGCCACTGGTTTATTTTCTTTCAAAGGGCACTGCAACGAGAAACCAAGTCAGAAAAGATTGTTAATATAGCGTCAAACAAGTAATAAAGAGACAATCATAAATTAGTAAGAGGTAAAAGTTTGTACCTCTGCCAGACCAGAGATGCTCTTTCTTTTCTGATTCTGCATTGATCCAGAGGCAGACTTCAATATATTATCACCACTTCTTGCCAACTTACTTTGCTTCTGCTCAAGATAAATGAGTATGTGTAATTATTGCGCAGCAAAAAAGTATTAAAACATGATAAATTGAAACAATGATGATGATGTTGGAGATGCTTACCCTCTCAATGTGATCAGCACCTTTGCTTTCGTTTTCTTCATCACTGAAACCCCAGTCAGATCCTATAGTCTTGAGATCTGATGAGAGGCCTTTCTTTTTCTTCAGGGAACTGGTGCTTTCCATCCCTTTTTTCCGCCCAGAAATTTGGTCATTTGTGTCCCAAGAAATATCTCTTTCTTGTTGAAACTCATCTTTTGAATCTTCCTGTCGGAACTTAGGACTGGTGTTTGAAAACTTGAAAGGAATATGACCAGAAGAGGACCTCCGGCGCTTAGGTACCGAAATTACTGATGTTTCATCACCAGCCTTTCTCTTGTTAGCATTTTTATCTCCTTGATCTGTGCCTGCTCTCTTGTCAGGAGATTGCTTCTGACCATTACTGGATTCAAATTTATTCAGCATTCCCATCTGATCTAGGTTTATTTCCCTCACCATTTTCAATATATCGACATCATTTTCACCGTTCTCAGCTTCAGCAGGTAGAGGTTTATTCTTTTTAGCCCTTCCACCTTTGGTTCCTTGAGATTTCAAACGCTCTACAATCTTTCCCAAAGGTACTTCGTTCCCATCACTTTCCCCATCTTTTATATCCTCAGCCTCAGCAGCTTCAGGTGTTACCTGAGAGGAAAGGTAGTAATTAATACAGTAATCACCAAATACGACCACAATCATAGAGGTTGTTGAGTTGAAAAACATACAGATGCATCATTCTCCAGCTTCAGAGACTTAAAATGTGCCAGCACTGTCTCGTCAGCCAACCATATATGCTCTTCACACACCTGTTGAAACAGGATGTCATGCAGTAAAAAACATCAAATATCAAAAGCAACAAACCATAGATAACTCAGATGGCCAAAAGATTACTTGAAGGTTAACCAACATGCAGAATCGTAAGTTTAAAAAGAAACCATGAGAAAAATCAGGATTCTTACCTGAGAGTCACCACTTTCCTTTTCTTTATAAGGTTTAAAGAGTGTTGGAGGCAACGAGACAGATGCCGCCATCCCTTGCAAATCAAGTTCCTTCTCAGTTAAGCGTTTGACAATTGACAGTCCAAGCTCACATATTGCACGTGAATTCTGTGAATTTACATCATGACATGTAAGTTCAAACGCATCATATCAAATAGACCAGCCATCTATGAACGATTATCAAAATAATCATCAAATGCAGTTGTTAAAACAGTACAAATTTAGGAGCAAAATATGTTCCAAACCTTTGACTTTGTAGCATCCATGACATCTTCTGACTGTTTTATACTCTGAAAGATGCTAATTATGGTGGGTACGTTCTCCGGTTCCTTGGTATTATCTTCAGACTTACCATCGTCCTCTTTGCAGAGCAACATAGAAATGATCAAGTATAATTGGCTGAAATAAACAACTGGATAAAGTCAGAAAGCTCCAATCCAAGCTACCAACAAATATCAATACTACTTCGAGTACCCAAGGGAAATAACGGCCAATGAGCAGTGCATTAGAATGTCCTAGAAAGAGAAAAAAAAATGGCTGCAGGACACATTGCTTTAAGCCTTTAACAAGTCAGTTACAGTAATGTTGGCAACTCTTTACTTTCCGGTGCCTAACAAAGATGCAAATTGAATCATGCCATTAAATAAAGAAAAATTTACCGATATATCATTTCGTATTCCTTGACATCCCGACATTTGTCTATGTCAGGACAAGAATGATGAGCAAGCATGTGAACCAAATAAGGAAGGATGTACTCCGGGTACAGATTAGCTGAAGTTGTATCAGGCTGTGCAGAGATTTGACGTGCTTTTGATTGGTAAGATAGTTGAATGATGTCAGCAAGGTTCTGTTTTCCCTGTTAAGCCAGTCCATACACGTAGTTTAGAGAAAATATTAACAGCTAAAAATTGCCACATATGTACACGTCAAGCACAACAAAATACCTCATCTGATTCAAGAACCTTTGATTCAGCAAGGTCAAATAAAAATGAACAGGCATACTTCACATCCAAAAGCCGATCCATCACATATTGATGAACTTTTCCCAGGAATATTTTCCTAGCCATAGGAAATAAAATCTACAGGAGAAAGGTTAAAGGAGGAAAAGGCTTAAGCATCTACGCCTGACAGCCCAAAAATAAGATTTAAGTTTCGTATGAATGAAAATCTTAATTGCAGGATATGCAACAGCACCTTAGGTGTTTTAAGTGTTAAATGGAAGACATCCATCGGTATCTTATCTTCCCAGTGCCTAGAAAGACGGAGGACTGCCTTCGCAGCATCAAGCCTCAAATGGGACTTGTCATTGGAACTGTACGAACTCAAAGAGAATGGGCACATGAGTTTCACCAAATAAAACAAGTTTACAAAAAAACTAAACAAATTAAAAAAAATCAGTGTTAACAGACACACTCTACCAACCTTGATTCTATATCTTCAGATACTTCTCCAAAAGAAAGTATGTTTTTGAGTAATCCAAGAAGGTCATCAACTCCCGCACGGAGATGAGCATCATTAAAAGGCAAGTAGCTTTTCACCAATGTCTTAATTCCATATATCTGACAAGTAAGATTTCCCAATTTAACCAAAAAGTTCAGAAATCAGTCAAGCATTTAATAAGAGACTGAAATTTTAATCAAAAACAGTTGAAAAGAGCTGTTTGAAAGAGGCCAACCTTCAGTCGACAAAGTTCAGTTTTGTCATCCCAGGACGAATTTTTGTCACCTACAGCTTCCTGAAAAGAAAGTAGTATTCTCCAGTAAAAATAATGAAAAGAAAGCTACATGTAAAACAAGTTACAGAGCTAACAAGGTCTTGCAGAAAACCAAAACGTCTAACACATACACTTTTGCATTTAAGAATTTTGCTTTTAATAAATTCCACTACTTCAGCCTCTCTAGTCTCGAAAACTGGCACAGCAATCTGAGCTATACATCCAAGACACTGAAGTACAGCTGGAAGATGTGTCTTGTCCTCCAGCATGTCCACAAGTCTCTACACATAAAGCACTAAAAATCAGATTTTGCACATGCTAACTAACAACTAGAGAGATAGTACCATTATTTATCAGTAATTCGTGATAAATCAGAAGGGTCACCTTGTATAGAACGGAGAGGGACTTGAGTCCATCATCTTTTGTTATTGATGCTAAAGCAAGCACAGCATACTTTGCTTGCATACGACTACCTTCTACGCAGATCCTCTCCAGCATTAAATCCACAGAGCTTCAAGTGAAGAATAGAAATAACATGAGAATAAAGACAAATGGGCCCTAGATCCGACAAATGAAGTAAACTCCTCTTATTGATCATCATACACTTTCTAAATGTCTTGATATCGACATCCCTATCCATCAGGAGTTAAGAGTTTCACCTTGATGAAACAGTGAGATTTTCACGAATAGTACCACCCGCCTTCGCCAAAATTTTTAAAGCACCTTCTTTTGTTGTTTCATCATCATCTTTCAGGAAACTTATCAATTCCGCTTCAACCCCAATAAACAATGAGGGACAGAAACTTGCGAGAATCTGAAACAAACGTAAAAAGATAGTTCAGGTGGACTTGATTTTGATTGAAGAACTGAAGTAAATGCACCACAAGGATATTAAATCATCAAGCTACAACAAAAGCTACAGAGTTGTTAAACAAAAGTATTTCAGATAATTTATTACCCCTAACAAGCTCATGCAAGACTGAATGCTCAAAGGATTTTGTGCAGACTTTCTAGCAGAGACTTCTGCTAATATTTCCTTCACGTGTTCCTTGTTGAAAAGTAGATAAGAACACTTTATGGAGAGAGTGACAAGAAAATCATAGAGGCGATGCTGCTCAGAAATTATTTTAAGCACATCATTCTGCACAAACATTCAAACCAGAAATATGTTAAACATTATCACGTATTTTTAAATACACATACACACAAACTTGTCCTCACCCGATGCTTGGATGCTTCCATTATGCTAGTGTCATGATCAAGCAGATTAGACAAAATCTTCCAGATATTAGCATCTTTCAATTGAGCAAGGATCTGAAAATTCTGTTCAGCCTTCGGGGGATCAGAAAATGTACGTGACATCATTCTGAAGCAAAACAGAATCTTTTTCTGAATCTCAGGAACATCCACATCCTGCAGTTGCACAAGAATACAAGTATCTCAGTTCTAATCTTAAAATAATCACGGAATGTAACTAAGAAAAAAAAAATAAAGCTCTTCTACAAGGTATAGTATTAGTCTCACCTGTTCCATCTGTCTGAAAGACAAATATTTTTGCATTTCTTGTTGTATCCTGAAGTTCAAGAAGTCTCTCCAGAATCAATAGCTATATAAAGTATATCAAACAGAAAAGGATAGGATGATCTTTCATCATACAGATTTGGCAAGTATTAAAATTGTCATAAAAAGACAGACCTTTGTTTCTGCTCCAGTATCTTCTCAAGAGCTTTTCTCTCCACTGTGTCAAATCCTGTAAACACTTGTACCCAGCACTTAACTTTATCTCTTATTGTGAAGTCACTCGGGAACAATGAATTACATAGAATATGTTCAATAGTGTCTGATCTGCAAAACATTTAACATACATTTTCCAAAGGTTATGATCAAACACACTAGAGTTGACTGAATAATGCAAAAAAGGAAAAATGTCTAATGCAAAAAGCATTCTACAAAAATGTTACCTAAAATCTTTGTCATAAAAACACCTCAAAATCTTTCCAGGAATCCAATCAAACTCGCCAACGCAAACTTTTCCATCAGCACAACTTTGACAATATACCTTGAACAAATCAGCCAGCCTCTCCAAAGTGTATTTTTTAACCAGTGCCTGAAATTAAGAAATGAATCATGAGCTCAAATTTCTGGAACTTTTAGGAACAAGATTAATAGCAAAAGAAAAAAGGACAGAATAGAACACAGACGGCTTTGTCTCGAAGACGCTCAGCAACTAGCTTTATAGTGTCAACCTGCACCAAACCCAGTGCATTTGCAGCCACATCACAAATAACAGCAACAACTTGCTTGCGTATATTTTCATCGTAATCCAGGAGCCGATCACATAGAGTAGCTAGAAAAAGATTAAAACTATCAGATCAGTATTTTCAGATGTATGTATAGTTCTGACAGTGAAACAAAATGCAGAAATAAGACATAGCAGAGAGATAGACTTACATATTATTTGAGAAGCCTCTTCTCTTGAAGGATCGGAGAGCAAACAGCTCCTGATATGTTCAAGGATAGACATTCTAACTTCAACCGCTCTATCAGACAGCCTTTTCAGAAACTCCAAGAAGATCAAACGGAATTCTTCAGAACATGCAGATCCAGGCAAGGAAAACAAATCTCCAACCAATTCCACCACTTTTAAACGAGTTTCCAACTGATCAGCCTGAAAGTGTTTTCTTAACATGAATAAAAGAATTGTATATATGACTCAATACAAATATTACTTCAGAAGATGTACTCAGACAACATAAAGATGGTGAATTGAAAAGATAAAAGAATGTAAGTTCTTTGGTCATCAAAATACAGAAATACAAAAGAAAACAATTCTACAAAATCTAATTAGGGAGTAAAGAATTGATGCATGGTATCAGCCAAGAATCGCCAAGCCGATACTTGAAAAATCTAATAGAGGCAAAAGACGAAAATAAATAGATACCAATAGTTCTCCCATGAGATATGGTGCAACTCCGGCTAGGGTCTGAGGAGCACAACGGTATAAATCATAGATAACTTCATGGTAGTCGATTTGACTGTTCGACAACCTGCTCTCTCCAGACATTGAAGTGATAAGGAACTGTTTTATATCCGATTCAAGTTTTGGTGCACACTGCTCTATGACTTTGATAGCAAGTTTTCTCGCAGCAGCTGTAATGTCCTGTCATCATAAATCCAGAAAATCAGCTGCTACACTGTCTATGCTAAGACAGAACCTAGTTGAGTATAATATTAGTGACAAGCCGCTGAAATGAGAAATGCTCACACTTCTATTGCGGCCCAGTTTAGAGAGTGTAATTAGTAAGAGATGCTCCTGAACGTCCTCGCTTTCTTCCAAAAGAACAACCATTATATTTTGCATTGATGACAGAATGTTTTCTGGATGGTCATCTCTGTGTAGGAACAAAAATCAATCTTTCAGTCCGAAGAGCAGCAAAGGAAAACCAAAAGCATTCATAACTTGCATCACCAGCTGAAAACTCTGACCATAAGCAAAAATTGGCAATATAAGAATCTAATCGTGTCATGACTCATGCAGCGAGGTAGAGATAGGCCCTGAGGTAAATCGGATATCCTTTCATCACCAATGCAACAGAAAAACTATATGGGAAGTAAACAAACCTGGCAACAGCGAATAAGGTAGTAAACAACTCAGTAACCAGATCATTGCATTCAAGATCCAACATTACAACACATGACCGGTACTTTGCAACCGTTTCCAAAATGACAACTCTTCTTCTTAATGATGGGCTACCATTATCATTCAACCCACCAAAAGTGCTCACAATCAATTGAAAGATATCCTGCAACCAAAAAAAAAAGTGTACATAAGAAATCAATGATGGCCATGTCCGTGACTATTGCGCAAAAGTAAATTCAGGACTAACAAACCTTCATAATATTATCGCCGTAAGGGGCTTCAGGGGCTGTGATCCGTGTTATCTCAGAAATGCAACTAGCAACTAGAAGCTCAACATCCTTGTCTTGATGCTTAAGAATTTCAGGTTTAACAACTGCATCAAGAAAAGGCTGCATGGAGTTCATCACCGGTGCTGGTGGTGACTGATCGAACTCAGAAAGACAATCAGCAGCTTGCTGTAGGTAGCAACAAACAGTTTGAAAATCAATCCTAAGTAATATAGGGCAAGATATTAAAAGTGCATTGATATAATGGAGGGGAGAATTTGAGCCCCATGAATAACTTCTACAAGCAAAAAGATTAGACCTATCACTTACTTGCTCAAATTTGAACTATCATCATCACATTACAGTGTCAGCATCCGAGGAGAGCGACAATTAAAGAGAAATATTAAAAAGATACCAGAAAGCCTATGCCTCTAAATGAGTAACATTCCATGATCAAACCATTGATCAGATAACCTGAATGCTGATTTGCTCAACTCCTCACCAGAAAACTTTTACATCAAGCAAAGAATTAGATGTGTATCACAGCATCCTACTAAAATAAGCTAACCAAAACATCTCACTGAAAACCAAAGAAAATAGAATCTTCATTAAGTATATGAACTTCCCAATTGCTTCCAAAAATGTAGTATTTTTCTTCACTGATAAGCTACCATCTTAACCAAAGTAGAAGGAGCAATATATATAAAGCACATATTCCTCCATTCAAAGCAATGTTCACAAGTCAAGGCAGACATTTTATACGCTCAAAAAGCTACTGGAAGCGGAATCCAATTCCAGAGTGGAAGACGACTCAAGGAAACCCGACATGGGAAAATAACTGAAGCCTAAAAATTTTGGCGTTTGATGTCTAGCAGCTTATCAAAGACAGTTTTGAGAAGGAAAATACGTAAAGATTGAATTTGATCTCTAACGAAAAATTGTGGATGAGAATTTGCAAAAAGCCTTACATTTCAACTAAAGGAGAAGCCTAGATTAGCAGTAAGAAGCGAGCAGATCCTAGGTCGTCAACATGACCTAATATTGTGAAAGCGTTAATCTACGGGACACAACATATCCTTCGCCATGACACCAGAAAAACGGTACAAAATAGCCCTAACCCCAAATCAACCGACAGACGCTAGCTCTGTCGAGTAATAGACCCGGGATAGGCAACCTAAACAGCTGAAAATGTTCGTCCAATCGTACTTAGACGCAATTCAAACAAGGAACGAAGATGAAAATGTCCGCCGAAACAAGAGAGGACAACTGCAGAAGAAGAATTGACGGGGAATTAGGGAAGAAAAAGCACCTTCAAGAGCTCGAGGAGAGCGTCCTTGGAGGAAGGAGGTGGGTCGAGCTTGGATCCAACCTCCTTCAGCTGTTCTTCCGGCTTTTGAGCCATCGCGAATGAAACCCAGGAATCCTAAAACGTCACTGCACTCGTTCAGAGCAGAACCATCACGAACGAAGATGAAGGAGAGAGGAGGGTACTTTTGTTTGGGCCTTCTTGGGGAGGGGGGGTCGTTTCGCTTATCAGCTCTATGCCACTCTTTCCG
>NW_010962392.1:2756536-2805760 GCF_000463585.1 Tarenaya hassleriana | reverse complement strand
CTCTTTCCGGTGGGGGTTTCGTTTTCGAACAAAGCCGCGACATCTGAACATGCTTGACTTCCGCCTTTGTGTTCTCTCATCGCTTCCGCTCTTTTTCCGTGTTTTACATCTATGCCCCTATTCTTTTCTGCTCTCTCCCTTTTGTCCCACATACTTTCTCGCTTGTCAAAATGTCACTACCACTTTAGTAAAGGAGTACAAAAATAAAATATCGGGGTCTTTTTAAAAAGTAGAAGATGGGTTCGAAAGGTCTGAACTACCCCTCAACTTTGATCATGTTCTCAATAATACCCCTCTACTACTGGATATGGGCCTCTAGACACACTAAAATGGGCCGATAATTCTCTTGGATATGGAGCCCAGAAAAGCCAGCCTTAAATTCCCACCACATCCATTTTCGCCGCGCCCAGACTTCCTCGACGATGGCGACTGTGGAGAATGACGAAAACACCCTCGGTAAACCGCCCAACCCGGAGCCCCCTGCCGTTTCTTCTCCGGCGGAGCCGAAGCCGCTGTCGAAAAACGCCCAGAAGAAGCTTCTGAAACAGAAGAGGTACGAGGCGAAGAAAGCTGAGAAAAAGGCGCAGGCGAAGGAGCTGAAGAAGCAGGAGGTGGAGAGGAAGCGGAAGGAATGGCAGGAAACCCTAACGAATGCTACGGAGGAGGAGAAGTTAAAGCTCATAGAGTCGAGGCAGAATCTTCGGAGAGAGAGAATGGAGAAGAGATCGGAGGACAGGGAGAGGAAGATCGAGCGGCTGACACAGGCCAAGGAGACCGGCCAAAACGTGGTCGTAGATCTTGAGTTTGCCCACCTCATGTCCGACTCCGAGATTCACAGCCTCGTTCAACAGGTTATTCGCTGTCTTTCAGTTAGTTGAATGTAGAATTTCATCAGTGCGTTTGACTTGGTATCCCACGAACTTTTAAGCGACGAAAGTCTTGTTCTATTGATGGTTTTTGCACCTGTGGTGGGTATTTCTTCGTTGATGCTATTGACGGAACATGCAGACTGTATTATGCTCTATGTGCTTGCGCTTTCTCACACATCCTTACTTCTGTCTGAAGAAATGATCTGCATCTATAGCTTTTACGGCGTTCAATTGATGAAAGTCTCATTCTTTTAACAGATTTTTGCATCAGTGAGTATTGCTTGTTGTCGACACGCTTTTTGTTCCGTGGATGGAAGTCTTGTTTATCAGAAGAATTTTGCCTCCATGTCATTTGTCGTTTGCTGATTTGTTTTTTTTCTCAAAGTCTTGCGGAATTGACGAAGACATTTATGATTTCTAACAACAATGAAGGTATTGATTGGTGAACTTGGCTGGTGAAACACACAGATTATGTATTGTTACGCGATGAATGGAAGGAGTGCATGCCCTTGTCATCTATGGCTGACAGGGTGCAGAGGACAAATAGACACTCGTTTGCAGAAGCTACCAGGTTTTGATAAGTGGATGATTGAGAAGGAAGATCGATCTTACGTCGAGGTCATGGCAGATCAGAAAGAGAATCTGGTGTACCTTACAGCCGATTCTGAGACGATTTTGGATGAACTTGACCCAAAGAAAATCTACATAGTTGGAGGCTTAGTGGATCGAAACCGGTTCAAAGGGATAACGATGCAGAAAGCTCAAGAACAGGGCATCGAAACTGCTAAACTTCCGATCGCGGACTATTTGAAAATGTCGAGCTCTCAGGTATCTACACAACTTGCTATAGTCCTCTATTGTTTGTGAATGATTTATGAAATCAAAATTTTGCAGTAAAGATGTCAAACAAGTTTAGTTCAATGGTCGAAACATGTTTTGATGTGTTATAGTCTTTAATGAATATAAATGGGTCATTTACAGGCCAATTGACCAATCTTAGCAACAGATTTCTTATGTGACATCATTTTTTTTTCTCTAGAATGAAATAAAAGGTTGTTCAATTTCTTGTTTTGCAACTTTCTGTAGCCACAAAATGGTTATGGACTGCATATAGATTATAGAGGTAGAAGGCCACCATGTCCTCAATCGCTTTGAGACATTAAGAACCTAGGTCTAAATCTAACTTGGTTGTTTCTTGATGGTTTATCACAAATGTTACTAAGCACCAGAAGTTATCTCTTGCGTGTCTTGACTTTCGTGAGATTTATGTAAAAAAGCAAGATCCAACCTCAGATTTGGCATTTTTTTTTTGGGGGGGGAGTAGGTCCTCACTGTGAACCAAGTTGTTGAGATACTCATGAAGTTTCTAGAAACCAAGGACTGGAAAACTTCGTTCTTTGCGGTGATTCCACAAAGAAAAAGATGTGAATCGGATGCCGAAGAAGGTTCAAAACGTGAACTTGACTGTGAAGAACATAGGGGGAAGGAAGGTACTGACAATGAATGCGGGGAGAAATATGAACCTCCAGAGAGCAAAAAGGTATGCATTGAAGTTCCTCCTGAGCGAAGCTAGACAGAGTCATTCATTCATGAGATCGCATCTACTTGTCCTTTGTACTGACTGACCTTCTGGATATGAGAAATGAAGGTCTCCAAGTTAGTACTCTTTATGTTATTCTCTTTGCATTGCCAATTTCACCGTCAGTTCCTACTACTGTCTTCATTGTCACAGCCCATGCTCAAGCCGAGCCGTGGGGTCGACGTGAATTGTTAGAGTAGATTGATTCTGCACAAACGAAGAGGTTTTAAAACTCTGCCCTTGTGCTACTTTTTCTGCTCATGCGGGTCCGTCTTAGTATTAAGAACTTTGCTGGTGAACCCAAAAGAAAGTTGAGGTTTCCTGCCCTTGCGCTTGTGAGATGGTTACCACACCACGATGGTGGGTGGTACAGAACGCAGGATTTGTTCGGTTTTGGCTGCAAATCGGTTTGCTTCCGATTTTTTTTAAAAAAATTAGATGTTTTTGAGAATTTTTTGATTTTTTGAGTTTTTTTAAAATTCGGTTTGGTTCGATTCCAAAGAATTCGATTTGCTAAAAAGAAATACCTGTTTGAAAATTTTTAGACAGTTCTATTTATAAAAAAAAATACTGTAATTTTTAATTCGTTACGGTGTGATTCTCAAATCGAACCGAAACCTCCATCCCCTAGAAAGAAGATGTGAAAGACCTCTATAGTTTAAAGATTTTGGAGTTGGAGTTGAAGGATTGGTTGACAAATTATTATTCTTATTATATTATTGCGTTGGGAATGTTCTCGGTTCAACTAAACCCCTCGCTGACTCAACCCACTTGACCGTGCGCCACGTGGCCTTCTGATTGTTAACCAAACCACAAACCACAAACCACAAAATACAACACGTTGTACAAGAAAAAGCTTACGTCCGCTGCACTTGGATACACGGTTGGGGGTAGGCTTGACAGCAGAAACGCTCAAATATACAAATATTCCAGCTCCTAATCTTCCTTCCTACCAATATTAATTTCATTTTTTCTTACTGTTGATTTCCAAAATGTAATTTGAGAATTAAATGTCGCAGTTATTTCGAAGGACAACAAAAAAAAAAAGCAATTTAGAGTCGGCTGTTGAATAAGTCAGACGTGAGGTTTAGGTCTGGCTATATATTGTATTGTATTATATTATATTTATATGTCTACGGTCGTCATACGATTCACGACGCCATGCCATTTAGAGCTCCAACCCTCAAACCACGCAAAAGGTTTCTCCTTAAATCCATCATCTCTCGTTGTTCCGCTGCGCGTACATAGTACATACACATAATATATAAAAGCAGCCTTTCCTCCAAGGGCATTCTCGTAGTCGTCATCATGCATGGGTTCTTCTTGTTATTCTTGGTGCTCTTCACTTTGGGAGGCGCAGTTTCGGAGAGGCAATGGAGCCGAAGGGAGATGGTAGCGATGGCAGGCTACGGGGAAGAAAAGCTTTCGTCGGTGGTGGTCACCGGCACCCTTCTCTGCTCCGACCATCCTCTCTCCTTCCCCATCCCAGTTCCAGGTCACCTCCCGTCCCTTTTACCATCTTTCAATCCTTGTAGCTTGATTCTTTCTCCAGCTTAGACATGCCCAAGTTCTAAGCTTTTTACACAACCAAACGAATTTATATATACACCTATATTAACGTTTCCAATTGAACTTTGGCAGGCGCCACCGTCGCCATCAAGTGCCAGACCGGAGTCAAAAGGAGGTCAAGATGGATCAAAACTGTTACAGATGAGCTCGGAGAATTCGTGATGGATCTTCCTTCCCACCTCCACGGCATTCCGGACATGGGAAAGACATGTTTGGTCAAACCAGTTCATGTGCCAAAACCCTACAAGTGCCATCCATCAGCGTCCAAGAAGCATAGAGGTCTAAAGCTTGTTTCGTCCAGCAATGGCTTCCGCATGTATACGACAGGCAAGATCAGGTTACAGAAAGATTGATGGGGCGTGAAGAGCGTGCGGTCTTCCCCACTCATTTAGCTGGCGCTTCAGTCACAAAATCCGAGTTGAGAGATGATCGTGGTTCTACAGACCGTCTACTCGATTGTGTGTATGCCACTTCTTATGTACAACAATTAATACCGAAACCAAATCAAGTGCAAAGCTCTGAGCATTTCACATTCTAGTCGACTGAACCTTCATAGCTAACTTGGCGATTGATCAGTGGGTGACTCAGGGAACTGACAGATTATTGCATCAATTGCATCCTGTACGTTGCTCTGCAACAAAAGAAAAGCCTTTTGTGTTGAGTGTAGGTTGTTCATGGCCTGCAGCTTCCCTCTTTGCTTTCTGCTATACATTATTAGAGCCTACAGGACTGAAACATTTGGTCATGATTGTGGGGAATGGGAATCCAAGCAGAACAAGTAGCCATTGCTCTCCCCTTCCACAGCAGAAACAATGCACCATGGCTTCCAGCACTTAGCCTGTAATTACTATCATACCCCTTCACTAACACTTCATTCACAGCTGACGCCACTGACGAACTCACTTCACGTTGCATAAACCCAGCCATCATCATTCTCATCCTCCATTTTCCCAGTAACTCGTGTCTTTCCACTCTTTCTCCTCCCTCGCACGCTATCATGTTCACTATATCTCTGGCCACGCACTGTTCCTCCGCTCTTATCCTCTCTTTATCTTCCCGTGGCCGCCTCCCCGCATCTATCGACTCGAACATCGCTGTGTAGTTAATCCATTGTCTCCACAAACCGCGATAGAAATGGCAATGTGTTTGTATTCAACTCTTGCTCTATCAGTGTTACTATTTTCGGAGAGAGGCTCTTCACTAGCTGTAATACTCTGTCTCTGTGATTGTGAATGCTCACGCTTTCGTCAGGCATGTGGTGCAGCACATACGGAAAATTCACAGCAATGGCGAACCCGGGTTTGATCTCAAGATGATGTCCTCGTTGAACCTCGCACCCAGACACGATCCCATCTTGGAACTCAAATGGCACTCCACATGACTCCGCAACCCTTGACAGCTTCTCGCCCACCAAGCTGAGCCCTCCACCACATGCATAATTGGACTGTGAATCGTCCAGACCTGTCAGACATAGCAACGGTGGTCCTCCTGGCCGTTTCGCCAGTTCCTGGATGAGAAACACGTACTGTGTTCCTTGTGCAATCTGGAAATCAATAATGTGGATTCTAGGCTCGCCAGCCATAGCTTCCAAGATTGCAGCATTCGCAGACGCGTATGCAAACTTCCAGTAGGGGCAGATTTCATAGAGAACGCTCATGTAAGACATCAGTTCTCTTCCTGTCGGTTCTTTGCATTTCAGAGCTTTGTATATGTTACTTCCGGAGCCTTCGAGCCTTGCCCTCAGCCCTTCAAGCATGTAAGCCCCTAACCGTTGGATCGGGTCGCCTGAGACAGATACCATTTGGTCCAAAACATCAATGCAACCAAATGCTGTAGCAATATCCCCGTTTGAGACCGCCCGAGCAGCCTCGATCAGCACTTCTTTCAAGTCCAACTGTGGGGTCAAGGCCAAGAGTTCATCCCAGCTCCAAGAATTTGTAGCCCCAGGGCTGAAATCCAGCAAGTCAGAAACTTTTGATCACCACTAGTCAGGGAGAATTCAGGTTCTCGAATCTTGTTCTTGAACGCAGCTTCATCGTAGGTGTAAGAAGATGACCCACTCAAAGGTGATCCAGACACGTTGTCAAGGGACAGACGTACATCCGAGAGGCACGACATAGAAGCTTGTGGAGAGAAAGGGCTCTGGCTAGACGAGACACTCACTGAGGGCGAATCATATGCAGGAAGAATACCAGAGGATTCAAGAGTGAAGATCGTCTCTTTGTCGGAAAACACGTTATTGTCCGTAACTTGGAACTGGGATGAACAGTTGAGTTGGGGATACAACATGGTCAACCCAGCCTCAGTCTGATGCTTATGAGACAAGAACGCCAGCAATACGTAGCACCACAGCCATTATCCTCCTGTTAGTCAATGAACGATGGGCCTGTTTCCCAGTCATTGCAAAGGCGAACAATGAAATTCATATTCATTTTTAATTTTTTTTCTCTTTTTCTAAAGACTGAGCATCAGTTCACAGAACAACCACAAACACTAAGATAAGTGAATGTAGAAGGGAATCGAAATCCTAAATAAGGGTTTTGCCACCAGATTTAGCAAGAAACCTAAATGATACACCCAAAATATTGGGCATCTAAGCAAAATTACCAAAACAAAAAGGACATGGGATAGAAAGACGAGCGTCCCTTACACACAAATCTAATGGCCGAACCAAACCAGAGAATCAGAACCTTCGGAAAATCAGATGAAACCAACAAAGAAGGAATATTGGAACACCGAAACTCGTGGGGATAGAAGAAAGAACGAAAAACATTTGATTCAGACACAACAAAAGAGGGGAGAAAAAAGAAACAAAAACAGGAGGAAAATTCAAAAACGCACCCTTGTCGGAGATGAGATTGCAGCTGCTGGAAAATCAAAATCTGAGAGAATCTCGTCTCCGTGAGGTGCCCAGTTTGTTCCTCCGATACGAGGTGACTTCGGAATATAATTAAATAATCTGATGATGACCATCGCGGGAGTAAATGGCCCCTCTCTTTCCGCTTATTTACGTAAACACCACTCCGAAGTCTGACCTTTTGACTTTTGGACGACAGTCCAAGATGAACTTTTTGAAGTACACAATTCCGAAAGTGGTTTTGGGTCTTTGGGAAGGGAAATCAAATGGAGCTCTTTTTATCTTGCCTCCGGGAGAGTGAATCTATCCATCTATATATACATTTATATATATATATGGGGAAGGGAATCAAACTATTTTTATATTGCCTTTAAGAGAGTGAATCTACCAAGCTATCTATCTATATATATATATATATAGCTTTTTCCAATATCCATTTCATAAAAATAAAGTATTTCTACATAAATTACTTGGTAGTTTGTTATTTTTTTTTATAATGCATACTTAATACCACAACCAAAGAATCATTTTCTGGTTAAGAAGAAAACTTCATTCAATTTAATCTTTTTTTCTCAATAATTGAATATACTCAATTGTCAAGAGAAAAAAACGACTATCCAATCCATTGTATATAAAAGTTCTTTGGGAGAGATTTCAATTTTTTGCATATCATAGTGTAGTATATTATGAATTATGAATCCTATGATATAATATTACATCTATCCTGATTTTGGGGGATATGGATCCTATGTGATGTGGGTGGGTTCAGGGGTGACACGTGGCAGTGCCTCCTCTATCCAGGACCTATGGGGGGAAAAACCATGGGAGGTCGAAGACGAGAAAGCCCCTACAGCGTTTCGATGGCATTACCATAAATAAAAGGGAATAACGAGGGGGGGAATTTAAGTCGTAGAAGTGGACAAAGCCTAGGCCGCGTTTCTTCTGTTGCCTGGAAGAAGAAAACGGGCCCATCCATACTCAGACACACGTGTTGATATTCTCTTCAAAGCCCCACAAATCTATACAAGTATTACTTTAATCCCCATCATTTTAAATATTTACAATTTACCCTATTTAGAAATAACCCTCTCCCTCTCCCTCTCTCTCAATATTAAATATTTTAATGAGAGCATAAATCGAAGTAATGAATGATGAACATTCAACAGTTTAGATGTAATGATTAGCATATCTCACTTTACATAGAGCAAAACCATTAAAGCAGATAAAAAAGTAAATAAATCAGAGGGGGAAGATTAGAATTTAGAAGCGTAGGGTATAAACTTTAAAGATTTAGATGCATAAATAAAAGCACAATTTCATATATCAGATTAGGCAAAATATCCAAAATACTCTCCTGCTAAAACTATTTCTGCACATAACCTCCTCTAAATGTGACACGTGATCAAAATAACGATATGGTCATATGACGGTCACATTGGTTACAACGATAAAATTTTGATGATTTCACCAAATGATTAGTGTGATATGTAAGGTGTGATCATGGTGACTTGGTGTGATCACCATAAATTTAACGTCAAATGTGACCATCATGTAACCATACAGTTATTATGGTCACATATTCACATCTAGAAAAGGGTATGTGTAGAAGTAGTTTTAGCATAAAGAGGGTATTTTGGATAATGACCTATCTAATTACCTCCTCGTCAAACTAAGTTAATACCAAAAGTGAAAAGTAAAAAAAAACATTAATTATCGGATACCCTGATTTTTTTTTGGAATATTGGGCTTCATCTTCGTCGTTTTTGAAAAAATATCATCTCATTTTTGTGAAGTTTAGTACTCAGTTCGGACAACCGTCACTGAATTCAATAGTCATTTATATATGATACCCGTATAGTCTAGGATACTGCCCTATTCAAACAAAATACGAACTCAAATCTGTAGTCCAGATTTTTGGTCTCATCGTTATATAACGAGTAACGTGTTTTGAATACGGATATCCAAAAAATCGCAGATTTCAAGTATCGGCATCCACCCCAACATTTCATATTTGTCTTAAGCTTGACAAAAAGTGGTGATTGCACTCAGACTCTTCCAAATCATGTACCGAGAAAAACCCACATCTCCCACACAAGACCAGCTCTTCTTCTTCACGTAAAAACTAAAAAGCCCACATCCATTTAAAACAGAGGGGTTATCGTACAATATGGCTTGAATTAATTTTTTTAAATATAAAGCAGTCTTGAGAGCGGATACTACACACCAAATGGAGTACACTCATGCAGAGAATGGACAAAAGTCGAGTTGAAGCACTTAGAAGAGTCGGTGACTCATTGGCTTTCTGTACGAACCTTTGCGCTCCTCTGACCAACGAGTTGGCTTCGCCATTGGTTTGGGGGCATGGCTACAATCTGAACTCTTTGAAAGCTTCTTGCTTTTTGAACTCAACTTGTTTTCATCTGCCGTCGTTACGGTGCTGCTCCCTGATCCTGAGTATCTCTCCTCTGGTGGTGATTCATATCCCGTTTTCTCCAACCCCTGCAAGGAAATTCTCTCTATTTATGGACTTTCTCTGTTTTTGCCATTTTTTTTACTTAAGAATGGCAATACTACCTTGGACTTTGTCTTGGCATAGGGGGTTAGGCAGGGATTCAGATCTTCAAGAGACAAGCCATCTGGGCTCCCTGGGTTTTCCGAGCCACCTGAGCTGAAGTCCTGATCCACATTCATCACAAGCATTGCTATCAGCATTATAAAACCTTAGTAATAGCTTGAAATTCTATAGTACGTTTGGGTTACCAGTGAATCAGAAGTCTCCCCGCGATCATACGAGGATGTGTGATCTAGGGAGTTGCTACTGTGTTGGTAACAGGCTCCTGAAGAGTACTTATTTGCCTTCACCTGGCAAGTAAGTTCTTTAAGGTCAGAATAAAAATCTACTGAGCTATATACCGTGGAGCTATACTGCTATGTGTATGCACCACATAACTTTAGAAGCTTTAGATGCAATACTCATTAACCTGTTAACTCAATTGAGCGAAAGAAACAAAGATAGAGTACCTCAGCAAGGTCTTCTGCAAGGCATTGGAGCTGGCCAGTGAGGGAAGTGACCTGCTTTTGAAGGTTTGGAATGATCTGCCTTGCCTGCTTCAGCTCTGAGCCCTGTCTCTCCAGAAGATCTTGAAGCTGACTGTTCATCACATCCGGAAACAGAATTGCACTCTTCAGTGATTTTATCTCCTCCCTTTGCTTAAGACACAGATCCTTCAACTTCTCCACCTGCGCAAAAACCCCACATGAAACTTGAAACTTTCTACTATTTAAGTCCCAGTCCCACCAACATTTGTCATGTAATAACTTTCAGGGTTTTTCTACCACTTTATTCTTCATTTCATTCAGCCTCAACACCATAACAGTTTCCGTTACAATGTCCAAATCCAGGGCCAATTCACGGAACATGACATCGTATCTATCATACAACAAGCATAAACAGAGTAACAACATATTTTTGCAAGTAGAAAATCTCGCTCATCCATTGACATTTTTCTACTTGCAAGGACCATCCACATAATCAAAGGTTAAAGGAAAATTACTGAATTTAGAAAGTCATTGATGATAATTCCAAATCAAACATACAACGGATATAAACTCGTTTTCTAGTTGGGCGGACCATCTATTATGTAACTTCATGACCCATACATATAATCAAGAATGTGAGAAAATTCACTGAGATATAATCAGGATTGGCTTTGTTCCACAGATCCATGGGGCATAATATCATATTCAGCACAAACAAACCCTAGACAGAGCTGAAAGTTCATAAAAGGGGAAAAAAAAGTCACCTCACGGTTCTTCTCTTCAAGCTGCAGCTTTAGCTCGGCCACCTGGATCTCGTGCTCCTTGTTCGTGTTCAGGAGCTCCCTCTCGCTTCTCAGGACCATAGCCAGAGTCCTCGTGTTCCCCTTGGCCTCCGTCAACGCCTTCCCCTCCTTCTTCACCTTCTCCGTTTTTCCGAACAGCTTCCTCTGGAATGCGCCGAAGCCGTTTCTGCCTCCTACTGTTTCCCTCGCCGTTCTCTTCAGATCCACCGCTATCGCATCAGATGGGATTATGATCTTGTTCTTGGGATTAGATTTCTTAATCTCCATCAGCTTCTTCACCATGGACGTGATATTTCCAGGATTATCGGCCTTGACGGCTTTAGCTGTTGTAGTTAAGACGGAAGGTTTGGATTTGACGATGGCACGCGAGGAAGACGGCTTGTTTGGCTTGAACTCGGAGGAGGAAGATGGATCGGAGTGGATTGAAGAGGTTGTAGATGATCGAGAGTCGTACGAATTGTAACGGTATGCCATTTTCTGGTCGGGAAGCGGATAATTCCTTCCTTCCGATTCCGACCACAAGATGAAACTGAAGAAATGAATTGTGGGACTCGGTGATTTGAATTTGGGGAGAGAGAGAAAGCGGAGGGAATTTACGTCGTTATTCGGACAGTGTGGGGCCCCCTCTTTATTTCAAATTGCGCCCAATGTTCTTAATGGGCCTTTTCATGGGCCTACTGTCATATTTTGGACCAACAAATTATCGGGGAAACTGAAATTGTTCCGTACAAAAAAGCAACCAAACCAAACTTGCTATATTTAGGCATCAGCTTTTCTGGTCAAATCCCTAACATACCCTCGTGTCGTATGACAAATGACAGAAACTTTTGTTTGGTCCACAGAAACCAATAATAATAATAATAATAATAATAATAATAATAATTGTATCAAATTGTAATTAAACGGACATGACAAATGAATACAAGTGTGCATAAATGGGTGGTACATATCATGTGATTGCACAAGCAATCCCTTCTGTCCATTATGTATTAACCTTAATTTTAATATTTAGAAAGTTTAATTATATGTAATACTAGTAATCTTATATTGTAATTGAATATTTGATGAACCATCCCCATCCCATGTGCACTTGATTCCCCCAGCTTTTCGAATTTTTGGTGGAATTAATAATAATAATAAAAAGTTTAAATTATTCCTGTGGTTATCACACATGTTTATAAAATTTCATATATAATGACGATAGACAATGATGATGCCCGATAATTGAGATATATATATATATATATAAAAGAAAATGTATATGAAAATGGCGTGTTTATGCAAAGGTTCGTTTTATTACATAAAAATGTGCAGAGAATTACAAGACTGCCATCGGCTCTCTAGACGGGAGAGACGACAGCCAAACATTCCACGTAATAAAACAAACGTACGAACATCTCGATTCCTTTTCCCTTCCATCTCTTCTGTTCTGCTGCACAAAATCCATCCATTTCATACATACGGCTATTTTGCTCCATCCCAAAATAAAAACAGTAATTATATTGGAAAATTTTTTAAGAGAGAGAGAGAGGCCATCGCAGAGATCGAGAGAGGAAAAGGTGGGCCTCTCGCCCTCTTATTAATGTTTCCTCTCGAATCTTAGATTTCAATATCACTTTCCTCACCTGGGTTTCTTTAATCTGGTATGTATTCTCTTTGATCTTCCCTCTTCTGATTTTTGTCTCATTCCATTTCTTGTTGATCGACTCCGGCTGTTGTTTCGCCTTGCTTTGTTTCTCTCCAGGATTCCAGGATCGTGGGTCGATCGGTCGCCTGATCGATTCGCGGAATCCCATCACGATCCAGGTCTTCTTATTCATAGATACAGCCGCCGAAGCTCCCGAATTTTTTTCTTACAAGGTCTGTTAGATTCGTTTCATCAGCATTATGATGTTCTGTCTAATGATTTATTCGAACATGCCTTTGGATTTGATTCTTGATATGCGATGTTTTCAGTTAGATCGAGACGGTGATTGTTTTTTTTTTTTATGAACGAGAATCCATGAACTGCATATATACATCCATGTACTTGTACTAAAACCTGTTAGTTACTTCCTAACTTGGAGTCATTTACAGAATGGAAATGGATTCATGTAAGCTATTCATCGGTGGGATATCTTGGGAGACAAATGAAGATCGTCTCCGTGAGTATTTTCAGAATTTTGGTGAGGTTTTAGAAGCGGTGATCATGAAGGATCGAGCCACTGGTCGTGCCCGTGGATTCGGCTTCGTTGTTTTCGCAGACCCAAATATTGCTGAGAGAGTTGTCTTGCAGAAGCACATGATTAATGGTAAAACTGTAAGTTCAATCTCTCTTAACCCTTGGAATGTCCAATCTTATCCTATGGATTTCTGATTTTTTTTCAATGATCATTGTCCTATCCTCCAGTTGCTTCATCTAGAGGTTGCTGCTCCTGAAAGCAAAGTCTCTTTCTTTAGGTATTTCGGTTTTAGGACATATTATTGGTTACAATATCATATTCAATGTAACCAAGCATTAAAGAAAACGAAAGAGAGGACATTCTGAGAAACATCGCTGCTAATGTTGCCATCTTTCACAAAAGTATCATAGTCAGCTTGGAAGTCAAGCTCCTTTGTTAAACCCAAGTCTAGATTTCTTAGTTTGGTCGTTTTATTATGTAAGATCACTATCCAGTGCTTGGTCTCGGCTGGTGGCTGTTATTCTGCAGTTTCACCAGCTGTCACGGTTGCTCAATTGTCTGGTTCATCTCTCATCATGATTTCGGCAATGTCTTTAGGTCCGAGGAGAAGAAAGCGGGCCGCTATAAACTTTTCTCCTTGTCATTGGAGTGATCCTGAATCAGATTAATTATACTTTCTTGTTGAAGATTTGAGATGCAACTTAAGCTGATTCTAATTTATATTTGTCAAGTTTCGTTGATTCTAGTGATTTCTCTGTGTTTGTAGGTTGAGGCGAAGAAGGCAGTTCCAAGAGATGAACACACAATCTTGAACAAAAGCAACAGCAGCGTACAAGGATCGCCAGGCCCAGCAAACACCAAAAAGATATTCGTAGGAGGCTTAGCCTCATCCGTGACAGAGGCAGACTTCAAGAAATACTTTGCTCAGTTCGGGACAATCACGGATGTCGTAGTGATGTATGACCACAGAACTCAGCGTCCAAGAGGCTTTGGGTTCATCACATATGATTCGGAGGATGCTGTGGATAAAGTGCTGCAGAGGGCATTCCATGAGCTTAATGGTAAGATGGTCGAGGTCAAACTGGCTGTTCCTAAGGAAATGTCACCTAGCCCTAACAGGAACCAAATGAATGTAAATAACTTGGGCAGCAGTAGAATCAGTATGCTGCTCAATGAGTATGCTCAAGGATTTAATCCAATCATTGGATATGGGGTAAAACCTGAAGGTCGATACAGTCCAGCACCAGTTAATAGGGCTGGGTTCTCTCCTTTTGGCCACGGGTACGGGATCGAGTTGAATTTTGAGGCAAACCCTAATCAAAATTATGCTCCTGTTTCCAATGGAGGCTTTGGACGGCCATATAACCCTGCATACTCAGCAAGTATTGGCAGGTATGGAAGTCCTGGTGAGTGTGCTGGAGGGAACGGTGAGGTCCTAAACCCAGCAAAGAGAAATCATATCTGGGGTCTCGGTTACGGTTTAAATGGGAACTCGGGAAAGCCGTTGGTGGGCAGCATTGGTGAGAACTGGGGAACAACAGCTCGTTCGGGCAGCAGAAACCTGGAATATAATAGCAATGGATATGGTGGAAACAATGGTGTAGGATTAGAAACCAGCTCCAGCAATGGGGTTCCCCTTGGGGATTACAGCTCTATGGTTGAAGAAGGTGGTGTGAGTGCGTTTGAGCTTGGGTTTGGGTTTGGGTTTGGGATGGGACCATCGGGGGTTATGCGGAGAGGACAGGGTCTTGCATCGGCTGGTGCCGTTTGACCAGCAACAGCAATGCTACCAAACGCAGGCACGTTATTCTCTTCTTCCTTGATGCAAAAGAAATAGTTTGTATTTGATATGTGATATATATATGTGTGTATGTGTATGTATATGTTGCAGGGGCTGCAGTGAATTTGGTGGTCGCAGAGAAGATTTTAGAGAGGAAATTCGTTTGTTATGAGCTTTTTTGAGTTTTAAAACTTTCATTGTTTCTTCTATAAGAAAACGAAAACAGAAAAAAAAAAAAAATTGGGATTTTGATTTATTGAAAAGTTGGAAATGTAAAGCAACGGTATAAAAGAGATACGGAAGCAGACAATGAAGATATTATTATTTTTTTTATTTATTGGGTTTGGTTTGCTTGTCCCTTTTAATTACGAGGATATGGCGATTGGCGGCTAAATTATGGCAAAATAGAAAATAAGTTGCTATTAAGCCCTAAACCTTCCTTGTGCTTTTATTTATTAATCGTTCTTCCAAGCAAAGCATTCGTTGAGCCGCATGATTGTTTAGAACCTCTCGGTGACTCGGAGGCTTCTGCTCCGTATACGACGTCGTTCGGTAGACTGGTTGCCTCTCCTTAATCGAGATCTCCGAAAGGAAGAGGAGAGAAAGGGGAAGGTATGGCAGGAAGATTGAGCGGCGTAGCGTCACGGATCATGGGCGGAAACGGCGTTATCGCCCGATCCGTCGGTTCTTCTATTCGCCTACGAGCCGGAATGGGCCTCCCCGTCGGCAAACACATCGTCCCCGACAAGCCCGTCAGTTTCTATCAATCATTGATTCCCTCGATTTTTTGTATCGATACTAGAATACCTCTGATCTACATCTGGATTCTCGTTTTTCTTCATCTTTGTTCAGCTTCCGGTTAACGACGAACTTGTCTGGGACAACGGCACCGCCTTCCCTGAACCTTGCGTTGATCGGATTGCTGATACCGTCGGAAAGGTACGGTTTTATTCTTTGCGCGCTTTCTTGTGTGTTTCGGAGAATTAGAATCATAGCGGCAATTGGTTGAGCAGTATGAAGCATTGGGATGGTTGTGTGGAGGTCTAGGGTTCTTTGCCACTCTGGGTCTGGCCGCTGTGTGGAACGACAAGGCTTCCAAGATTCCATTCGTAAGTCAACTTGCGTTTCAAAGATTTTCTGACTGCAAGCAGATTATGATACATTCTGCATTAAGCTTAGGAATCACAAAAGATTAGACCATCAAACAGTCTTAATTTGTTGAACAAAGTAGGGCATAAATGCTAGGCTAGCTGTGTATGCATGGAGGGAAACATGACGCTGCCCCAGCAGCTAAACATGGTTATTGCTAAGCGTGGAGTATATATAGTTTACCCTAAACCTGAAACAAAACAGAGGTTTGATTGGGCATACACCAGTTAATTGGATGCCAAATTTGTATATGTCCTTCAAACCAAAAAAAACACAGATTGACCTGTACAGTATGGTATAAGTCATGCAGCCTCCGACTAATTGGTGGCCGATATTGATGCTTTTGTGGATAGTTATGTCAGCTGTAGTATTAATTAGCAATTGTTAGTGTTTTGGATGTGTGTGTGTGTGTGTGTTTTTTTTTATAGAACATGAGGTGTCTTGAATGACGTTCAAGTGTGAAGTGGAACCTTTAATCTTTGCACATTCAGACTAATCCTCGTTCGTCCCGGATCAGCCCACTAAGCAATAAAGGATTGACCTAAAAGATTGCTCTAGGGACAAAGATGTGTGTGTGTTTTAAATTAAACGGACTGACTCATTGGCTTCTGTCTGTCTATGGCGATGCAGACACCGAAAGTTTACCCGTATGACAACCTGAGGGTTGAGCTGGGTGGAGAGCCTTAGAAGCATCTCCCTCACAATGAAGACTTGTGCTTTGAACATATATATAGACGAAGAATAAAAGGGTCTTTCCTTTCCTTGTCATCCCATTTCCAAACTCTGTGTGCTCTTCTTTGTTTGTTTCTTCTGCCGCCGGTCTCAGAAGAGAAGATACGTATCGCACATTGCTTCTGCATCGTACTACTATTACTATGCATTGGATTCCCACAACTCACGATTTGCTGCCGTGCTCCTAGATCTATGAGTTCGCTTCAGATTTTTGTTTGCCCTAAGTTTCGGAAATAAGCATTTTTCTTTTATATTCTCCAAGTTTTCAGAATTTTTTTTTCAGCGCCATTTCTGAAATGAATTCAGTGGATTATTCTTTATTATTATTGGTCCAAAGCGTATGTAAGAGAAAATTCAGTAGATAGACCGCATCATGTAGATGTCGAATTTCGATACGGTTCTGATCCAGACTAACTGTTTGCGTGACGACGACTTTATAACTTAGAATAATAAAATAATTTTACCTCGTAAACTTGATGAGTTTTAGTGGGGACAGGTCCCCCATACGTGTTTCCACCTCACCGGAACGGAATGTAACTTATAAATTAAAAACATTCTATTATTAAAAAAATTAATAATAATTTAAGGTTCTAAGAAGATGATTAACAATTTAACAGGTCACAACAGCAATCCTATCATGGGATGTCTTACAATGAGTGTAATGATTGATCTTAACTTGGTGGATTGGCTTCGTGTCATCCTCCTATTGGCCCTCCTCCTCCCAATTGATCGGACCTCCTGCGACAAATGATTTTTTTTTTATTGATCATTACATACATATCTATATTCTATGTGCGATATAATCGTATATTTTGAATATTGGTTTTTCGTTGCAGGAGAAAAGAAGCATAAATATCTCTACAAAATCAGTTGTTTTGAGTTTTAAGATGTGGTATGGGATGGATATCGCCAAAGGGCGCACATTAACATGTGATTCCCTGATTCGCCCAACTGTGTGGTCTGGATAGCGCCAAAGGTGCTCTATTTCATAATATCATCAATGGGGTTTTCTTTTAATATCAAAACTTTGCTTACAGGGTATTTTTTTTATTAATATTATATCAATAGTTTAATTTTTTTTTTAAAGTAGTATCCACAGAAACCATTAATGTTATAAAATCAAGTAAACATGATGTCATACGTAGAAGACGAGGGAGAGGACTCAGTTTGATACATGTCCTGTTTGATGTCGCGTATGAGAATTGTTTTATGGTGTCTAATTACTTGTCATCCTAATCTGCAGTGTCCTATCTTTGATTTTTTTTTAAAAAAAAATCCATGGAATCATTTTCATTCCAAAAACATTCATTTTTAGGTGCGTTTTAGAGAACCCGAGAAGTCATATAATATAGCAGGGCCAATTTGATTATCCACTCAATAATATGTCATTTCATTATTTTAAATTTTTTAAAAAATAGAATTGATTGGTATGTGAGCATATGTGGCGGGGCAGAGGTAAATACGAGACTACGACCGAAGTTAGGCCCACGTAATAGGTTTACATGTTTGATTGTCCAACACACAACCGTATCTGGATCGAATCTCTGTCCCCACACACACACCGATACAATTAAGAATATAGAAAACAAAAAAAATACAAAGTACATGAATCTCATTCAACACACCATAATTATGGAATATAATATATATATTAAGTTTTTCGATAAATAAGGACCACGCATGGCTGTATATATATATATATATATCGTCATCAAATTGTCTTTGCCGTCGGTATGTAAATAGTAAGGCTCGCATAAATTAACTCTACCACCGTAATTAGGAAAAAAAATCACTATTTGAATTGAAATTTATATAAGCCGCCTCCGTATCATTTCCGCTTATTTCATTCATCCTCCCACCACCCCCTTGAAAAAAAAAAGTATCAGACAAAGAGGGAGAGAGAATGAACGGCGATCACGGGGCCGTCGGCGAATCGGACGGTCTAAAATCGGCGCTGCTTCCCATCCAGAGCTCCGGTGACATCCAGATCCAACGGCCGAGCGTTGTGAGGTCGATATTGACGGCCAAGAACTGCTACATAGCCCTGGGGCCGCTTCTATGCGGAGTATTCTGCTTCTATGTAAGGATCGGCGGAGAGGGAGAGGGAGATGGCGCCAGGAAGATGCTGGGTGTGCTGGCTTGGATGTTCGCCTGGTGGCTCACGGAGGCTGTGCCGATGCCCGTCACCTCCATGTCCCCTCTCTTCCTCTTCCCTCTCTTCGGCATCGCCTCCGCCGACGACGTGGCTCGTTCCTACATGGATGACGTCATCTCCCTCGTCCTCGGCAGTTTCATCCTCGCTCTAGCCGTCGAGCACTACAACATCCACCGCCGTCTCGCCCTCAACGTCCGTTCACTGCAACTTTCTGCTCACGGTGATACATGTGTACTTTTGTGGGTAGATGATGAGTTAATTTGGTGTTGTTCAGATAACGCTGGTATTCTGCGTGGAGCCGCTGAACGCGCCGCTGCTGCTGCTGGGAATATGCGGGACGACGGCGTTCGTGAGCATGTGGATGCACAATGTGGCGGCGGCGGTCATGATGATGCCGGTGGCAACAGGCATACTGCAGAGGCTGCCGGAGAATTGTTCGGAGGAGTCGGCGGAGGGGAAATTCAGCAGGGCGGTGGTGCTGGGTGTCATATACTCCGCCGCCGTTGGAGGGATGAGCACCCTCACTGGGACAGGTGTCAACCTCATACTGGTAGGGATGTGGAAGTCCTATTTCCCGTTGGCTGATCCCATCAGCTTCAGCCAGTGGTTCTTCTTCGGTTTCCCATTGGCCCTCTCCCTCTTCTTCGCTCTGTGGGCCATTCTCTGCATCCTCTACTGTCCCAAGGGCTCCGGGCGCTCTCTTTCCTCTTACCTGGACCGCTCCCATCTCAAGCGCGAGCTCGACTTGTTAGGTAAGGTAACCCCCCACTTTTGGTAGCCTATTCCCGTATCTTTATTAGTTTTGATCGGATGGTGGTGTGGAACAGGGCCCATGGCGTTTGCTGAGAAGATGGTCCTGGCCGTGTTCGGGGTACGGAACCAAATGGGTAATGGTGGATTTCAAAATAATGGCTCGTCATAAACATAAACGAAATGAACGAATGGTGCAGGGGTTAATAGTCTTGTGGATGACGAGGAGCATCACGGATGATATTCCAGGGTGGGGAGCCCTCTTCCACGGCCGTGCAGGCGACGGCACCGTCAGTGTAAGATCTCCTCCTTCTTGTTCTTCTTCTCTACCATATGACCATGCATGTAGGTTGAGAAAATGAATGTAAATGAATTTGTGAAGGTGATGATGGCGACCCTGCTGTTCATCATCCCAAACAAGAAAGGGAAAGGGGAGAGACTAATGGACTGGAACAAGTGCAAGAAACTCCCGTGGAACATAGTTCTCCTCCTAGGCGCCGGTTTCGCCATCGCGGAAGGAGTCCGTACGAGCGGCCTGGCCGGCGTCCTATCCAAGGGCCTCCAATTCCTAGAAACGGCACCTTACTGGGCAATAGCCCCAACGGTGTGCGCGATAGCCGCCGGCATCACAGAGTTCACGTCGAACAACGCGACCACGACGCTGCTGGTGCCACTGCTGATAGAGATAGCGAAAACCATGGGAGTGGAGCCTCTGCTGCTAATGGTGCCTGGTGCCATCGGTGCCCAGTTCGCCTTCCTCCTGCCGACAGGGACACCTTCCAACATAGTTGGGTTCACGACTGGCAAGATAGAGATAAAGGACATGCTCAAGACAGGGTTCCCCCTCAAGATCGCTGGCACCCTCTCCCTCTCTCTCCTCATGCCCACTCTCGGTAACCCTCCACTCTCCCTCCTTAGATTTAAAAATCACAAAAATTATAAAATTTAGATTTATTTTTTACTAAAAAATAAAATTGATGTTGTATTTAATAAAAATAAATAAAATTTAGATTTTATTTTAATAAAAATTGAAAAGTATGGATATTTTTGGGATTTTCTCAATATAATATGTGCAAGTTAAATAAAATCGGTTTTGGGATGTGGCGCAGGGGCTTATGTGTTCGGAGCCAACGGAGGAGTGTAACAAGTTTTGTGGAGGACGGGTCCTGACTCCTGCCTGTATACGTAATCTTAATTGTGGTAAATATTTTGTACGGTATATCAAATGCGAGGGTTAGTCCATTTTTTTTTTCCTTTTTCGACCTTTCAATTTGTAATATCCGTATTTGATGCTTATAAAAATATTTATATTGTGAAAATTTCTCGAATCATGATGAGAAAAAAGGAAGCATGCCAAGTGTGACGTTGTGGATGTCTGGTCACTTTCGAAGCTTGGCATCCTAACGTTCAACCTGTGAAGGAAACTGTATCACCTTTCTGGCCATGTCCCCACATTATACTTACATATACATATATATATATATATATAAAATGATTATCCAACCACCCTAAACACAAATAGCATATCACACCATTTAACCAGATTTTTTATTATTCTCGTCAGAACAGTGGTTATACGATGATGTGGGTCGGGTATTCTTCCTCGAAAAGACAAAAAAAAAAAAGAGAAAATCACAAAAAAAAATATTTTAATTTTCAATTCTTTTTTTCTTAAACTAAAACTTTGTTTTTTTAAATAAAATCCGAACATAAATGATAATATGGATGATGACATGTAGACTCAATCAAAATTCAAATCACAAATCGATGTGTATGATATCGGATACTAGGTTTAAAAAAATTAACATTTATAAAGTTTGGTTCTATTTGATAAAAAATAGAGTTTAGTTTTTTTTTTAAAGAGAATTGAAAAGTTTGGGTAAGAAAATATAAAATTAATGTTTGTTCGCCATATATAACTAGTTGGGCCCTGTGAAAATAAATACCGTTTTCATCATCGGCCGAAATCCACGACTACGAGATCCCGAGGAAGGCGAGAGAGGTGGTTACTTGTTACGGGATTTAAGCTTCAGCTGAAATTCAGGGGGAAACATAGAGAGGAGAGATCTCAGCATTCTAAAAGACAAGAAAGGTAATGGAGAAGAAACCCAAGGAGATATAGAGATCGAGAGAGGGAGAGAGGGGGCTTCTGGTATTCGAATTTCCACGGGGAGAAAGATAAGGAGGGGAGGATAGGGGGGTGTTTATCAAAGGGAGGTGCTGGGCGCGGGGCCTCCGTTAAGTCGGTTAAGAGGCTCTCGTCGCAGCACCTCGGCGGCAGTAGCGGAAGCGGAGGCGGATCCTTCGGCGAAGGCACCGATCACTCTGACGTCGTCGGCGGAGCCAAGATGAAGGCCCTCTTCAAATCGAAGCCTCGCTCTCCGGCCGATATCGCTCGCCAGACTCGCGATCTCCTCCTCTACGCTGATCGAGCCGACTCCCTGCCTGAACTCCGAGAATCCAAGCGAGAGGATAAGGTCTGGATTCGTTTTTCTTTCGTCTTAATCCCCTTGTCCACTCGCTGATTGCCGATCTGATTCAGGGGTTGATCGCTCAACGTGCTTTTCGCTTCCGTTTGATCCCTAACGAATTTGAGAATTCATCTGTTTTACTCCTCAAACCATTTTTTTCTGAGTTCTGATTCCGATTCCGATTCCCATTCGTTCTCAAACTTTTTTGTATGGACGGAACCAGGATGACCGAAAATTATCCGTTTCTTAAAAAATCAGTTTGTGGAATGAAAACTATCCCTCTGTAGCTTTCCTTACTTCTGTTCAGTTGAGCAATTGTCGGATAGTTTATTCGCTAGTATGATGTAATTTTCCTTCGTACGTAGTTGTCGGATGATATGTTTAATCTGTATATTATTCATAACAACTTTGGTCCTGGGTTCTGGGTTTCACTATGAGGCTGGTATTGGTTGCAGATGGCGGAACTAAGCAAGAATATCCGGGAGATGAAGTCAATTCTATATGGAAACAGTGAAGCTGAGCCTGTCACGGAAGCTTGTGCCCAGTTGACTCAGGAATTCTTCAAGGAAAATACTCTTCGCCTCCTAATTAGATGTCTTCCAAAACTCAACTTGGAGGTAATCTTGATTAAGGAGTTAACTTTTGGATACCAAGTTTAGGACAGAACGGCCAGATATGTTTCTAGTCTTCTCGGCTTCATACTCATCCAGATCTGGAATTGCCCTTTTAGGCCAGAAAAGATGCTACACAAGTTGTTGCAAATTTACAGAGGCAACAAGTCAATTCAAGGCTGATTGCATCTGATTATCTGGAAGCCAACATTGATCTTATGGATATTCTAATAGAGGGGTGAGTTTGGTGAAGGGGTCATATTAAGCAAGTCACTGCAGGCATTTAATCAACGGTCTCAGAAGTCAAGTTTTCATGTCGAGATGCTTCTTAATTATTTGTCTTTTCTGTGGTCATCTGTTTGTGTTGTCTCAGCTATGAGAATACAGATATGGCTTTACATTATGGTGCTATGTTGAGGGAGTGCATCCGCCACCAGACTGTTGCAAAGTGAGCAGAAACCATATTACTGTGGCTACAGAAAACAATCTACACAATTGTTGTTGTTGTCTATATAGAATTAATGACAGTATGCTACTTAAGTTATATACAATAGCTAGCTTAAGTACAATAGCTACTGTATTTCGTAGTTTTTTAATGGACACAATATTGAAAAGCATTCTCTTTTTTGGGTTCAGATATGTTTTGGAGTCACAGCACATGCAGAAGTTTTTTGATTTCATACAGCTCCCCAATTTTGATATTGCTGCAGACGCTGCTGCAACCTTTAAGGTTGTGGAACACGGGAACAATGTTTAGATTCTACTTGAATTACTATTTAGATCTTCTCATCCTGATTCCTATCTGCCACAGTTAAACATTATTGTAATTCTGTGTAAATTTTTTGCAGGAACTCTTGACAAGGCACAAGTCTACTGTTGCTGAGTTTCTCGCTGAGAATTACGATTGGGTAAGTCCTCTCTTACTAAGTTACCAGTGTTTTGTTTGGGTAAGTTCATATAGCTCCCCAATTTTACTTGGATGCGTGTTTTCACGTTTTGCTGAACGCCTGAATTTCACTTATCATTTTGTTTTCAGTTCTTTGCCGAGTATAACTCAAAGCTTCTCGAATCCAGTAATTATATTACCAGGCGGCAGGCTGTTAAGGTAGATTAATTTATAGAAGGTTATATAGCTTATCAAAAACATGAAATGCATATATGCCAACATATAGACTGATGTATGTATGGTATTGTATTAATTGTGACAGTTGTTGGGTGATATATTACTGGATCGATCAAATTCAGCAGTGATGACGAAATATGTGAGCTCAAGGGATAACTTAAGGATTCTCATGAATCTTCTTAGAGTATGATGCGTTACTTGCTCCCTGAAATTTTTCTTCTTGACGTTCTGATTCTGCCAACAGAGGACTTTATTGATGTTTGGACTAAACTCGAGCCTGTGAATGAAACACTGATTTTCAGGAGTCTAGCAAGAGCATCCAGATTGAAGCTTTTCATGTCTTCAAGGTATCTATCTTGTTTCTTGTGATATCTAATTATCTTCTGTGAATGAAGCTAATCAATTGTCAACCACTTACATGCTGAAACATAATTGCCAATAGCTGGCCAACAGTTGTGCTTGTAATTCAATGTGGTTATATTGGCCAACGGTCATTCTAACCAAGCTTTAAAAATGAAAAAACTTCCGATGTTGTCCAAGATTACCTGATGTTATTACATTTGTACAGCTATTTGCAGCGAACCAAAACAAGCCCCCAGATATCATCAACATTCTTGTGGCAAACAGAAGCAAGCTTCTGCGACTGCTGGCTGATTTCAAGCCTGACAAAGGTATGGAACGTTTGTTATGCGAGCATTGTCACCCATTCAAGAAATATCACCAAAAAAATGTACAAACTATGCAAATTGTCCCTAGCCTTTTTAACTCAAGGAAAAGATGAAATCCTCAGTAGCCCAGTGAAAACATAATTAAGGTGACAAGAGTTCTCCTTGTTGGTAAAACCAAAAGGCTACGGGTTGGTTTGCGATCACCCTGTCCATATGAATGAAAGGACGTTTAAAAGAAAGTACAGAAGCTAATGTAGCTCCCGATTATTTTTCCCTCGATTGCAGAGACTGTAACTTCCCACCCGATATAGAGAAGTAGAAAGTTGAGTTATGAGGAGACAAATGGCGTTTTGGTTTCTGATCGTAGCCCTTTGTGCATATACATGTATGTTACATGATTATCGTGTGTTTTGATTTGGTGGCAGAGGACGAGAGGTTTGAGGCGGACAAAGCTCAGGTGGCTAGAGAAATCACAGCGCTTGAGCCGCGAGAACTTGCATGACCACGCGGCCAAGAACAAGGGGCTCTTTGCTTTCTCTGTAATCTCCGTAAGACAATTTTTTTTTGGAGCATCAGATAATGTCGTTAGGTACACTACTCTCTTTCTCCCACTAAAGAAATCTGGACTGGTTTTTGGGATTATATATATATATACGTTCACGTGTACACGCCGTTAGTATCTTTGCTATAATACGTTAACGTTTGAACTCGTCCCATGACTGCGTCTGTTCATATGCGTTTTACACATCTCTATTAAAACGTTTTATTCAGATTGGATTGTATTCCTGACAGATATTTACAGCTCTTAAAGATTAGGGTTTTTTTTTTGTTGAAATATATTGCAGTTATGCATGGACTGTCTTCTGAGATGCGAGAGAGTATATTTTGATAGGTTTCCCTGTGAAAGTGGATGTAATAAATAAAGGGTGAAAAATTAAAACGGAAAAAAAAAAACTCAGCCCAAGAAAGGCGAGAAATCCATAAACACCATACCATACGGTCCATATTTTGCAAAAAGGAAAAAAAAAAAAAAGGGAGAATGGCTAAGGAAAGGGACGAGGACCGGCGTCTGGGCGGGAAGAGGATTTGGAGGAATGCTGCTGGAGCCGCCTTCTCTTAAGGACGAGATACCAAGTGAAAGCTTCGAGGAGGAGGGCGAGGATGGCAAGCGCCACCACTATCCCGATGTAAGAGTCCCTCCACTGCCTTGTCGGGCTCAATATGCCGAGCCCTTTGAAAACGTTCACCACTCCCAGTACTATTATCCCATACCCTAACGTGTGGTGGTATATGTTCCAGTACTTCCTCTGCTTGTGCTCCGGTCTCGGCCTCAGAAACAACGCAAACGCCTGTCGTTTCCACGTTTATTATGACACGACACTTTCTTTCTCTGATGCTGCGTTAAAAATGTAGGCCCAGAATAATCAAGTATACCTGGAGAGTTGCCAGAGAGAAGAGTGTGATCCCGATGGCTCGATGGGTGTCATATCGGATGCCGGCTGATTCAGCTCCGAGTTGAAGGCCGGTGGCCCAGCCTGCTACTCCTATTATGTATGCTGATGCTTGGCAGAAAGCGTGGAGGTAGAACCACGCTGGCTCCGCTGCTTCGAACACTCTCATGTACCGAGCGATTATGGCCCCCATTGGCATCATTATCCCCCAACTCACCCCGTTCAGCACCCCGTGTATCTGTCATTTTTATTCGCTTTTTTAGACCTCCCCCTTGCTAACACAAGAATATGAAAACGCAAAGCCGAAAAAACTCACGTTACGCTTCCGGAGCTTCGAACCCCCTCCTCCCACGGCTCCAGACACGCCGGAGATGAGATTGATGGTGGAGATGGACCGGACATTATCCCCAGATGTGGAATGAGGCTGAGGAGTGTTCCCCGACACAGTCCCATCTTGCCACACCGTATTGATCGTTCCACCGGGAAGCTGCAGACTCGCGAATATGACAATCTCGTTGTCCTGGTAAGTGGCCGACAGCCCAGAGACGTTGAAACTGAGATCACCCTCCTGCATGGTGGTCTGGTAGCTTCTGATGGGGGAGGTGTAGACCCTGACTGTGCCGTCGGGCAGAGGGTAAGCCACGATGGCCTGAGAGCCCACCATGCCTGTGGACGTCGGGTTCACTGCCCATGCAACCCATCTCCCCGTCGTCACCTTCGTCCTCCTGTAAGCCAACTCCATAATTCCGGACGAAGCGTCGTAGTTGTAGTGGAGGAATGAATCCAGAACAGGGAGCTCATTACACGACTCGAACGCACGGTTGCTCGAGAACTGGTAGCTTGAGCATCTCTCAGCTGTTGAGTATACCGTAATGGAGGTCAAAACGGAGAGAAGTAGCGTAAGATTCCAGAATTTTTCCATGGAAATGGGCGAGAGAACCGCCGAGTTATGTTGAGAACAGGTTCGAAACTTGGAATTATGAGATGAGAAGAGAGAGTTGGGGTTAATATATAGAGAGGAAACGTGGAGAATATAATGAAACAAAGAGGGAATTAAGGGAGAGATTAGGTGGAGCATTAACCTGTAATTAACCAATGGGGGGAATAAAGGAGATGGTTGAAGGGGGAAGGGGGAAGTGGGGTTAGGTTTTGTTAGTTAGTGTGTCTGATGGATAAGGGCTTTTCTTCTATACATTACATATGAAACCCACCCTTCATTTATTCCCCCCTAACAAATTTCTTTCAACACTTGTGGAATTCATTTGTTCTAATGGTATGTATTATCGCATTTAAATAAAAAAAACTCCACCTCTGTTTTAACAAAAGCTCTCTGACCAATCATGTTTTTTGTACGAGGGTGAAATGAGATGGGAAATTAATCTATCTTATATGGTATGTACTATGTGGTATAATATAATCAAAAGTGGACAGATGCAAAACTCCAAGGCAAGAAAGTCAAAAGGTTGGAGTTGGAGGGGTTGGTCAAACTCACCACACCACCACCACCCATATCAGCTCACCTGCCTCCCCTTTTGATTCATGTTTGGTGTTTATAAACGAAACTAAAATCTAACTCACTGGTTCTTGATTGATATTTGTATAATAAAATTGTTCCGAATCGAACCGATTAACATTCGACTTAGTTTGGTATAATGAGTAAAAAAATTTCAAACCAAACCCAACACTCCCAGCCAAAAATCATAAGAAGATAAACGATTTCATGTTTTAGAGTAAGATGTGGTTCAAGTCCTTCACATACGTACTGTATACACAATGCAAAAAGACGACAAAATTTGGAATTCGATGAATGGGGATGGGGTCATCCTTTCCCATGTATAGATTTGCTTTCACTATCACGAAATAATTCTAATGGGCCCTTTTTGGGCCCCCAATGTGAAACCCACAGCCCATCCCATCATTATTACTCGTCCGAACCCAAACTGAAAATTCCCGGGTTGATCTCTCTCTCTCTCGTTTCGTCAAGAGTTGCAGCTTGCAAGAAGCCTCTTGGTTTCCCAGAAGGCGCGTTGGATTTGTTCCTTTTCCTGCTTCGGATCGACTGCATTTGGGGGTTGGGTCCATCTCGTCCGTTTGCTTTCCTTAGATCTATTCCTCCTGTCCCAATTTCTTCGTCGATTCTTGAGGGAACGTCGGAGGTATGTCTTTTCCCAGCAATTGCCTCGTTTCCCGAGAAAATAGGATTGTTTTTCCCACAATGCCTTTCCCTATCTACGGCTTTTGTTAGGCCTTCCTTGGCAGCGGTAAATGGTTCAGAGAAATTTCGATTTTGTTACATGATCCGCTTGTTTGTTTTCTTACGTTTCACGGGAATGTCTTCGGTTTCTCCTGTAACTCAGGATTCGGGTTTTCCAGTGCACTTCTGTTTGGTTAGAAAAAGAAACTCCACTTGACTTCCTCTTCCCGCTTTCTGATCGATCAAAAATTCCCCATTCCTGCGATTTGGTGATCTTTTCTACGATTCTACCGCTATTTTCTTAGATTTTGCTGTTTAGAAAATAGTTCGATCCCGAGCACTGTGCCTTACCACCGGTTTGTTCTCTTTTGTCACAGATCTCAGATTTATTTATTTCTGTTTCCAGTAGCTGTGTTGTTCTATCCTCGGGGAAATGTGTTTTGACCCCTGATTTCCGATCAAACAGAGTTTGGGAGTTCTTTATTCATGGAGTAATTATTTCGTGGAAGTATCTTTGGTCTGAGCCGATGGACAAGACTGAGAATGTGATACAGTGTTTGGTTGCACTTTGTGTGATGCACAGATAAAGTGTTGGCTGCATAGGGCCCGCGCTAGTTATGTCTGTCTGAGCCTGTGGAGTTTCCCCCAATAAAAGAAAGAATGTTACTTTGCAAAATTATCTTACATTGAACTTTGGGGATATGTACAAACAAGCTCACAACTGGAGCCTTGTGAATGGCTTGAAAGTCAATGACTTTATCCTGTATTTTCAGGGCCAAGCTCACAACTGGAGCCTGTTTTACTCTCACCGGGCTACACCCAGGTGAGCGATCGAATAATATTTTCCTATATGTTAAGAGGTGATTGCGGTGTGCCGTGGCTGGGGCATATATAGAGGTGTGCCTGCTCAGATCACTTAGATCTGCTGCAATACTGTAATCTGCACTTTGTTGATTGTAATAGATTTTTGTAGCGGCGGAGCATTGAAAGGCAAGAAATTTAGTGAAATTGTTGACAAAACCTTCAAGGGGACGGCCTGACAAGACAGGTGACTTAAAAGATTCTCTTGTTTACCCTATTGTTGTAACAATTTAAATCTATACCTTCCTGTTTTCAGAAGTTTCCTTTGCCTAACTGTCTTTGTTCTTCTCTTCTCTTCATCACTTTGGCCCATTTGTTTTATTTTTTTCTTTCTTAGCGGAGATATTTGGCCTCTGGAAATTGTGTACAAGTAATTTGTGAAGATATGGTTCTCTAGAGGAGCTGTGAAAGCGGAAAAAGGACATGGCATTTTATTCGGAGGAGGACAAGAGTGAAGATTACCTCTTCAAGATTGTCCTCATTGGTGATTCTGCAGTGGGGAAATCGAATCTGCTAGCAAGATTTGCGAGGGACGAATTCTATCCCAATTCAAAATCAACTATAGGGGTAGAGTTCCAGACACAGAAGATGGATATCAATGGAAAGGAGATCAAGGCGCAGATATGGGACACAGCAGGTCAAGAACGTTTCAGGGCTGTCACTTCTGCATATTATCGCGGTGCTGTTGGAGCTCTTCTCGTCTATGACATCAGTAGACGACAGACTTTTGACAGCATCGGTAGATGGCTCAACGAGCTTCACAGTAAGAACCGCAAAACTCTGTCTCTCTTCTAAACAATCTCCAAATGCTGTTTGTTCTTTGGCCAACATACCTCTTTAGAGATAATGTAAATATCTTGGGTCTCTTTACTGTAAAACGTCCATATCTATTAGCTGCTTCCTGAGACAGAAAGCCTGGGTTCAAATCAACTCCAGGGAGTTGTATTCATGGCTTTCCTATGAACTTGTGCAGCACATTCGGATATGAACGTGGTGACGATCTTGGTGGGGAACAAGAGTGATCTAAAGGAAGTGAGAGAAGTGTCGACGGGGGAAGGGAAGGCGTTGGCGGAGGCGCAGGGTCTGTTCTTCATGGAGACGTCGGCACTGGACTCGTCTAACGTAACAGCTGCCTTTGAGACGGTGGTGAGAGAGATATACAACATTCTGAGCAGGAAGGTGATATCGCAGGAGCTGAACAAGCAAGACCCAGCATCCCTCAGCAACGGGAAGAAGGTCATCATCCATGACGGGGCTGGAGAGTCTGCCACCGACTCCAAGAAAGGCTGGTGCTGTTCGGCTGCTTGACCATGTGCTAAAAAAAGATTTGCCTTTTGGGTGCTGCTGATGCAAGCGTAGGAGCCATCGTCAATCTGTAAATTTCCTTTTTGTTTTTCATTTCATGAGAGAAGCTCTGAGACTGTGATACACCTCCTCTGAAGTTGGCGATGGTGATGGACGATGGATCCTTGGTGACGTTTGATGAAATGTGATTCATGATCTCATCAAAAGCCAATTACGATGGACATGCGAGACATGATTGAGCTGACGTGGAAAAGGTCATATCATACGCTTATAATCTCATCAGCTGTAACTCCGTAGAGTAAAAAAGGACCCAACTACTATGTCTACGACTCAAACCGATTCTGCGGTCAGGCGGAAGCCCAATTAAGGTATAGAATATGCACAGTACTCTAAGGTCCGGCCCAGACCGGCCCATTCTTTATCTATTTTCGTTGAAAATAATAGGTGCGTTTGGGGCCCACATGTGTCATGCAAGGGTCCCGGTTGGTCGGACAATGATGAATAGATCCTCACATTCTGAGTTTGTCACTTTTCGGCGGTCAGGGGTAGTCTCGTCACAAAAGGAAATGTTGTATCGTACGGAGTGTCTTGTCATGGTCCCTTCGGTCTCTCCCAGAAGGTTTGTTGGTCCTTTCCTTTTCCCAACGTTCAAAAAAAAAAAAAAAAACCAAGTGATGAACTACGGTGGGACCCATTCGTCGCTTCACGTGATCCCAATAAATTTACGTGTTCACCCATGCTTGGTCCATCCCTTTCCTTCCACTTACTCCCTAATTCACATCTAACTAATTATCTAATATTAGTATATGATCTGCTGGGCTTTAAACCAAACCTAATCACGTGTTTAGATCCATCTAATATTACTGAAATATATCTATATATATATATATATGTATGGGTGTTCGTTAGAAATACGATTCATTTTATGAAGTTATATATATAGAAGAAAACAGCAGTGAGGAGAGAGAGAGAGAGAGAGTGGGTTCCTTATGCTAGCTCGCTCCAGGTAGCATATATTATATATCCACGGCCATGGGCACGAGGACGTGGTATAACGAATATAATAACACCTACGAATATTTAAGAATCTAACTATTACAACATGGATGCAATTAGGGCGGCATGCAGAGGCACGTGAGGCTAGGGTTGAAAAAGGGACCAATACATACACATCGTGACAACACATTCGAAGACAAAACATCTCGAGTTTTGTCCAACGCCTTGTGTTGTGTCCAAACAACAAAATTTGACCGTTGGAAAGAAGAGAAGAAAACTTGAATTCCCTCAACTGATTGGCTTATAAATATAGAAGACCTACCATTCGACCGTTACTCACCAACACTATTCCACACTATCTGCCCGTTGATTTCTCAGTTCACAGTCACTATGGCGAATCTCAGACATTCACATTCTCATTCCCGTTTCTCAAGTTTGTGTTTATTATTCATTGTATTGAATTTCTTATCATTTCGCAATTCATTTGTTGCAGCATGCTCGAACGCCACAGCAGAGCACCAACGCCACGGCCACCACCACAAGTGGGTGGGACCTGTCGGCCGCCGTGTCATCACCATCGACGTCAATGGAGGCGGTCAGTTTCGCTCCGTCCAAGACGCAGTCGATTCCGTTCCCAAGAACAATAACATGACCATCATCCTCAAGATCAGTCCCGGATATTACAAGTAATCTGAAAAACAAACTCGATTTCCCTTTCACTCAATTCCATATATATATGAACACATGTAAATCTTCTTGAGAAAGTGAGCATAGCTCATGCACGTGATCAAGATGAGTTCTTCTTTAATGAACGTGGGACTTGAAGTATTGACGTGTAATGGGGCGGCGTTGGGTGGGCAGAGAGAAGGTGGTGGTTCCGGCGACGAAACCGTACATAACATTTGAGGGGGCGGGGAGGGAGGTGACGGTGATAGAGTGGCACGACCGTGCGTCAGACCGAGGCCCGGACGGCCAACAGCTCCGTACGTACCACACGGCCTCCGTCACAGTATTCGCCAATTATTTCTCCGCCAGGAATATCAGCTTCAAGGTATACATATACATTTTTTTTTGTTTTATAATTTTGGAAATAATTATAATAATAATGAAATGGAAATGAAAATGAAATGGAGAAGAATACAGCGCCGGCGCCGATGCCAGGGATGGAAGGGTGGCAGGCGGTGGCATTCAGGATAGCAGGGGACAAGGCTTACTTCTCCGACTGCGGATTCTACGGAGCACAGGACACACTCTGTGACGACGCCGGCCGCCATTACTTCAAGCGCTGTTACATCCAAGGCTCTATCGACTTCATCTTCGGCAACGGCCGCTCCATGTACAAAGTATAATCTTGTCTTCTTCTTCAATTAATTAGTTTAATGTTCATATTACTAATGTTTTGTGGGTGTGTATATGCATAATAAAGGAGTGCGAGATACACTCGATAGCAAGGAGATTCGGGTCGATAGCGGCGCAGGACAGGAGGTCGAAGGATGAGAGAACGGGTTTCACATTTGTGGGATGTCGTGTGACGGGAAAGGGGCCTTTGTACGTGGGACGTGCCATGGGTCAGTACTCTCGCATCGTCTACGCTTACACTTTCTTCGACGTTCTTGTCGCTCCCGGCGGCTGGGACGCTTTGGACCGTACCGGCAACAAGACCAAGTAAGTAAACTCCCTTGTTTCCTTATCTTATCTTATCTTTTATATATATATATAACTGAATATATATATATATGACAGGACGGTGTATTTCGGGGTATACAAGTGCTGGGGTCGAGGAGCAGCAGCGACGAGAGGAGTGTCATGGGCGAGAGAGTTGGACTACGACTCCGCCCATCCTTTCCTTGCCAAGAGCTTTGTCAACGGCCGCCATTGGATCTCCCCTCAGGACGCTTAGCCTCCCCCTTTTTTACTTCCCATTCCATTCCATTCCATTTATTCTTTCCCTTTTTTTATTATAGAAAATTTGTAATCGAATTCCATTTTTTGTTGACCGGCCAGAGCCCTATGAAACGAGCATCCAACGGAATTGTCCCGACCATATTCATTAGGGCCTACAAATTTAACGACTGAAGACCGAGCAAAATAGCCCAATTATGTCTAATCGAACCCTCAAATGTAAGCCCAATAAACCAAATAGAAGGCCCAATGAAAAGCCCATCATAAATGGGTTCCGCAGAGAGCGAAGGTAAAATGCCCACTCGCATCTCCCGCGCGTGGATGCCACGGACCCAAAACCCCCGGGCTATAATCCGGGATTTTCGCCCTTTTTCGTCGATTCAGAAAAATAGGCGCGTGGGTTAATTTTTCTTCTCTCCGTTTCTGAGAGTCATTTCTCGCTTAGCCTCCCTTTTTTTTTTTTTTTTTTTTTATTCGGTCTATTTTTACTTTCCATTCCTTTTTTTTTTCTTTTCTCCGTCCATCATAGTTTGGTCAGTGAATTTTCAATGAATAAAGTGTATACTTTATCATTCGTATACGTCCTCTCCTCCAATAACCCATGCTTTGCCCAAAACAATCACTGCAAACACCCAAATCTAATTAAGGATTTCTTATTATTTTATTCCTAAAAAAATGATATTTGGTTTTATCTGTGTTTGTACCTGTATTTTTATAAAAAAAAAAATTATAATCAATTTTTATTTTTATAGACTGGCAGAGCCCTAGAAAAAGCCGTCAACCGAATCGTTTCGGCCCATAATCGTATGGGCTTGAAAATTTAGTGATTGAAGATCAAGCAAAATAGCCCAATTATGTCTAATGAATAGTTCAAATGTAAGCCCAATAAAACTAATAAGCGGCCCAATGAAAAGCCCATCATCATAAATGGGTTTCGTCGAGCACGAAGTTAAAATGCCCACTCGCACATGGCGCGCGTGGACGCCACGGACCCAAAACCCCTCGACTATAGTCCGGGGTTTTCGCCCTTTTTCGTCGATTCAGAAAAATAGGCGCGTGGGTTAAATTTTCTTCGTTTTCTTCTCTCTCGTTCTATTCTTAAGAGCCATTTTCACAGTTTCGTCTGCGCTCCCTCCGTTGATTCGCCACAGGATCCTCATGGTATGGAGTCTTGATAGTCGCAGAGAATCGGTACTGAAGGAAGGAATTCTGGTCCGTCTCTGTTTCTGTTTCTGTACGGGTACAAATCGCGACTCGGGTCTGATTATTATAGTATCTGATTGAAAAGCTTAAACTTTATGATCTGCGTACGAACACCCAAATCCAATCAAGGACTCATTGTTATTATTATTCCCAAAAAAAAAAAAGATATTTGGTCCTTTTATTCAGTTTACCAGTCGGTACAGTTTTGATGAATCTCATGGGGGCTTCTGAGATAAGAAAAAAAACGAATCAACGCCTGTACAAACTTTGTATCTATCTTTATCTCTACTGTAATTCTCATCCGCCGAAAAAGAAGAGGAACCATATATATGCATATATGTATGTATAGATAGTTGCCAACCCCCCTGTCCGGCTTGACCTCTTCTGTCCCAAGATCCCAGAGAGCAATTTCACCTTCGACACTTAGAGTTGGACCTCCTGAAGTTCATCGACACCGAAACTGCTAATAGGATGAAGTGGGATAGGGGGGGAAGACATGACTTGCTGAGGGTCACTTGAAGAGCTTCCACTCCATGAAGCTGTTCTTCTGGATGATGCAGGAGGAAGACCCCTCTCCCTCTTCACGTTTGTTCCTGATCCTGTTCGTCTGATGTTGTTGTTGTCGTCAATGCTTGGAAATCTACTATTGATTGCAGTCTCTGGAGATGACGATGATGATGTCAGGGACTGGGACGGCGGCTGGCTTCTTGTTTCACCAGCTTCTTCTCCTCCCTTCTCCTCGTTTTCAGGTGTCACCGGTGGTGTTGTTGGTATGAAGAACTTTGTGTTTGTTGGCATTGATGATTTCGCACTTGGGACGGGTGGTGAATGGAACATGCTTCCCGGGCTTCCACGTCCTTGATTGAATGTGTCGACGTACCTGCAGAACAAAAAAAAAACAAACACAATTTGTAACCATCCATAAAATCACACTTCGGTTGGGACTTGAGATATTGAAACAACTCATATTACCTTGAACGGACACCCATACGTCCACGTGCCGAGAATTGATTCGAACCACTTGGGATAGGTGGCATTCCTGATGAATTCTCTGATGGAGCTGGGCTTCCGAAACTCTGGTTCCCACTCGGGGGAGACATCTCGTTATTAGAGTCAGAACCCAAACTCGAACCCGGTGAGTTGGTATGGAATGCAGCTGTTGTTGGAGGGGGTGGTAGAGCAGCTTCTTCAGCTGGTGGTTCTACGCCTTTCTCTACCCATCTCTTCAGTTTATCGTCATAGTAGAATTTGTTCTCCTCACCCAGTTTGGCCTACAGGTACAAGTGAACAATTAGACTTAGCAACTGTCGACGCATTCCTGATGAATTCTCTGATGGAGCTGGGCTTCCGAAACTCTGGTTCCCACTCGGGGGAGACATCTCGTTATTAGAGTCAGAACCCAAACTCGAACCCGGTGAGTTGGTATGGAATGCAGCTGTTGTTGGAGGGGGTGGTAGAGCAGCTTCTTCAGCTGGTGGTTCTACGCCTTTCTCTACCCATCTCTTCAGTTTATCGTCATAGTAGAATTTGTTCTCCTCACCCAGTTTGGCCTACAGGTACAAGTGAACAATTAGACTTAGCACAAACAGACAGTCGTAAAAAACCGAAACAGTCACTGAGACAGATATACCTCTCGGCTTGGCCTAGCTTGTAAGACCCTCCCAACTGTCTTCTTCAGTATTCCAAAACCAAAGCGACTTAACCGTGAACCTGTCCCTGCCTCTGATGATTTCTCCTGGGACATCACCCCGTCCAAAGCTTTTTCTTTTAAAGAGCCAACCTCATCCTATAAGCAAAACGCAAATCTTATATGATGCCCATCTTACTGATAATTCTTAGCTTTTTTTTTTTTTTTAAAAACGTTTTCCTAATGATATACGCACCTGTTTTGGCGTCCTACCAAAAACTGGCTCTGATACACTTCTAGCCTGGACTGTCATCTTACTCTCACCACCACCCCATTCACGTATGGGCTCCATTGAAACAGATGGCATCAATGATGGCATTGTCATGGCTGGTTGGCTAGTTGATACTCCAGCCGCTGCTCTTTGTTGATGGTTATACTCATTTACTAGAAAGTTTCCTGTAGATAAGGATGGTGCAGGTGGTGGCATGCCTCCAACAACGCGATGTGCAGTACTATCAAAAAGGTTGAGCAGCTTTCCAACGAGTTTTCCTGGAGCAAGATTTGCAGTATATCCACCCTGAAATTGGCATGCCCATTAAGTTGGATCATTAGACAAGGCACAAAATATTAAACCGCATACTATTTCCAGCTTTTTGGACATCTGAAAACATTGATAACTACGTCGATAAAAAAGCTCAATGTCTTTAAAGACATTCAATAAAAGAACGGAAAAGGAAAAAATGATTTCCAAATCAGAAAAGCCACATCAAAATTCAAAGTCATTTAAAATCTGGAAGAAAAAAAGACAATTAATGAGTCCGGTATCTGCAAAAGCTCACATCTGAAGCGAACAACTTACAGCTAAAAGGGAAGCAGATAAAACTCGACAGGCTCAAAGCCGAAAACCACAGCTAAAGCCGCAATTCTAAATAATTACAATGGAACCAAAGGTCAAATATGATATACCTGTTGATGGATACGGATTCTCTCTTCAAGCGATAAAACGAGCTGTTTCCACATTTCCACTTCAGGGGCTCTGCCCGTTTTGAGGCATTTTAGTACTGCTTGACAGTACCTGATACATAGGCAATCCAATGTTAAGCAGCCAAGTATGACCCAAAAAAGGAGTAACAGATGAAAAATGCATTAGTTTATCCTTACTTTAGCGCATCTGAAACTTTACCAACTTCAGCCAGCATATGGGCGTATATCAGCTTATAAGGCTGAAATGGTAGCAGGATATATTGAGAGTTTCCTAGCACCTTAGAGTATTCATACAACTCTGTCCTCTGTTCACACATTAGAAGTGATCAGTATACAAGAAACAAAATGGCGCAGCTTGCTTGAATTGCTTTGGAGCGTATGAATGCATGTAAGCATGTCAAATACGTGAAATACCTGGATAGCCTCTGGACTTGCGTAAGTTCGAGGATATTTCCAATGATCTGCTCCAACAAGGCAGAGTCTTGCACCATCAGAGTATGGTTCAAAGTTCGTTTCGGCGACTAAATAGCAGATATGTGCTGCGATAATCTGGGTCAACAGTCATCCAAGTTTTAGTGATAACGTGTTTCATGTAGTACACAAATGACATTCGTCAAGGAACAAAACCCACCTCTCTCCTTTCTTTCCACAAGCAATCTCCAAGATGAGTGATCACAAGCTCATCGTCTTTGGTTCTGTTTGCAGTTATTATAGCCAAGTTCTCTTCCCAGTTGCCAAGCATGCTGTCGCTTCCAAACTGCAGCTCAAGGTCATTAACTCGTAAGGGAGAGAGAAATCAGTTAAAATGCTTAACTTAAATATTGTTTTTAAATTATTGTTATTCTATAGGTCATTCCACAAGGATCCAGAAAAAAAAATTCCACCCCGTCCCAAACAAAAAATAATCAACAAAACATAAAAATGTCATTTTTCTTATGGCCCAATCTTTTTTTTCCTTACTATGCCAAGGTGTAGAACTCTTCTGATGGAACCTTCTCTGCAATTAGGATTGCTATTTAAACATGAGCCAAACCATTACATTCTATTGCCATACCTTTGGCTTTTGTATTGTTAACAGAAATGACTACAACAGACAACAAGTAGTCTAGTTCAGAGATAGATACACTATTAGAGATCATTTAATCCTGTAAAAGATCTTTCATACATATCATATATTCTTAGTAATAGAAGAGTCAAATAGTTTCCTGTCAAAGAATAACACATCTCTCATCTCCCTCCTATCACAAAAATCTAGACATTTCCCTGGCTCTCTATATTGTAGGCTGATTGAGAAAAAAACGAGTTTATGAATCACCTGCGGCTGGTGTTGAGACATATGCATGGAGCCGGGAAGACTGCTACCACCTGCACTTCCTGTGGAGAACACTTCTGCTGGTTGGCCCGCAATTAGCAGGTATAATGTCCGCAAAGGTGATCCTGGGACCAACTGGCGAAGTGCCATTTGTTTCACAGTATCAACATAGAACTGCATCAGATTAGAGGCATCAACCCAGTTAGTCACATAATCACCAGAGTAAGAACCCAAAACTGTTGAGTCATTGAAATGTCTGGAACTATAGTATCATGCAAAAGAAACCTGATCCCCTAGCTGTGCTGCAATGACAAGTGCAGGTCCCCATAACTGGCCTTCTTGCGCACATTGTAAAGCATCCATTTTCCTACCAGAAACAAGAAGACTCTGAACCTCTGAAGCAGTTACCTGGAGAGATCCTAGAAATGAGTAACGGAGAGAAAACAGAACCCCTATAGTTTAAGAACCGCTTTATATTGAAAGAAAAACATGAGATATGATCATCCAAAACTCACTTGCATTTGTGCTTCAGGTGGTAAATGCAGCACGCATTGACCTAAAGCTGCTTGACTAACATTTTGGATACCATCCTTCTGCGCAAATGCGAAAAGTTTTGCAACTGCAGCTTCCGGAGTATTTGTATCCTATAATAATGCAAATACATAAATGAAAAAAACAAGAGGCCATAAAAAAATTGTGAAGCAAACTTGAGATAATAAAGGTTTCTTTAGAGAAAACAACTCCAAATAATTGTTTACCTGTTGTGTTGTTTCGGTGCCAAAAGGAGAGCGGAGTTTCCCATAATACTGACATGATATTTTGAGCAAAGAAAGAAGAAGTCTCAAAAGTTGTCCTCTTGAAAAATCCACTTCAAGAGAGTCGCAATTCACAATTCTCTCATCAAGCCACTTATTTAGGTCTTTACTTCCAACATTTCCTCCAACCAAGGGACCAGGGAAAGATTGTTGACATAGACAATGGAAGTAACCTGAAGTGCCCCCTCCCATATTTGAAGTATTGGCATTCCCAGTGAAAACTTCTGCCAGATTTAGCACAGAGATAGAGCTTCCCATAGTTCCCTTCATATCGGATGAAAAAAAAAAGAACAATCAGATGAGAATTCAAACACGTTTCTTCTGCTTTGAGGTTATAAACAACGAATATGTGATTTGGAACTTTATCATAGTTTCTGGAAACTTGTTAAAGCATAGTATAAACTCGTGAAAAAGTAAACGTTGATCTAACCTGGCTCCCAAATGATGAATTCTGGAGAGAACCACTATTATCTTTCATAACTATTAGCTTTCCACCGAAACCAAAACTAACAAGTGTGTGTATGGGACGTCCATCAGGTGACCTTCCTACAGTTGGAGCAGGAAAGAACTGTTGACTGCTCTGAAATGACTGTTGGGCAACATTTGGAGATTTCTGCACACCGTAAAAATCGTTTGAGAAATTCACTGGTCCCTTTTGCTGGAAAACACCCGTATCTTTATAGGGAGGGCTAAAGCTCTGTACGCCGATCTCATTAGTCTTAAATTGTGGTTGACTCGTCTTTCCAAATGTTTGTGCAACTGCTGGCTGTTCAGCAACAGCCTCGGTACTATAGTTACTATTCATCTGCTGGTTTACAACAAAGCTTGATAATGAAGAAGTTACAGTGGTCTCAGCCCTGGCTGCAGTTTCTGACTGCCATGTGTTATTGTAGACATAGCTAGACTGATCCCACATGCTTTGTTGCGCTTGGCTACTGAATTCTTGGGTCGCCAGTGTCTGTTTCTGGCCATATTCACCATACATATCACTACTATTGCTATGGCCACTATATCCTGTAGAAACATAGCCATTCTGAACTTGTTGATTATGAGCGTCAAGACCTGTGGTTTGAGCAGCCGGAATGTAGCTGTCCAATGTGAGCCATTCCTGAGCAACCGTGTCATAGTACCAACCTGGATATTGAGGGTCAAAGACCATATGCTCAGGATATCCATTGTTCACATGTGAAAGCTGGTTCCATCCAGACACACTCTCAGTTGTGCCTGTCTCAGTCACTGTCTCAATGGCAGATTGAGTACTTTGTTGGAGATGAGCAACATCAGATTTTCCAGCAGAACCCCCACTCCAGTCATCTGTTGAATGGCCATAGTTCCCCTGCAAATTCATGTTTTCTTCATGACCATCAACTTGATACCACTCCCTAGTATTTGCATCATACTTCCATCCAGGGTAGAGATTTTCCCAGTATTGACTGATATCTGTATCCTGCCCATTCGCATAAGCACTGTGCAGTTCCCCCTGATGGCCCAAACCCACCGAATTGTCTAAACCAATGTTTTTGTTATTTGAATTGTTGGAGACTATGTTTCCACCACCAGTGATATATTCCTTCGCCTTTCCTTGTGAATCTACGGCATCTTCCTCGAACTGGCTCAAGAAATCCGAGTATGAACCAAAACCCTGGCCATTGTTGACGGATGAATCCATATAAAACGAGCTCCAACCGACTTCCTTAATGCCAGAACCCCCAGATCCATCAAGTATTGGGCTTTCCCCTGCTGTCGCAGATATTGCCACTTCTTCCGATAACAGCCCTTCATTGCTCGATTTATTTGCATTGCTACGGATAAATTCTGCAGCTTCGGAAGTAATAGCGCCTATATTAGTTTTTGCAGAATCATTCCCCCCTTCTGCCTCAAGCAATGTACCATCTCCACCAGAATCATCGCTGATGGAGAGATTGGCAAAAGCTGTAGCGTCATCGGAGTCATTGCCGTCCTCCAACTTCATCCCCGTAGCGGAAGATGATGCTTGTGCTTCGCTGGGATTAAAGTCGTCATCGACGAGTTTGTCGAAGAAATCCTCGTCCGTCTGATCCTCCACCTGGAATTGAGAAGTGGATGCCATCTACCGAAACAGAGATCAACACGAGAATAAAACCCTAAGCTGATCCTGGTTCCCAAAAACAGTTGCTCCTTGATTTGAGCAATTAGCCCACAAAATCCGCGGGATCGGTTCCTCGAAGGAAACCAAACCTGAAACCGAAAGCTGTAGGCTTCACGTTCCACAGGATCAAAAGACCTGAACCCGGATCAACAAGGGACAGAGAAAGCACAAAATCAAGGGTTTTCGGGGAAATCAAAAGCAGGTCAATACGAACTAGAAAGAGTCAGGGGCAGTCATGGATTCCGATCCAGAGAGAGAGAGAGGTCAGAGAGATTCGTCGGTGAAACTTACGAGGGAGGGAGAGCGAGAATTTCCCACCTTGATTTGGGGTTTTATTTATGACGCCGTAGACGCCGCAGCAAGGAGAGATTGTATTCCGAGTCTGGGTTTTGACTAAATGCCTTGTCGTTGTTTTCTTCTTCTCCTCTTTTTCTTTTTTCTTTTTAATTGCAGCACATATTATTATTATTATTATTATTATTATTATTAAATTTCATTTTTTTTATTAAACATATAATGTTGAATACTCTAAAATAGTTTAAATTATCCGACCCACTCATATCATAATATACCTCTGTATTGTAGCACCTTGTAATTATACAAAATAAATAAAATAAAATTACAAAACATCTTTCCGCTTTAGATTTTAAGCCTTGATTGATGATCCCCCAGTGTCTCCTATTTTAGCATTCTGCAAAATAAAATAAAACAAAAATGGAAATGGATATGGAAGAACATCTTTCCTCTTTAGATCTGCCACACTCTTATCAGACCAAAACTACCGTATATACATACATTTAATCCCATGGGACACAAAAAATAAAAGAATTTACAAAACGATTTTTTTATTAAAAAAAAAGAGAAGAAACAATAGTAATAATAAAAAGAAAAAAGGTAATTTAACCGGTGAAACAGAAACACAAAGCGTTTGTTCCGTCCCGAATTTGAATCTCAAGTTTGAGGAGGGAACGTATATTCTAAATCATGTGATTGGTTATCGATCTCAGAATTAGTCTGGACCTTGGTTCAGGATAACCGGTTAAAAAAAGAAAGAGAAAAACACTGGAGAATTACAAAGAGAGGAGAGGAGGCGGGAGGTTAAGACAAAAGAGGCTTCTGAGCATCGAACTCACAGTCATCAAAGGGAGAGTGGAGAAGTGAGAATTCTTCTTTGCCTTTGGACCAAAGGACAAGGTAGAGACCCGTGAACATCAGCAGCATCCCTCCTATGCTGCATTCGTTGTTTTTTTAAGTGTACAAGTAAAGAGGCAGTGACTTGGATCAGAAGCAAGGGTTTTAGAAAACCTACCTTGGGAGCGGGATCATCTCTCCGAGAGTGAGGAATGACAAAAGAGCCGAAACTACGGTGGAAACCGGACTAAACATCGACACCACCACCGGCCCTCTCTTCTTCATCGCCCATCCGTTGAAGCTTACGCACGCTCCACTCACTGTCCCTCCCTGCATTTTTTTTTTTCACATGTATATGTATGTATACGGAAATACCAAATCATGGATGGAATAATGGAATATCGAAAGATGTTACCAAAAGAGAATAAGCGACGAGGTTCTGGATGGTGATGAGGGGTCTGGCCAGTTGAGGGCTCTGATTTTGGAAGAACTGGACAGCGGCTGTTATCAGAACTCCGATAAGCGAGGTCAAGGCACATAGGGACACGGGAGCAGGGAAGTCTCCCAAAGTGGAGGCCTGCAGGACAACGTTGCTCGACAGCACGATGACCGCTCCCAGAAGATACAGACATCCTACGACTCTCTCCTCATCAAACTCTATCAACCGAGAAACTCCATTGTCGGAGCTCTGGATGAGGCTCATTGCAAATGCTCCCACTACGCATAACAACGTACCTAAGATCTTCACTTTGCTGTAAAAGCATTTCAGGTTCACCTTCTCTAACCGGGAAATCCAAGCTATTACGAAAATGAGGGCAGGTGCCAGATTGGGCATTGCTGTTGCCACTGCTGGTGATGTCAGCCTTATTCCCTCCAGGAACAGTGACTGGAACACAGTTACCCTATCACAAAACCCCAAGTGAAGGTCAGTTCCTTTTTATTCACATTCATTCATTCTTTCATATACATTTAACAAATACAATTGGTACCCGGCAAAGGAGATCAAAACTAGCTTAACCATTAGCTTCAAACTAAACTCTCTTGGCCACTGCTTTCTGCACCATACCACCCAAGCTCGATATCATTACATATGCTGTCTGTAATCAGAGAAGAAGAGGTAGATGGATGTAAAAAGAAACCTCTCGAAGAAGAGGGCGAAAGGGGAGAGAATGAGGAAGGTGGCGAAGGTGGAGAAGATGACGATGGTGAAAGGGCCGAGTCCGAGTGACATCAAATAACCCATCAACACAGAGTTCCCCGCGTATACGAACTGCACTGTTATCAGCCCTCCTATTATAGCCATCTCTTCTATCGCCCCTTTCTTCATCTTCACAAGATGCCCGGGGGATGGAGCTATATATTGTCCCTGTCTGAATCCTCTCAAACAACTAATCGGCTATTACTGATGTGCCCATTTCTTGGGATCACTGTTTCTTCTTCTTTCTTTCCCCTCTTGATGTGAAAAGTTTGTTCCTTTGTCTTTTTGTTCTTCGGGGGTTCTGCAATGGAGAGAGAGAGAGAGAGTAATCTGGTGATTCGTGTATTGGGGTGTTGTCTGTTTTTGGAGAGGGCTTCTTTCTACACAACCTCTGATTTGTTAGAAGACAATGGACCTCTAATAGCCGCAACTCCTATATTTGCTTGTCTCCAATAATGAAAAAGAAAAAAAAAAAGAGAAAGATAAATAACGCCCTATTTAAAGCCGATGGGTCTCAACCTTCAATCAGATGAGGATGCCTCGAATTAAATCATGGATTTTTTGTTTCTAATGAAAAGGTGGGAAAGGGAAATACATCAATTTACATGAATTCGACCGCACCACTTAGAGAAAAGCGTTCCTCTCTTGTTCAGGGTTTTCACTTTTCTATAGGGGTGTCAATCAAACCGGTTTGGACCCGAGAATTTTGGGTTCGAACTTGGACCGACCCGATTTTTTTCTGTCCTAAATAACAAAATCCAAAGCCCGATTTTATAGATTTCGGACTTGGATTCGACCCGGATCGCCCCGCTAAATTTGTTGTTTGAGATATATTTTTTTATTTTTTTTGAAAAAAATCGTTTTTCTAGTGACCCGAAACCCGATCCGAACTCGACCAAAAAACCTGAAAATTTTCAAATCGAGATATTCAACCCGAAACCTACTATTTTTCGGTTTGGGAAGTCGAAATTGACACCCCAAACCTTTCTGTATGAAAATTCACGATACCATTTTTTTTTGCTTTACGAACGCTACTGACTAAAAGTCTAAAACAACTGTCTGCACATCAAATGCGAAGATCTGTGTCGGAGACACACACAGCTCTCGCTCTTCTGACAGACGCTGTCTTCGCCAGAAACAGCCATGCCGGTCCATCTCTCCATCGAAAATCGCCCTCTTCTACCTCATGGACCTCCGCTAAGCCTGGTGCCGCCGCACTGGTTCATTTGCTCCGCGTCTCTGGCGACCATGGCTACGTTTCTCTCTGCCGACAGCTTCATGGCTACCTAACGAAGCACGGGTTTGCTTCAGACACCACTGTCTCCAACTCGTTGGTTAGATGCTACAAAAAAACCGACTCCCTAGGTGACGCGCACAAGCTGTTCTACGAAATTCCTGACCCAAATGTTATTTCCTGGAACTCGATCATCTCCGGATGCGTTCAATCGGGGAGATTTGAGGAAGGCATCGGCTTGTTTCTCGAGCTGGAGAGATCCGACGTTTTCCCCAACGCTTTCTCTTTTACAGTCGCTTTGGCTGCTTGTGCTCGACTGCGTCTGCTTCGATTCGGCTCTTCCATCCATTCCAAGATGGTGAAAGTCGGCATAGAAAAAGGAAATGTAGCGGGCAATTGCTTGATTGATATGTATGGAAAATGCGGCTCTCTGGAAGATGCGGTCTTGGTTTTCAGAGATATGGAAGAGAGAGACACTGTTTCATGGAACACCATTGTTGCTTCATGCGCCAGAAACGAGGAGCTCGAGCTCGGGCTTTTCTTTTTCCGGCAGATGCCAAACCCTGACACCATAACCTACAACGAGCTCATCGACGCTTTTGTCAAGTATGGTGACATGAACATGGCGATTCATATCCTATCAAGTATGCCAAATCCAAACACGTCCTCGTGGAACTCCATCTTAACAGGCTACGTCAACAGAAACCAGTGGCGGGAAGCGCTCGAGCTTTTCACCACAATGCATTCCGAAGGGGTTGAAATGGACGAGTATGCAATCTCAGCCATTTTAGCAGCCATCGCTGCTCTGTCAGTTGTTTCATGGGGAAGTCTGATCCATTCGTGTGCTCTGAAGCGTGGATTAGACTCTCTGGTCGTCATCGCAGCTGCTGTCATAGACATGTATTCCAAATGCGGGCAGTTAAAAAATGCCGAGCTGATGTTTCGCACAATGCCCAGGAAGAATCTGATTGCTTGGAACACGATGATCTCTGGGTACGCCCGAAATGGCAATGCATCAGAGGCCATTAAACTCTTCCATCATATGAGACAGGAAAAATTCCTAAAACCTGATGGGATAACATTCCTGAATCTCCTGGCAGCATGCTCACATTGTGAGGTACCAATTCAGGAGATGATCCAGTACTTTGAATCAATGGCCAACGATTATGGGATCAAACCAGGTGTAGAACATATTTGCTCGGTGATCAGAGCTATGGGGCAACGAGGAGAAGTGTGGAGGGCAAAGCAAGTAATACAAGAATTTGGTTTCGGGCTCAATGGTGTGGCTTGGAGGGCATTGCTTGGAGCCTGTGGAGCTTGTAGGGATTTGAAGGCTGCAAGGATGGTCACATCAAAGTTGATCCAACTAGGGGAAGCTGATGAGGATGAATATGTTTATGTTGTGATGTCAAATCTGTATGCTTACAGTGGGAAATGGAGAGATGTGATTCTAATTAGGAAGATGATGAGAGACAAAGGGGTGAGGAAAGAACCTGGTTCTAGCTGGATTGAGGAGGGTAATGTATTCATGTAATCAACCAGAGAAACACCTAATAATACAAGACATAAACTTAATCACATTTGCCAGCTATCTAATTAGTGAAACTGCCTTTTTTTTTCATCACAACTGAAGCTCTGGGTCTTTGGCTATGGAGTTGTAACACAAAACAAGTATGAACCAATCAGAGTACATGGGATAGAAGTATTTGATAAAGAATGATCTTCTTCCTTGTCCCTAAGTTTTAACAAGATAAAGAGAGCAACTTGCCTCATCAACGATGGTAAATCCAACGAAATGTCTTCATGATGGTATTGGCATGTCACCTCGGAACAGAAAGACCAAGCTCTAGAGCAACAAAACATAAGAGAAGCCAAAACTTAGGGCACAAACAGACAAGAAACGTAGTAAAAGAGAAACATGGATGCTAGTGCCTTTGATTTTACAATAAAAGATGTAAGGCAAGGTTACTATTGTTAACCAGATGAACATCACAGCAAAACCAGGCAACACGGCCAAGTAGTCAAGAAGAAACCCCATCTAAAATAGCTTCCTAACTCTAATGTATCGTGAGGCATTGCTGACAGAACCCACCTTTAACAACAGCAAATACGTCTCATGTGCCATCAACTCCATCTGAGACAAGGAGCATTTCGCATATTACTATGTGTACCCTCTTACAGACAGACGATTAACTAGTTTGTCTACTCCAGCACTTTCAAATAAAAGTAGAAAGCATAACTGAGAAATACATTGAACAAGTCACAAGTGATGCAACATGAGATTAAGGATATTTCGGGCTCAGGTTCCGCTTTTCACAGTTCTGATATCATATAGCTACTATAATACTCTTGTATTCTCACATTTCTTTTCGTTTGACTGGGCTACTAGGGTAGGATTAAAGATCCAATGTGTAAGATAGGATTATGGCGCACGTACATTAGTGAATCAACAAAACACAAGAATCCCTTGTTTTCCCACATTCCCTTGAATTATATGAACTCAAAAAAGATCCGTACTTGATACAGATGCAAGAACCCCACATGGTAAATTTCCCAGTTCATTTTCATTAAATGACGGTGAAGTTACGTGCCTGCATGAACCAAGTAGTCATAATTAGACAGGTGCTTGTGGCACTAAATCTCCCAGCTTTTAGAGAAGTCCAGAAACAGATTCACTCAGCCTAAAATGTTTCCAAGTTGCTAGGGCTAAAGATTTAATCCATAGATTCCTTACACCAGACTGCATAGCAATCAAGTTCACGGTCACAATGATGTGCCTAGCAATCAAATACTTCAGTTTCCATCTGATCTCACCAACCAAATCACATACCAAGCAAAAATAAATGTCATAAAGCTATGAAGTTTTGAACTCTTAAAAAAGCCTAGTCATGAAGCAACTGTGAAGTAATACTCAGAAATCTGACACTTTGCAGGGGCTAGACATATGATCCTTACAACAATCAGCACAGCAACTAAAGAGCTGGGCTATCAAACATTAGCTAACCTGAATTCTAGAAAAACGACACGAAATTGACGCAACTAAAAAGGAAACGTATTAAGAAAAAACAATCATTTAGCAACCCAGACGCGCAGAGAATATCAGTTAGAAACAAACAAGACTAGTGAATGAACACGGCATAGGACCAACTACGAAGCCTAAACCAAAGAACAGACCTAGGTTATATGGAAGGATGCAAACAATACATACAAATGTAGAGAAACAGGAAGCAAAAAAAAAAAATACTCACAAGGAAGAAAAGAGAAAAGAGTATTAGAGGTCGGGAGAGGTGCAGCAGAGTGTACCCTGAGAGAGGGCCCTGCAGCTACTGGAGGTCGTGCTGAGGCACGACGTCAGCCGGGCGGCCGCGACGGCGCTGTGGAGCGGTAACAAAGACTGAACACATCCCAGTTCAGATGGACACCTAAACGCACGCCAATCCATACGCAAGAGGGCACATATATACATCAAATTAGGGAGACCCAGAAAAAGGAGAAGGAAACCCAGAGCATTAAAAAGCGATAGGAACAAGTAGACAACAAAGAAAGCGAGGTACACACCTGGATAACGAGAAGTGGCGAAGAGGTGAGGCGGCAGCAGGCATAGATCGATTGTTGGCTCCGACCGTGGGAGACTTAGGGCGGGAAGATCTGGTGGCGGATCTGAGAGACGAAATTGAAGCATTGCTCAATAATCTCTTGCAAGCAGAACTCATGATGAGACACCACGGTGGAGAAATCCGAAACCCGAGAAGATGCCTTTGTTGACGTAGTGTGCAAATATATAGGGTAGGAGAGGAACCGAAGAAGAAGCCCATAAAGGTCCATAGCCTCCGTTCTTACTTTTTTTTACATTTGGGCTCCCAGGCCCATATGATGGAGCCCATTAAAAGTACAACTGACACGACTGGAGATCCACGTCTCACCACATTAAAGTAAAGTAAACGAGAACGACAGAGCCCCATTTACCCCCCGTTTTTATCTTTATTTTTCTTCAGATATATATATAATATATACAATGGCTAAGTATTAAAAAAAAACATTTACAAACGCAACAAATGGCAACAAAAGACGTGAACCATTTTGAGATTAGTTAAGGAAGACAGGAGGTGAGAGCCCCCCAGAAGCAGGCGATTAACAAATTGCATGCAGCACCTGAAAATGACAAGACTGCCAAACTAGGCAATACACAAGGCTTTTTACACCAGCAGCATCATCCCCAAGTCAATTGTATATAATAATCAAATCTCATCATCCATAAAATACTTGAGAATCATCAGCAAAATGAACCCTAAAACATCATTCATTCCCCCCTAACCACTAAAAACCACCCGAAGCAACAAACCCCCCCATATTTCCCTACCAAGAGTGATCTAAAGGAAGTGAGAGAAGTGTCGACGGGGGAAGGGAAGGCGTTGGCGGAGGCGCAGGGTCTGTTCTTCATGGAGACGTCGGCACTGGACTCGTCTAACGTAACAGCTGCCTTTGAGACGGTGGTGAGAGAGATATACAACATTCTGAGCAGGAAGGTGATATCGCAGGAGCTGAACAAGCAAGACCCAGCATCAC
>NW_010962392.1:2708673-2756363 GCF_000463585.1 Tarenaya hassleriana | reverse complement strand
AAGGCCCATATAAGACAAACCCCCCCATACTTCCCTACATTTACATCTCCACATATGAAAAGGACCTACATCCAAGAGAGTCTCTCATCTTCTTCTTGTTCACGCACTAACCTTTTTTTTTTCTTTTTTCCTTTAGGGTTTATTTGCAATCGGATGTAATCGTCATTTCAGCTGCTATTTCCCTGCAGAGGACCAAAAAAAAGAAAAGAATGAACGTATGTCAGCTTAACATGCAGGTGGTTATTGGCCTTATACCATTACTGGAGAAACATCAAGTGCATGTCTTCTTACATCTAGAGCTACTTTTGCTCTGACTTTGGTGGCTTTTGCCATGTGAAACCGATGGAATCTTCGAGGTTATCATCGAAGTTTGCAGACCTTCAAGTAGCTGGTGTTACCAACACACAAGGTAAAAGAATCAGGGTTGAAGTTATGTCAAGATATCTGTTACCAAAGCACGTGAATTGATTGACCCATCCACATGCACCGTCTCTTTAACACTGATGATTCAGTATTCAGTACATTTCCAATATGACAGTGAAAAGTCCAGATAAATAAAAAAGATGCAATAGACAGACATTAAAGGACGTAAATGCATATGGCAGAAGGAACACACAAGTATCTACAATTCATTCTGATGTGCTGTGAATGATATGATTCTGTAAGAAGCATCAAAAGGCATGATATGCAATGCTGATCAGAATTAGCAGGGATGTAGCTTCATATATCTTAAATGCGCGCGGGTACTTACTCTGGAGGTTGGCTGAATCCTGCGGTTAGACCTACGTGGCTCAACGTTGTCAGACGTTTTTGAAGAGTTCTTACCGAGCACTTCGTACTCTTCAATCTTGGCTAACCTTCCATCAGCAGGAGCCAATTTCCCTTTGTTAATGCGTTCAGCTTTCAAGCTTGCAGAGGTTTTCTTAGAAGTAGGAATGCCTGAGGTATCATGCGAAGATAACGCAGTTTGCTCTTCTGTTGTTTCCCCAGATTGGATATCGGTAGGTATTCCAGATACAGTAGCCTTGTGCTCAGCTGTCTGATCAGCAGCTTCATCAGCTTCAAGATTAGAGGCTGAGATGTTCTGTGAGTCTTCTTTCTGGGCCATCGTTTTAGCAGCACCTCCCACTTTCTCTTTCAATTTGGATGCGGGTTTGAAATTCTTTGGCTTGGGTATAGTCGTCTGCCTCTCTCTTGGATCACTTTTAGAAGAAGTTCTCCAGGCCCGTGATCCTGAACTTTGGGGCACCATCGGTTTGACAGAGATAGCCGGTTCATTTTGTTGCCTAGTCTTACTGGCAGGCTCTGATATGTAGTGCTTGCTGACTTCCATGAACTTCCTCTTCTTTCCAGGCTTAGGAACACCGAAAATCACTCTTGATCCTTTCTTCTGCAAACCAGTCCTTTTCATCCGAAGGGAATCGGGCTTGTTCTCTTCTCTTGTACTTCTGCCAATATTAAATGTTTTTTCCGAAGCCTCCAGCTCAAGAAACCCAGTCTGTGGCAGTTTCCCTGATTCCAGAACAACATTCTTCGAACTAGTGTCATTTCCTTCAGCCTCATGAACAGGGCTTCTCAATCTAGGACGCTTCTCATTCGGTGTATCACCCTGCAATCAGATTTGTTGTCTTAGCAAATAACAGAGTACCAAAATGTGAAGCCCCTAGATCCACTGATGTCAATAATACCTCATGAAATGAGCTGATGCTGGCTCCTGAACTAGAAGATTCAATCCACCTTCCACCTTTCCACACAAGAGAAGGACGAAGATTCCAGGATTTCACCGTAAGTGTTTCCCCTTGCACTGCCGGATCAGAAGGAAACACATAAGTAAAATAAAACAGTTCTGACCTAGAGAGAAAAGCAAAGCATTCAAACATAAATCATGTCTTTACACACCTGGGAAATGGACAGTCAATGTAGTTTCGTCTTTCTTGTTCTTTTCAGAAATAACACCCTCCCACCAGCTGGGAGACAAAAAGAAAGGTAAATAATCTTATATAAAACTTCCAAAGAGTGCTAAAAAGGACTCTGAATAGGATTCCACAAAACAAAATCTGCAGATAAAACATGGTGGAAATGATACATAGAGAAGACAACTACGAGCCAGTTGTGATCCGTGTTTGGCAACAGCATAAACCAACAATTAAGAAAGAAACAATTATTACCTGTCATGCACCCACGCATCAACCTTGTCTCCAACTGACCAAGTACGATCCCCAGTGGCTGCTCTTCGTCTCTTCCTTGTTCCTTCAAATGGCATCGCAATAACAGAACGCGAAGTTCTTATTTTAGGGGCTATGTCACCAGCACCTCCAAGGGCTACAAACTCTTTCAACTTGTCTGTCCCTAAAATAAGATAAATCGCACAGAATAACATATTACGGCCAGTCCATAGCACCAGACAAAGGCAGTGTAGACTCTTTCATACACCAGTTAGTACACGAGATCCTTCCGTTCGAATTGATTTCATATTCTTGCCATGGAAACTACTGAAACTCACATGCATAACAATAATTACCAAGGAAAAGGTGGCCAGTGTTATATGGTTATCATATACCAATACTCGGATACCTTTTTTATTTTTTTATTTTCATTGTTGTAAGATGGGAAAACAGGAAAGTGGATCTCTCGCCTACCACGTTACAGCATTACCACATTCAAGACACTTTATGAAATAAAGTAGAGAATACCAAGTGGTAAAATAAAAACACACCTTCATCTGAAGAAAGATCAGTGTAACACACGTAAGCTTTACCATCCTTCAAGCTCAAAACATTGGCAGAATACCATCCTGTTCTTAATCCAGGCCCTTCCTTGAAAACCTACATGTATGGATCACAATAATGTTATCATTCAGAGAGGACAATATAGACTAACTACCATAATACCAACCTTGAATTAAAAGTTCAAAAGAATTTGTGCAACGGAAAGCGAAGAAAAAAGATGTGTAAAAAGGATCACAGTGCAGTGAGGGGCCAAGGAGATGACATCAAGGACAAGTTATGTGGTAACTAGAGAAACTTGTAAACAAAAATTTGTGTACGTGCATATATAGACGTTACACAAACCTCCACACTGGAACCCTCTTTGATGTCATTTCCATTTGCAGCTTCTATGATTCGTCCGCTTTCAATTTGGGTGTCGACTAAAGATATTGGCGCAGCCTCTGGTTCCAGAACATCGCTTTTAGCCAAATCTGCCATCTTATGACCCTTTGGTCCCTTTGTCTTCTTTCCAGTGGCAGAAACCGAACAGGATACACCATCTGCTGATTTCACAAGGTCATCCAACCCAGGGTGTCCATCTGCGCGCTTCTGCAGAGATAAGTTTTCTTTCTTCTCCGATGCACCCTTTTGACAAGGCTCCACTTCCTGAGATACCTGGGTGTGTCTCCTGTAACCATCTGAACCTGCCTCCACCAGCTCATTCAATGACAGAGGATCACCCAACGAGACAAGTTTTCCAGCTTGTGAAACAGCCTCAGCTGCAAGCTCAGCTGCTTTTACAATAGCATCCATATTTTCAGCTCGCTTTGTGGCAACTGTGGCAGCTTCAACCCTCTTCTTAGAAACCTCTCTAGCTGCAGTAAGAACCGAACTAGAACTAATTGATGCACCATTACACTTCAAGATAGATGCAGGAGTAGCCTGTCCTAGAATTTTACTACCTTCAATTTTAGAGAGTTCATTACCATGATCAGACCTATTCAAAATTGAAGCTTCCTCAGCAATTAATTTTGCCTGCAATGCAGCATTTGCTGCGACATTAGCTGCAGCAGCTGCAGCCTTCGCAACCGCAGCAGCGGCAGCTATGGCAACGGCTGCAGAAGCTAATTGGCTTTGATTTTCCGGTTCAAGTCTAGCATTCTTCAGTTGATCTACCTGCTTCCACACATACTGACTATGACTAACAGCTGCAGCAGCAAGAGAAGAAGCATCCTCTGCATGTCTCATAGCTTCCTTAAGTTTACAAACAGCATCCTCTGACAAGACAGATATCTGCTTCATTTCAAGGTCCACAGACACTAGATTACTGCTAAGAATGGAGGATGGTAAAGATGAACTGGGTTTTTCCAGGGAGAACGTAGAGGTCAAGTTCGGAGCGGCTGTCATGATAGAGACATGGTTAGTAGGGGCAGTAGAGTTAGAGGCAAGGTTAGCGAGAGAGGAGGTAAAAGGAGCAGATGGTGATATACATGCAACAAGAGGTGAAACAACTGATTCTGTCTGTTTCTGAGAATTCAAAATGCTTGGACCAGGCTCCTCAGAAACTGGAATCTTCTTCCGCTTCCTTGGTTTCGCGTCAATAGAATGTTGACTAGGTGCTACTACCACACCCTTTGGCTCAAAGAACGGTGTCCCTTTAACAACGCTGCTAGAAGTTCCACTTTGGACAATCAGATCTTTCTGAAGACGCTTTGCACCAGAGTGAGACAAAGATGTTTCTTTCATGGGTGTCAACTTTACAGCCTCTGTGATTGGAAAAACCGAGAAACGAGTACCGGCATCAAATGCACTGGTCTGTGGAGAAGCAAGCCAAGGGCTGCGGAAAGGGGTCGGTGATATCCAGGGGGTACTATGTCCAACCATACTATTAACTGGGGGAGTTTGGTGAGCATGCAACGAAGAAAGAAGTGGCTGGTGATCAGTAGCAAAACCTCTTTGCATGCTCCTTGGTTGTAAAGTATCGTGGGGTGTTGGGAGACTCCATAACGGTGATGAGAGAGGGATTACAGGGTTTACTGCAGGAATCTCTTTGCTACTGGTTTGACCGACTGATGGAGTCACTATCTTACCTGGAAGAACAGTTTTGGGTAAAACATCAGGACCTCCAGCATCTGCAATTCGCACCTCAGTTAAAAACAAAGAGGACTAAAATATGATAAATTACGAATAAATTAAGTTAGAAACCTGCATGCAACTGCAAAGGAGTTTCAGGAGTAGCAGCATGTGATTTCTGAGTCCTTTCAACACAAGCACGCCATGGTTTGTCCCAAATGCCTTTCCCACCATCTAGAGAAGGACACAGTAAACCTATTTGCTTGCATATGCAGATAACAGAAGAAATGTAGGGATAACAATCTTACCTGGACCACCAAATGCAGATATCATATAGGCCTCATCTGGTGACGTTCCTTGGCTGTACCGAGAAATTTCAAAACAAATAAACTTCAGCAACATAATTAATAAAGGAAGAACCCCAAATGGGATTGCTCTATAGATATGCAAACGTGATGAAGCCAGAAGACAAATAAACAAGGACAAAACACTTAAGCTCTGAAGGGCCAACTTTAGCATAAAATAAGACTAGATACACATGCAGAACAAGAAAAGAACTCACATCAAAGCCCCGTAAACAAATATCTGCGCACGCAGTTGCACTTGTTGCATGTCTGTGAAAGGACGTTGCAAAAGACTTGAAAGGGCAGAAGAATTCAAGTCCGGCAAGCTTGACGCAGGCAAAGAAAAGCTCCCAAACGGTTTTACAGCAGGATTCTCAGCACGAGGATTTTGCTGCTTCTCAGTAGAATGTGTGGTCTGACCAGTAGAAGGTGAACTTTGATTAAAAACACTAATTCTGCCCCCACTTTGTAATTGCCTTGCAGGTGTTGTCTCCTTTGCAGCATTTCCTTTTCTGGAAGTCTCTTTTACTGTAGATTTAGACGTCCGCCTTGGCTTACGCTCAGTTGTTCCTTTGGAAACTCTTGCAGCTGTTTTCTCTACTCTAGAAGTTAAAGGAGATCCGAGTACAACCTTGATAAACAAAGAAATATATGCTCTCAGTAAGTCTAAAAAACGACTTGACAAGGAAATGAGTCTCTCAAACAATAACAAACAAGTATGTTGAAAGAGAAAAAACAGAAGTACCGGAGAGATAAGTATAGCTCCTGAAGAGTTGATAGCTTGTGAAACTTCTCCCACTTGTTTAAATGGCAGATCTGCCAATGGAGTTGTATCGCAAGTTAAGCTCATCTGACCACTGGAAGTATCGTTTCTCTTCACCACCTGAGATCCAGCAGGCATAGAAGGTTTATTGCCAATGGGGGAAGTAGAAGGATTCTCAGGATCGGTATTAGCTTTTTCCCTTCCCACAGAAGGCCCAGGAAATGTAGAAATGCATGAAGAATCTGCTATTTTAATCGCATCACCTGCAATATCCAAGATAAGGCCAATAGAAATTCCAATGAGTAGGCAGATATCAACCGAAGGATAATTTGAAGGATACAACAGGTCTGTCCAAACAAGACTCATAGGAATAAGTAATATGTCTCAGTAGTAAGTGTACTTCTCCTAAGTGATAGCATGTCTAACATGATACCATATAGACAATAGGCTCTACCATGGAAATAATAAAGTTACCATACTCGCATACCTTATCTTACACGACAGACATAACAGCAGTTATACAAGAAGAAAGGTTTCTCTCTGATCAAAGACAATACAAACTTACCTTCAGTGCATAAAATGGGAGTTCCAGCTTTCATAACGTCCATGGATTCAGTATTATTATTTTCTTCCTCGTCATCCTTTTTAATTTCAGGCTCAAGATTATCCACGGCACCAGCATCAGATTGTGCATTTATACTCTCCCTGTTAGGATTGAGCTCCTTGCCTAGGGTGGAGGATGAATAGAGGGAGATAACAAGAGTTACTATAAAGACAACCAATCCATCAGACCTTATGGATACTCATAAATTTCCTTCAGAATCATACATGCACAGGACATGCTTAAAAAAGAAGGGATATATATGCATGCACATAGAACAGGCATATATATTACAAATTATAACAGATTTTATCCACTGTGAGCAAACAAGACAACTACTATATTGATCACTTATCGAGAAAATTGTCGGATATTAAGTCGACAAAAAGATCCACATGAGCAACACAATATGTGCGTATAGTTACCATGCAATTGCAACACAAGAAGGCAATAATGTTCCATCCAAATGGCGATACAGCAATGTGCAATATAAAACAATATGAACATATGATCAGGTTCTATATATAAGCAAAAAAAGATCTGAAAATTCAAGTATACACTCGTATAGCAATGTGCAAACAGCCAAACATGTTCAAGTACTAGACCAACCAACCCAGTTCGTATCCCCCTCTAGTAGGGGTGCTGGGGAAGGGAATATACTAGGCCGCCTTACCCCTACATTTTAATGTAGAGAGATGGATTCGAACCCGCGACCTCAGACCCCACGGTAAATGGTTTTACCGCTGAGCCAAGTCGGCCCTTCATGTTCAAGTACTAGACAAACAGAAAAAAGATTACCTGACACGTTTTTTAATCCTGCATCCTGATTTTCTTCGGGAATTCTTTCCTCAGATTTCTGCAGCACGGTTTGTCGTGTAGCGTCCTCAGCCTCCACTTCCTTCGGCCCATCATTAACAGGACAGTCTTCAATTTTATAGGTACCGAATTGAGTATCTTCGTTATGCTCACAAGCTTGTTTGTCCATCTGACTCCCTGAACCACACAGAGTTTGACCATTGTCAGGTTCAGATGATGAAACTTTCTCAGTTTCAGAAACACAGCCTTTCTCAGTCAAATCAGAGGATGCTTCCGGGATTGATAAATCTGCTGACAAGGTAACACTTGCAGCAGGTGTTTTGTCATTGTTGAGATGTTTTAACTCATCGACATTGAGAGGTGATGCTTGACATTCTTGCTCGTTAACGATAGTCCCTGCGAAGAAATAAATATACATAAAAGTATGGATAATTTAGGAGACATGGAAAAAGGACTAATTACTACATCATCTGCAGCAAGCAGCAGTACAGTGGCACTGGGTGGATAGACGACCAGAAAAAAGTAGCGAAAGGAATTAGATAGCAAACAGAGAAAGACACAAAGTGTAAGCCAACAAAGCAATGCCAAAAAGACTAGACAGCGACATACTCGATTTGTCACCTGGAACGGTATCAGACAGAAATTTCGATTCTGACGGCCTGGAAGCAGAGGCTCCTGAATTATTACCAAAAGACTTCAACACAGTTCTTTCAGACACAATTTGAGAGCTACAGGCATCATGATCAACAACACTGGCATCGAAAGTCAAATCTGTTTTCTGCTCGAGACTAGCAGAACCTTGAACAATGTCTTCATCATCAGCAGTCTTCCAAGAGACGCCACCTACACGAGCATTGCTTGATTCACCCATCATCTCCACAGGTGAATTACGAACAGCCTCTGAAGTTTCAACTAGATGAGTCTGTGCAGGTGTCTCAGTCTGGATAGAAGATTCACACTCATTTACAATGGTTTCTAAATTCTCATGATTGAGCAACTCAGGCTTGCAGGAATGTTATTCCCACTAGTTACCTGTGCATACAGATCAACAGATGTCTCAATAGTTGTACTAGCATGAGCAATGCTGACATGGACATTTTGGCATTGTGCCTCTGAATCATTAAACGAACCCAAAACATCTTGTCCACCTGCCTCAATAACTGACGGACTTTGGCTTCTTCTTTCCATCACTGGGAAATCAGATGGCTCAGTTGGCACCAAGTCAGGCTTTTCCACATTAGTTTCCACATTTTCACATTTAGAAGATGAGACCACATGGCTATCAAAATGAGCCTCGACGGAAACCAACTTTCCATCTCTATTCAGATCAGCAATAGAAGTAATATCACTCTGCACAGAGCCACATGTACGATCAGTTTCCATTCTTGAATCTGAAGAAATTTCAAGCTCCTTTTTGTCGAGAAGACATTCAGTTGTCTCAGTCCCTATCTTATCTTTTTCAACAAACATCTGTTCTGCATATCCCGCGTCATTCTGCGTGCTCACAGTAACACCAACCTCCTCATTGCCAGTTTTTAAGGCCAAGATGGTACTCCTTCCCTCCGCAGATAACTCGTGGGCAACAGTTGGTAAAGCATCTTTAACCAAGGGTTGTTCTGGTCCAACATCTTCCAGCGAAACAGATGACTCTCCAGGAGTCTCATCCAAAGATGGTCTGGGTTGTAAGTTCACTGCTTCCTCTTTAGAAAGACTGTTCACACAAAGCGTCTCACTAGGCTCCATTTGTTCCGCTATGCTACCTAGTTCATCACAAATGTCAGATTTCTTAACAGTATCCTCTCTTGCAATTATTTCATCCTGCCCAACTGACTTCAAAAGCATTTCAACAGATTCCATTGATGTAGCCTCCGACCAAACATTATTGTGCCTCGAAATGGCACAAGACTCTGCTGCACTTGAACTAAATACTACACCACTGCTTCCCCGGGAGAAATCCTCAATCCAGTTATTATCTTCGTTACCCTCAATACCAAGAAAACCCTCAGTTTCAACTAAACTGTCAAATCTCAGATGCCCATTAAGGCTGTCATCAAAATCAAACTTAGGAAGAGCATAAGGCTGTGACACTGGCGGATATTCATTGTTAGTATCTCCAGCTAAATGAAGATTCTGGCTTTGAAAATCATTGTCATCATAATCCATGGGTTTATTCCTGCAATCATGAATAAAATAGTTCATCAGATACTCAGCAGACTCTATCTCCAAGTTCGAAAGCATTCCGTACAGCGAGACTGGAAATGGCTGTCAAAAAATTACACCAACAACCTCGATGTTTCAGTAGAAAATGCCTCCATGAATTAAGTTAGAATATAAAGCATACCACCAACCGGATACAAATGTATTGATAGCAGAAAGGACTTTATCACTTCGTATCGCGTCAAACAAACAGCAGGAAAATATAAGTACAGTAACAAGAGAGTATATAGAGACGCTACCTCCCTCCATTCGGTGACAAAATCCTGGGCGTCGAACCTCAACCCTTTCCTAATCGCACGTTCATCTACTGCAAGAGCAACAAAAACAGCGGACGCGTCAATACTCTCCCTTCTCAAGTTCATTTGAAGAAAAAAAAACTACTCCAGAGGAAGCCGTGAAAACCCGAAAATATAATCTGGTGAACCGACGCACGACTAATTGAAACGCCGGAAAAGAAGAAAAACTCACCGGAGTGAAGAAGAGGAGAGGCGGAAGACAGGCTAGGGTTCCGGCGAATAGGAAGACGGAGAGTGCGCGAGTTAGAAGAGGAGAGAGAACGAAAGATAATTTATTCGTTTTTCTCGGCAAAGGAAATGAGTCTGGGGCAAGGAAAAAAACAAATACTTATATTTAAAAAAAAATGAAAGAAATGCAAAAAAAAAGGGAGGGTGATCAGTTTTTTTATATGTCGATGAGAATAGATCCTTCGTTGAACAACGCACGTGGCAGACTCTTAGACGTTGCACAAAGGATGCAGGGGAAAGTTAAAATGACTGGTGGGTTACTAAAAGCTGATTGGCTATTTGGACTTTGGAATGGGTTGGGTTGCTAACACGTGAGAATGAGAATAGATTAAAAAAGAGAGGAACTTGGGTTAGGTTTGGGCCTGGAGTGGACGGTATAACAACAGTTTCAGTCAGCCCATTAAACTTAATGAGATGGGCCAAGGCCCATATAAGTTGAACCCGGCGATGTCACCTACTAAACCCGCTAAAGCAATCAGAGGGTTGATCATTCTCCGACATCTGTTTTCGCCATCAAAAGGAACATTCCATTTTAAATTCCGTTATTACGTTAAAGATAGATTAATTATTAAATTATGTTATCCTCGATGTGAAGTGCGTATCGAAACCTCACGTTTTCTCTCCGACGTTCATACGTGTGAGGAAGACGAAAAACACATCGGTTTTAACGAGTTCGGTTACCGAGCGGAGCTCGGGCCTACATCTCGGCCGGACGGTACCGGCGAATCCACTAGAAGAAGAACGAAAGAGTAGCCGGCGGAACACCACAATCCGGTGTCTCGCCGTAACGTTCGTAGAGAACAGAATACACCCAAGAAACAAGAGAGTCGAGACAAACCTTAACGGAGTCACTCACCTTCAGCCTCGGCTCGCACCGCCGGAGCTCCACCGGCGAGATCGCCTCCGAGATCGCCTTCGATCTCTTTCTCTCTCTCTCTTCTCTCTTCCTCTTTTCACCTCCTCGAGCCACGCGCTTCTTGCGTGTTGAAGAACAGAAACAATAGGGTTAAGATTAACCCTTATCGAAACGCCACGTTTCGGTCAAAACCGAAACCTCCTTCTCTAGGAGAAGGTTTTCTTTCTTCAACTAATGGGCCTTAAGGCCCAACAATCTCCACCTTGGTGGAGAAAGAGAACCGAAAATAGAAATAAACACTAATGGTTCGCCGTTTCCAGCATCGATCGACTTTCGTCGATCCCTCGACTTTCGTCGGAATTTAAAACGCAACTTACCTCACTTACCTGGTGTCCCGGAGTTAGTCACATGTCGCCCTCAATCTGATGAAGCTCCCGTCGATGACTCCTCAAGGCCTTGTCGCCTTATCCGCCACCGATCAGCTCATCTTTACCTGAAACACTTGGTAAACGTGTTAGAACGTTCACCCCGATAAGACTCGAACCGTAGTCCTATCCCGCGTCGCCCGACCAACAAACGCTACCCTCGGTTGTATGACTCCCTAGACCGTCTAACTAACCCTCCTAGTAAAGTCCAAGACTATACCTGCTAGCTAACCCGAGAATTACACCCGACGTCTACCCGTCTCCTAAGTCTATCCCGACTTTCCCGAGACTAACCTGAGTCATACCACCGAACCCGCTAGATACCTAGCCCGGATCCCCGTGAAGTCTATACTACCTATAGGTATACGACTTCTACCCTCGGACCCTAACCTGCCAACTAGAGTTGTCCCACGGTTTTGTCCCGTGAAGACGCTCCTAGTCATCTACGATGCTCCACCGAGGATAAAAGACACGTGAGTGCACGTGCTCCACCTCGAGAGGGAGTGTCCTAGCGCTCCAACCTACACCGACTCTACCCAGTGAAAACCCGACACCTCCCTGCTCACACCATCTCATGAGCATCCTACCCGAGGAAGCTCCACCTAAATGTGGAGATCTCACCTCCTGACCTACCACCGATAACCAAAGCATCTTCGGTTACTACTCCGAGGTCAAAACGTCCTTCTACCTCGGACTCTCCCTACCTCGTCATCCGGGACCTACAACACCTTCTTGTAGTGTCCCTACCTACCCGCGGAACAACTCACTCCACCTGGTCCTTGGCCTACTCCTGCACCCGATTTCTCGGGTTTGCCCGAGACCCCTAGTCCTTCCACCATACCCCTTTCAGGGTATACCGAGCTAGAATGTCTAACTCCATCATCCTAAGACGATAAAACCTGAGTCTAAAACCGACTCAACCCGGAAGTGACTTATCCGACCCTAGAAGTGATGTAACATGACATGAGGGATGAGACCGAACCCTAGAGGACGTAACCCTAGGTATATTTCTACCTAGCCGTGCTTAAACACGCTCTAACCCTAGTCTATCGGTCCTAAACCTAGGTACGTCTTTACCTAATCAGACCTACTAGACTAAGAGAACACAACCTAACGGGACTTAACCTAGGCACTCAACCTAAACCCGATCTAACGGACTTTAAACTAAGTCTAACTAGACATCTTCCTAGGTATATATTACCTAAACGGATCTAACACACTCTAAACCAGACATGATTTGGACTTAACACAAGGTATATATCTACCTAACCGACCTCTTAGACTCTCGCACCAACCTGATTGGACTTACCCTAGGCATAATTTTGCCTAACCGACCTATTAGACTCGAAACATAGCCTACCTTAAGACCTGATTACGTCTAACCAGACCTAACTTAAGGCTACACAGGTCTGATTACGTCTAATCAGACCTACAACACCGAGTCTACATGGCCCCCAACACAGTCCTAACCAGTCCTACGATCCCGAGTCTACCCGGCCCTCACAAAGTCCTAATCAGACCTACCCAAGTGCTACCTAGATCCTAACAGCCCTAGTTAGACAACTAAAAGTCCCGACTAGACCATCACACGACCCTAATCAGACCTAAGCCAACCCTTGTCGACCAACCCCTGATTAGATGACCCTAAGTCCTAGTCAATCACCTAAAAGTCCTAATCATCAAACCTAAGCCAACCCCTATTGACTTATCAACCCCTTATTAGACTTTTAGCAACCTAATCAGACCTAAAATAAGCCTAATATGACCTACCTTACTTCTGATCAGATCCAATAAACGCCTAAAACCAATCTCTATAGACCTGTCCTGATCTAAACCGACCCCTACAGACCTATACCTAGTGATTCTAGACTTAACCAACCCCTAAACCAACCCGTTTTAGTCAAATCCCACCTAATCAGACCTAACCGGTCAATGTACCGGACTCTATGACTCAAAACTGGTACTTAGGAGTCCTATCTAGTCCTAACCTAGATAATACATAAGTCTATAATCAGATTCTAATCTGATTAGACCTAGACAACATCTCTATAGACATTCTAAACCTCTAATCAGTCCTAACCAAGTCTATTTTGACCTAATTACCTACTAATCAGACCTAAAATACGCTAGACTAACCCGAATTTGGCTAAACCAGACCTAAACAAGACCTAAATAGCACTTACAGACCTATATCAGACCTGTCCCAGCCTATTTAAGCCTAACCAGACCTCCTACCCAACTAAACGTAGTCAAATCCAACCTATTCAGACCTATACTGAACAGAAACAGGAATCTTTGACCTACATCAGCTAAACCGAGATCTAAAACAGGTCTATCCTTAGTATATTTCACTAAACCAAGCCAAATTTGGATACTAGACCGACCTAACAGGGTAAACCGATCGCTACAGACCCTAATCTACCCTAAACCAGTCCACTATGCCCTAATCCAAACACCATCATACCTCATTTGGACTAACCTAACCCTAAACCAGTTAATTCTAGTCCTAATTGTACACTCCAGACCTAAACCGACTAATCTAGTCCTAAAACCCACCAACTCATGCCCTAACACAACCAATAACAGCCTTAACTAGATAAATCAGACCCTAAATAGACTTCTACCAGCCTAAAACAATCTGATATTACCTAATTCTGGACCCAATTGACCTGTACGGTCTAATTCTAGCCTAATTGGACGAACAGACCCTCACATTATACCTAAACCAGTCTAAACTGGCCTTAATTCACCTCCAATCAGACCCTATTGGTCTGAACCGAACAATTCTAGCCCTTCCGAGACAAATCAGACCCTAACCAAGACTTAAACCAGCCTAAACTAGTCTGAATTGCCTTATACCGGACTCAATTGACCTAAACCGGACCTGAATCGACCTAAACCAGACCTAGATTGACCTGAATCGGTCTAAACCGGTAATTGACCCCAAACCGGACCTGAACCGGTCCGATTTGACCTAAACCGGTCAACTGTTGACCAAATTGGTCAATGGTTTGACCGAACCGGAGTGAACCGGTCTGAACCGGCCAGGACCGGGTCTGAGCCGGACTGAACCGGCTGGAATCCGGTCTGAACCGACGGAACCGGGCTGAACCCGGTCTGACTGTCGAGAACCGGACTTGGATAGAATCGAACCAGGTTCGATTGACCCAAACAGGGTTAAACCGAAATTGGATCGATTAAACCGGTCTAAACCGGTTGAATCCGAAACCCTAATTTCGGAAACCCCAAACCGCAGAGTCAACCGAGTTGACTCAGTCGTTGACTCACCCGATTCCTCCACTCAAACCCTAACTCGGACGAGTCGGGACCGAGTTTCGCCGGAATCTAGCTTTCTCCGCCGAGTTCACCGAGTTTCTTTGAAACTCGGTCTCAAAACCGGAGAAAACGCGGAAGAATAATGGAAAACGAGTCAGAAAACCTACCCGACTCACCTGGTTTGAATCTGACCTCACCGAATCTTGATCTCAGACGCTCCACCTCGACGGATCTTGCCACCGGCGACTCCGAGGCTTCAGATCTACCTCCCACCGTCGCCGAACTAGCTCCGTCTTCAGCTGAAACACTCGGCAGAGCATCAGATCGCTCACACAGACAGATTGAACCAACAACCCGTAACTTACCTCGCCTTTTCCGGCGAACTTACCTCCCTGGATCAAAACCGGAGCTCTGATACCACTTTGTGAAGTGCGTATCGAACCCTCACGGTTTCTCTCTGACGCTCGTACGTGTGAGGAAGACGAAGAACACATCGGTTTTAACGAGTTCGGTTACCGAGCGGAGCTCGGGCCTATATCTCGGTCGGACGATGCCAGCGAATCCACTAGAGGAAGAACGAAAGAGTAGCCAGCGGAACACCACAACCCGGTGTCTCGCCGTAACGTTCGTAGAGAACATAATACACCCAAGAAACAAGAGAGTCGAGACAAACCTTAACGGAGTCACTCACCTTCAGCCTTAGGTAAGATCACCTATATAAGTGAGGAGTTATGATGGCCGCTCCTATAAGGAAAAAAAAAAAACACTTATGAATCCAAGATATGGTCCATGGCCGAAACGGACAACAACATGAGAACAAAAACGAAAGTTAGAAATGTTATTGTGTGAATACTGGTTGTCTTGGTATATGTTATACAAATCTTACCTACCGAACTTTATGTCGAAAGTATTCTGCTATACTCTACCTTATTTAAGGTGTAGGAATCATTAAGAATTCAATATGGAATTCAACCTCACCACGATACGCAGATTTTTCTTACACTTGGATTATCGCTTTAGGAATGAGATGGAAATAAGTTCCAAGTGTTCAACTGAACTTCCATAACTTGGTTTTCCCATTGAACCAAGATCTTGGGATCTCCAGTCAACAAGGTTGGGTTACCGCTATGGTCATTCTTTTAATTCGTGGATTTTAATCCCATTCCTCTCGATAACTTGTACAATTGATCTCGATTAAGGCCTTTCGTTAACGGATCTGCTAAGTTTTCCTTAGACTTAACATAATCTATGGTTATTACACCATTTGAGATCAATTGTCGGATGGTATTATGTCTACGACGTATATGTCGAGATTTACCATTGTACATACTATTTTGTGCCCTACCAATTGCTGACGTACTATCACAATGAACAACACTTGACTCTGGCCGAGTCAAAACTCTGGTAGACACTTTTTGGCCACGAGATCTAGGGTTTCACCCTGTTTCGATGCACCATCAAGCCGTCTTCGACGAAAAACGAGCAAAGTTCCCCGAGCGGAACGTTTAAACTTTGGATTGAAAGTTCCACTCGGGACTATTTGATTCAGAGAAAAACGTTTCGATGTGGGATTTAAAATTTAAAGTTGCGCGTCGATGTGGGACGGTTGGGCTCCGAACCAATGCGTTCTCGACATATACGTCGTAGACATAATACCATCCGACAATTGATCTCAAATGGTGTAATAACCATAGATTATGTTAAGTCTAAGGAAAACTTAGCAGATCCGTTAACGAAAGGCCTTAATCGAGATCAATTGTACAAGTTATCGAGAGGAATGGGATTAAAATCCACGAATTAAAAGAATGACCATAGCGGTAACCCAACCTTGTTGACTGGAGATCCCAAGATCTTGGTTCAATGGGAAAACCAAGTTATGGAAGTTCAGTTGAACACTTGGAACTTATTTCCATCTCATTCCTAAAGCGATAATCCAAGTGTAAGAAAAATCTGCGTATCGTGGTGAGGTTGAATTCCATATTGAATTCTTAATGATTCCTACACCTTAAATAAGGTAGAGTATAGCAGAATACTTTCGACATAAAGTTCGGTAGGTAAGATCACCTATATAAGTGAGGAGTTATGATGGCCGCTCCTATAAGGAAAAAAAAAAAACACTTATGAATCCAAGATATGGTCCATGGCCGAAACGGACAACAACATGAGAACAAAAACGAAAGTTAGAAATGTTATTGTGTGAATACTGGTTGTCTTGGTATATGTTATACAACTGGGGGGTTCAAGGCATCACGTCCACCAACTGGTTAGTATGCCCGACAGTATTTCACTAAGGAAGGTTCAAGGCAAAAAACTACCATCCCGATGCAATAATAATTCATCGGAACTCTTTGGAATAAACAGTTTTTATGCATTCATTAATTTTCATTCATGTGGGGGATTGTTAGAAAAATGTTATTAATTTCTTAAAACCAATTTGTGGTGAATGAGAAATTAATTCTAAAATGTGGTTATACAAAATAAATATAAAAATGTGGAGGAAAAACATTTGTCCCACATTGGAAAAATGACAAGCACAAGGAAGGAAGCTTCCTTATATTTATGTTTGTCCCACATCTAAAGTTTTGGCCAAGAGGAAGGAAGGAGCTTCCTTATAAAAAGAGCCCCCCTTGAGTCAATATTGTTCAAGCTCAAGGTTGACTAAAGCTAAACATGCTTGGTCCCACTTCTTCCTCTTGGGAGAAAAACGAGCAAAGTTCCCCGAGCGGAACGTTTAAACTTTGGATTGAAAGTTCCACTCGGGACTATTTGATTCAGAGAAAAACGTTTCGATGTGGGATTTAAAATTTAAAGTTGCGCGTCGATGTGGGACGGTTGGGCTCCGAACCAATGCGTTCTTGACGAAACGTTTCCTTTTGGAACGATTCGGCTAGAACCGCTGGTTGAAAGGGTGGAACCTCTTCCTTCACATGTTTTCGTAGCAACCCCCGAATATTATAAATAGGGCGCCCATAGGATCATTTTCTGCATCCCATTTTTTCTGAGTGCATTCTTCCTTTCAGAAAGAAATAATCTCAAACCTTTTCTCTAAAGAGTTCTGAACTTTTGTAGTTCGTTGGATTCTCTAAAGCAGGTGGTGCTTTTGTAGAATCGTAAGTCGTTGTATCTTGGAGACGATTGCTGTAAACCGTAACCACTTGATAACGGGGCAATTTCGTCTTGAGGAGATTGTGTCTAACACAAGCCTCGACTTAACCCACTTCAAAAATTTTCTTTTCTTTTGGATATTCTGTCTGAATTTCTGAATCCCACATCTGCGGATTCAACAATAATCCTATAACATGGCTAAACACAGAATTCAGAGGCAATGGTCGGATGCTTGAAGAGCATCAATAATCCTACAGAAGCTGGAAACAACAAATCTGAACTAACGCATTACATCCTTTTTTCCTGAAATCCAGACACATTTCAGCATCAGAAGCAACTAAGAACCTTAAAAAAAATGCTTACTTGCACTTGCCTGAGTTTTCTAAACCAATCACCATGATCACAACGGTAAGCAGAAAGGTCAAAAGAAGACAAACCTGAACACCACCGTCGCCAGCGGAGCACGGGAGGAGGACAGGACCGGGATTGGATCGTTCGACGGAGACATGGACAGGAACGCTGAAGCCTTTCGTAGGAAGCCCGGTTTCACGAAACGTCGGCCGATTGTCGGCTCGCCGTTTGTCTCCGACGCCGGAGCCGGCTCCGGTACTATCTCTGCCATCTTCCTCGTCTTTCACCATCTCGTCCCTCCCTAGCCCTAGAATCCCCGCGAACTTCTTCAGAAACCCCATCAACCCCCACAAATTAAAGTCACCCAAATCGAATTCGGACCGATTTCTTTGATGGGTAAATCAGGAACACAGAAATTCTCACGGGATACCGGTCTTTCCAGGAGTTGGGAATTTCCTCCCAGTCGTATCGTCTTTTCACGATCGGGTCCGAATCCGATGATACTCATAACCCATGAAATCTCTGTCGTGACTTCAGTTGAATGCGCTCCGTCTTTTCTGATTCTGCGGGAAATGCGGAAGAAAATGGATCGAAGACGGATCCAGCAAGTTCTTCTTCTTCTTCCTTTTCGCCTTTTGCCTTTCTGTAGTAACAGCGCGGTAAATAAAATTAAATCGGTTTTAGGAGAATTATAATAATTTAATTTATATTGAATTTGATTTAATTTGGTTTGATTTTATTTCAGTTTTGGTTTTATCAATGAAAATAATTAAATTTAAAAAAATCAGTTCTTAATTTTTTTATTCCGTTTGTTTAAATTTAAACTCTATTTTTCGGGATTAAAAAGCATAACTATTAAAGTTTTATTTCGAATTAAATTCGATTACAATTATATATCAAATTGGTTTAATTATGAAATTATGCTTTGTGTTATATAATTAACATGACTAAATTATTATAAAACGGGTCGGGTTTGTATGAACCCGGCCCACTGAGAAAAGTCCGCCTGCCAAGTGCCAACAAGTTCTTCCTCTTATCCCTTTTTGAAAACGTAATAATTTCGACGCCCAGTGGTCATTTCATCGTCGTCTTCCTTCTTCATCGTTCCGTTACCAACACCGCAATCTCGACGAACCACCCTGTTGTGTCTCGGATCGCCTTTCTCTATCGTTTTGTCTTCCGGTCCGATTTTCCGGAGGTTGCCTCGATCCGCCAGGATCGAAGATGTCGATGGCTGCTTCCGCCATTTCCTTCCTCAATCTCCGTGGCGATGTTCTCATCAATCGCCTCGACCGAGATGATGTTGGGTGTGATTTCTTCTCGAACTTTCTGATCTCCTCTCTGCCTATCTTCTTGAATCGTGATTTTGTTTTGGAGGGTTTGCGAAATTTGTTCTCCTCTAGCTAGCTGCTGCCGTTTATTTAGGGCTTTTGTCTGGGACGAACGAGCTGTTAGTTGTAAAGTTTATGGGTTTAAGATTCAGTTGATTTGATTGCAGGGGAAATATGGTGGATGCATTTCGAACTTAGGTATTTGCCCTGTTCGACAGATTGGCGGCTGCCCTTTTCTCTATATGCGAATCAGCAACGTCTACATTGTAATTGTCTTCAGATGTAGCTTGTGCTTTCAAATTCGTTGTTGAGGTATTTGATTTTACTTCTTCACTCTCAATTCCACATAGTTTTTGCCCAAATTGGGTTTTTAAGGATTCAGATTAGATTGTCCGGTCGTTTTCAAAAGTTTAGCTCTTTGATAGAAATTTCTGAAGATTAGGGGCTTAGATTGGAATATGCATCTGACTTCAATTACTGTTTTGGTTCACAAGCAGGCCGCTGCGTGTGTTTAAATCTTACTTCGGTGGAGATTTTGAATGAAAATGCTATACGAAATAACTTTCATCATATCCAGCATTCGATCGTTTCAACCAAGGCCGCACTTAGTCACTCTGTTGTTCTTCTACCACTCCAAGTGATCATTTTCCGCGGCGTAGTTTCAGAGTTTGTGGACTTTGGCTACCCCCAAAATCTCTCCCCCTGAAATTTCGAAACTTCATATTAGTGAAGAAGGGAAGAAGGTGGGCGGTCGCCATTTTCGTCGAAGGTAAACTCTATATACAGACTTGAATTGGTGTTTCCTACTTAAGCCAAATTTCACCATAAGAATCAATAATGGTTTTGTGCCTATAATCTGCCATGTTAGTTCATTGTTAAGTTGCTTCTTCTCATGTGTAAAAACCTGTGAAACAGCCTACATACAGACAAACCTGTTCCAAACGCAACATTACAAGCTACTGGTGCTGTTGGATGGCGAAGAGAGTGACAATTCTATAGAAAGAATGAGGTATTTAAATATCATCATCATCATCAAACCCTTGAGTCTTTTTCAATGCAATTCTTTAACACTGTTTTATAAGTTTATTTTTTTCTATTTTTCTTTATGCCAACGCTCACAACTTTCTGGTTGGAGGGTCCGTTTTCTTTACAAATGGATTATATAAGTGAATAAATTCAATTACAGTAATTCCACCATTGGAATTCCATATTTTTTTGTACAGGTGTGAGATAAAGAATGGATATACAGCACAGTGGAGTTCGATGCGTAAACAAAGCCGGATCGTATAAAATCAGGTGCTAAGATTCAGAATTTTTTTTTCTTTTTTCATTCTCAGGTTCTAATAAAAGGATATACGTCATCAGACACATTTCTTGGCTTGGGGACATTGGTGAAAAATATGACTTACACATGTCTGGTGTTTTGTAGGAGCATTTTCTATAAAAAAAAATAAATAAATAAATTTTGTGGTAAGATAATTTAGTGAGAAAAGAACTGAAAAAGATGAGTGTCATTTTCATAAATATTGAGTAATTTTTGTTGTTATAGAAAGGGGCATATGAGGAAACCTGACACAATCAGCATGTTTGATTTCGCCAGCAGTCAAAGTCAAACCCCCACAATATCTTACCACTATTGTTAATTACTATAATATTCCTTATAATTAATCCGGAAAAAACTTGTAGGTTTGTTGGTTAAAAGAGTCGGTCCATGAATCGAGATTCTGGCCACGAGTATACATGCAAACGAACATTTAAATAAAGAGGAAAAAAAAAATGTGTGGGGTTTTAAAAAGAGATATACCTAACAGGTGTGAATGGACCGGACATCATTGAAGCCCAACTCACATGTAAAAAAAAATAAAAATCTATTATTATTATTTTCAGGTAATTAAATAACAAACAAATCCCCTGAAAACCCTAGCACTAAGTTTGAATAGATTTACTGAAATCTAATCTCTGTTTGTATCCTTTTTATTTAATTAAAAAAATAAAAATAAAGAATTGATTTATATAGGTGACATAGCTCTCCCTTCTCTCTCTCTGAGTCCGCTTCCGCTACAGGGAGAGTTGTTAGCTCACACGCTTTGGTTTACAACTCAAAGAAGCTTGCATTTTCTCGGCATCCAAACAGGAAAAAGAAAAGGATCCGTCCCAACAAACTCACAAAAAAGGGGAAGAAATCCTCTCGGTTGGGTCGGTCATGGATTCGAGGGAAGTTCCTCCGCATCTGCAGCCGCCCCCCGCCATGTTAATGCCCCACCACACCTCCTTCCACAGAAACCCTAACGCCATGATCGGACCTGCTTCCACATCTCCCTCCATCCATCACTCCTCCGCCGCCGGAGCCCGCCTTCCCTTCGGCTCTCTCCAGCCTCCTCCTCCTCCTCCGCCGCAGATGGAGCAGAAGGTGCTTGATTCTCTCGGATTCGACGGATCGCCTTCCTCCGCCTCCGCGCAACAGTCGATGCGATTTGGAATCGAACAGCAGGCGAAGAAGAAGCGTGGTCGGCCGAGGAAGTACGCTCCCGATGGCAACATTGCCCTCGGTTTGGCTCCCACTTCTCCTCTCCCTTCTGCTTCCAGTTCCTACGGCGGCGCTGACGCCATCTCAGGTGGTGATGGCGGCGGAGCCAACGCCAACTCCGCCGATCCCCCTGTCAAGCGCAACAGGGGACGTCCTCCTGGCTCCGGCAAGAAGCAGCTCGAGGCATTAGGTTAACAAATCGATCTCGCTCTATGAATATCAACCATTTCCGATGAACACATCCGCTTCTCATTACATGCATCTATACGGGTTTGATATCCGCTCTGTTTTCTGCTGTCAACAGGAGGGATAGGCTTTATGCCTCATGTAATCGAGGTCAATACAGGGGAGGTATTGTTCTTTTTCATCGTGTTGATCATATGGTTTGATTTCTTTGTTAGTTTTTGCTTTAACAGGGGAGGAATTTCTAAACATTTTACTTCCGTTTCCTGCATTATATCTGAGGGTGGAATCTATCAAGTGATAGAGGATTAGTCACCCTTTGAAATGTGCTTTGCTTAATCGTTTCTTGCTCTGCGAATTGGTTTATCTTGAAAAGTTCTTTCCTTGTGGAGTTGATTGCAGTTTCATTTATCAGATTTGTCACTCGATGAATTGGAATTGCTTTCTGGTGATATCTCGTTGCCAAAAGTTGCAGAAAAAGGTGTGTGAAGTAAACGAGTGAAAAGGTGTGAAATTTGATCGGGTTTTGTGTTGTATTTTCAGGATATAGCATCAAAGGTTATGGCTTTCTCACAAGAAGGGCCACGGTCCATCTGTATTCTCTCTGCTAATGGCGCTGTTAGTAGCGTGACCCTTAGCCAGGCTACCAGTTCTAGCGGCGTTGTTACATATGAGGTACACTCCTCATCCTTTGTATTAGTATTTTTGTCTTTCAATATGCATTTAGTCTTTCAATAGTTGCGAACAGAGAAGGATATCACATTCCTTGCCTTTGTTTAATCTCCTTTTTGTTTTTGTTTTCTGATTGTAACTCATCCTCCATCATGGGTGTGTGGGTTTTTATCCAGCTGACGTTTGTTATAATTCTGAGATGAGGATGGTGTCGGCATTATACAGGGCCAATTCGAAATCGTATCGATGTCAGGGTCGTTCTTGAATTCAGAAAGCAATGGTAACGCAAACAGAACAGGCATCCTGAGTGTAGCGCTAGCTGGCAGTGATGGCCGGATGATGGGTGGTGTCGTTGCCGGAATGCTAGTAGCTGGATCAAAAGTCGAGGTATTTTCCCCTTAGTGGATCACTGAAGGGTAGGTTTCATTCGATTTGATCCAATCATCAATCCATACATGATCTGGTTGGGTTAGGTGATAGTGGGGAGCTTTGTGACGGACGGAAAGAAACAGAAACAGAGCGGGAATGGAAGAGCATCAAACCTGGAAGCAGCATCAGGAGGAGGAAACATGATGATGAACTTTGGCGGGGGAATACTGCAGCAGCAGCAGCAGGAGAGGAGTCCGATGAGATCGACGGATTCATCGGAGGAGAATGAGAATGAGAGCAGCTCCCCTTCCTTCAGAGCACTCAGAAACAACAACAACAGCAGCAGCAGTGTTATGTTCGGTGGCGGTGGAAGTGGAAACAACAACTCAGGAGCTCAAACTGTCATGCCTCAGCAGCAGCAGCAGCAGCAGCAGCAGCAGCAGCACCCTCTTCATCATTCTATGTTCCACCATCTCTGGGGCCAAAATCCTCAATAAATTTTCGCACTTTATTCAAGTCATGTTTGTTTCCAACACGCTTCCGAGCTTAATCAAGTAGGTTTAAGCTTCTTTTTTTCAAATATTTATTTTTTGAGGATTTTCTAGCTTTGTTTTAAGATTGCAGTAGAGATTTAGTGGTGAATCAGTTGCTGTTCTTTCAGTGGGAGGGTTTTGTTCCATATAATCAATCCTCCATTAGTTTATTGGCAATCTTTCCTTCTGCACTTGTCGGGTTCCCTCGACTCCCTCCCATGTAAGAGTCCCCCCTCTCTCTCTCTTAGTGTAAGCTGCAACGAATGAGTATCCTTTTCTCCCTGTGAATGTTAATGTTTCATGATATATCTTTTTTAAAAATGCAATATGCAGGTGTGATTGAAGAGACAAAAAACAAAAGGACAGTGAATCTCAATCCAGTGTGGGATGGACATTGAAAGCAGAACAAGGGTCCTGTATGTTACACGTTGGACTCTCTTACAAAGTACAATACAGTCTACTCACATACAAAGGTTATGGCTCTGTCAAGGTTACATACTACACGAGAGGGAAGATTACCACAAAGTAAACAAGATAACAGAGTTAGTGGGAAAAAAACGTAGATTATACATACTCTATTCACTAGTGTTAAGAGAGAGAGAGAGCCCCTTTTAAAGTAATGGTGGGTCTTAAACCGCAGCAGAAACCATGGCTGGCGATAGAGCTGGGAATCCATCATCATCATCATCGTCGTCATCATCTGCCTCCCACATGAAGTGTGCATATGATCCCAGTACCATACTGCAACAAATACCAATTCCAACCACACAAAATAAACTGTTATCGCCTTTGAATCACATAAATAACCAGTCATCATCCATGCATGAAATCGAATTCGAACGAAGATCAAAGGTACCAGTCATCGGGAGAGGCATTGACGGCTTGGTCAAAGTACCCTTTGGCTCTTTCCTCATCTCTCTCCGTCTCCCATATCAACTTCCCATACATCGTCAACGCTTCTCCATCCCCTGGCCTCTCCATTATCGCTCTTCCATAGTACTCCTCCGCTCTCTCTGCGTCTTTCTCCACCTGTATTCATCCCCAAAAATTCCCCTCAACTTCCTCCAAATTCGATTTCACATCCCCACCAGAATCTACAGGTGATCTGATCTACCTACCTCGTACAAGAATCTCCCATAGTTCATCAGGAGAAGTGAACTGTTCGGGTTGGATTTCAACATTTCCCTGTAATACTCCCCGATCTTGCTCCTATCGTTGTAATCGCCTCCTCTGCTCGAGTTTCCACTACTGCCGCTGTCGCCGGGGCCTCTACCGGATCCACCGCCGGAGAGCCCCATCTCCTCCACTGGAATACCGCTCTCCTTCAAGATCAACGATCCCCAACCATACGGGACATCCGCCGCCTCCTCCGAAATTCTAGCCGGCGAAGGCTTGAATCCGGCACTACTCCGCGGCATTCTCTCCGATATGATGACGTCACTCTCCGAAAATGCCCTCCGCATCCCGACGTGCGTCGCCGGGGACTGATCGGAGGACCTGACGTTGAGCGAGATCCTGGAGGCGGATCTGTCGCCGTGGCCGGAGAAGGATTCTCCGAACGAATTATGGCGGGAGATAGAGGTCTTGGACGAACCCGAGACGAACCGTTGGTGAATCGGCATCGAACCGGCCCTCATCAGAAATGCTCTCATTTCGAAATCTCTCTCTTTCTCTCTGGGAGGTGATGATCAATCCATTGATAACAGAGCTCTCCTCTTCCCCATATATAGCTTTATCTCCACCGTCCAATCGTCTGACTTTCTCTCAGTGATAACGCACTTCAAGATTCAATCTGAGCCGTCGGATTGGGTAACCGCGAGGAGGAGAGACATCAATGGGATTGCGACACGTGTGAAGGATGCACGTGAGAATGAAGACTTTGAGATGGCGCCACGGGAAGGGCGTGATCGAGCGCTGTGGAGATGACACGTGGAGAGATGAAAGGTGGGGCCTCGTTGAGATTGTTCGGGTCCTTCGTACTTGGGTAAGTCAAAAAATACTCGATAGATCCTGTAGATAAGCTGAAATGACGGAAACACCCTTCACGTTCTATTGGCGCGTCGACAAAAACATAACGGTGTGCTAAACTAACCAAAATGGAACGCAGTTTTCTAAAACGTGTGAAATAGTCAAAAAGAAACTAGAAAGTCACACGAGTTGAGTGATTTGAGCTTCGGTTTTTCTAAAAATATTGACTAAAGATAATACAGATCTTATTTTTGGAAAATACTGAGAGTTTATCCAAATATCTTCCAAAACTTCTGTTTTTTTTTTGTTAAAGAACCTATGTATATTTTACATATAATATATATATATATATAATTATCATTTGTTGGTTGTGTAGACAATAAAAAAATTATATATAATGTAGACAACATTGATAATTGAATAGGGTGCGAAAAAAAAACATTGAGAATTGAATTGAATGTTTTATTCTTTTAATTGTGGATAAAAAAGTATTTTGCAAATGGATCGCGATCTCGCAAGAAGACATCTTTTTCTCTGCATTTTTGAGGAGTTGGATACAATATAGTTATGATTGGCGATTCTTTTGATAAGATAGGGTTTTAAAAAACCTAAAATACCCATAAAATATGTCATCCGTGCCGTGGTTTTGGAGAGAAAAATGATAAAATAAATAATGAAATGTGACAAAAAAAAGTTGCGTTGACGTGGGACATTTCGTCGTGTGGTGCGTCGAACCCACGCGCCGTTCGCGGCAAGAAAAGTGGATCTCGGCAATGGAAAGACACAAAAGACCTTGGAACTGCTCTAAATCAGCTGCAACTGGTTACTTCAGAAAGACGACAAACCTAAGCCGCCACCCATGTGACCATCACGTGACCAACTCTCTTGCTCTTTTTTTTTTTTTTTTTTTTTTGAAACCCTTTGTTGGTTTTCATCCTCAATAAATATCACTTGGCAATTTGATCTTACACTACAAGGCTCCTTCAATCAAAGTCTACCCTTGACAATGCGTTGTCAGAACAAAAACAAAACAGAGGCTATTGTTTCTTCTTTGCCTTGGAAGCTGATGACTTGGAACTCTGAATCTCATCTACTTTAGATGTTCTGATTATAAACAGAAGCGTCTCAACAAGCATCCCCAAAACCAGACCAAGAACTCCACCAGCAGCGCTCTGCAACCAAAAAGAAAAACACTGAAAAATGAAAACCGAAACACGATAATCCTTAACTGATGTGTTCATTTTCTGTCCAAAGAATGGTAATCGAACGGGCCAATGAGAAGAACTGATACCATTGCTGCATTACGGTTGAACAGAGCTCTGAAAGTAGCGTATCCAAGCAAATATCCGGTGAACATTACAAGAGCAACGTGTAGACCTGTACATCAGGGATTGCCGAGGATATATTCAGTATCTAACGAGGTACTTACTTCTCAAGAAACTAAGCTCAGAAACCCGCGAGTTTCAGGGGAAAAGCAAACTGCTAACCGAAACCAAGCTGGTCTTTGTAAGAAGAGAAAGGCTCTTCGACATTCTTCTTTGGTGTTATATCCTTAACAAGCTCTTGGTACTCTCTTCTCTCTGCTAATTCTCTGAGTTTCTGCAGTCTCTTCTGTAATTCTTCGCTCTACGACGGTAAAAAACAAGATCAGAGAAACATTAAGTCCTCTCGCCTCTCCAACGCAAGAAACAAAAAGCCTAAAACCCAGTTGTCCAGAATTCAACCAAAGGAACACAGAAGCATAACGAGATTTCTTTCACGACTTCCCTATTTTCTCAACAGCCGAACCAAAGCACATGGAACCAAATTTCGATATCTGGAGCTACAGTACCAAACTCGAAAAACTTAATCAAGCACAGCCAAACTATGAATACTTGCACAGAAGAACACAGAAAGGAAATTGTAACAAGATTCGCTGTTATGTTGCCCAATTTTGTTGGAAGAGCATCACATAACTACTGCCTCTTTTCTTTTTTGTTGGAATTTCAAATTGATCAACCCTAAAAACTATAGCTACTGTAAAAAGAAAAAGAAAAACAGAGGAATGATCACAAAAATCAAGAGGGAAAAAGAGGGAAAAAAAACAGAAGAAGGTTGTTTACCCTGTCTGCAACTACAAGAGGAGAATAGGTTGACTATAAGATATCATGAAAATCTATTTGCTATTGCTACATGGAAAAACTAGACGATCATTGAGGAAATTTTCTCTGATTGCCTAATGCCTAATTGCATATTTGCCGCTAAAAATTCCAACAAAAACGAAGTTACATCACCCAAAAATTCTGACACTTGGGTAAGATAGAGCCCACAGACTGACCGGAGATGCGATGAATTTCCTCATACTCAGCCTAATTATCAGAAAAAACGCAAACACAAAGCCGACACAGACAGAATCGAAGGAAAACCATGAACCAGAACAAACCTATACAGATCTCCGCTTACCTTTTCTCTAGGTTTCGGACTGGTAAAGACGAAATCGGCGCCGTTGAAGAGTCCCAACAGGTCCGGTCGGGTCGAGGGATCGGATTCAGCCCATATAGCTCGGAACAATTTGTACGGAACAGCGTTCTTCGAGCGCAGATCTGAAGCGATGTCCCTGAGTTCGCCGGAGAGACGACGATCTCCGGAGGCCGATACGAGGAACGATTTCATCGGTTGAGTGGCAGCGATCATCAAGCCGGAATCCATGTCTGCCCGGGTCGGGTCCAAATCCGTACACTCTCTTCGTAAGAAAGTTACGAATGGCTTCTGCACGATCTTCACCGGCGTCAAAAATTATATTCGGACTAATAACACTTTACCCCCTATATTTTTTAAGAATGTCGAACCAGTATGTATACTTTACTTTATTACGGAATAGCCCAATTTATAAACATAATCCCATACGGTATGATATAGTAAGCCAAAACATATGTTGCTGTCGCTTGGATTTTATCTTCTAATGTTGAAAATCAGTCTTTCATTTTCTGAAAATATAAACAAGATCCGATTTTCTGAAACGCCAACACCCAACACTGTTCGGACAAAAGGGGACGAGGAAAAGATCAGATTTTCTGCTTAGTTTTTTGAAACTCCACATCCGGTCTTAAAGCCCATCAGTTCATTCGCCTAACCCAGTTCCCAAATTGCCTGATTTTGTGTGTCTCCGAGCCGACTCTGCGGAATCCTAGCTTCCAGCAAGCAAATACAGGAGGAAGTTATTGACTATATGCAGTGATTTTCTCGAATCCCGGTTGGAACGCAAATTCAGGTTCTTCTATCGATCATTTATGTCCGGTCGAGTTGATTTCGAAGGATGGTTCGTGGGTTTATGAGATTTTCGGGATTATCGAGGAGGCTATTGAATATATGCGTTGATTCTCTCTGTAAATTCCGGAACTTGGAGAAAGCTGAGTCGCTAATCATAGACGGCATTAGATTGGGTGTTCTTCCTGATGTCGTAACTTACAATACACTGATCAATGGGTACTGTAGATTTGTCGGGATTGGCAAGGCTTATGATGTAGTTCGTCGCATGAGAGAAGCCGGGATCAGGCCCGATGTCGCGACGTATAATTCCTTGATCGCAGGAGCAGCTAGGAAACTGATGTTGAATCGTGTCCTTGAACTGTTCGACGAAATGCGTCTGTCGCATATATCTCCCGATCTGTGGAGTTACAACACTTTGATGTATTGCTACTTCAAGCTGGGAAAGCCCAAAGAAGCATATCGGATTCTTTCCGAGGATATTCAGCATTCCGATCTGCCCTTTGGCGCCGACACAGTCAATATCCTGCTTGATGGTCTCTGCAAGAACGGTTATACTGACAACGCCATTATGCTGTTCAGACAGTTGCAGCATGATGGCTTTGTCCCTCAGCTCATAACTTACAACATTCTCATCAATGGACTCTGCAAATCCAGAAGGGTCGGTTCTGCGAGAAGGATGATGAGGGAACTCGAGAGGTTGGGTTACACTCCCAACGTCATTACATACACCACAATCATGAAATCCTATTTCAAGACACGGCGGATCGATCAAGGGCTTTGTCTGTTCCAGGAAATGAAGGACAGAGGGTATACATATGACGGGTATGCGTACTGTACAGTTGTTAGCGCTTTGATCAAACTAGGGAGGAAAGAAGAGGCTTATGATTATATGCTGCAGCTGGTGAGGAGCCGTAGAAAGCAAGATCTCGTGTCGTACAACACGTTATTGAATCTATACTGTAAAGACGGAGACTTTGAAGCTGTACATGATCTGTTGAACGAAATGGAGGAAAAGGGACTAGAAACCGATGAATACACACACACGATTATCGTGGATGGTTTGGCAAAGGCAGACAACATAGAAAGAGCAGAGGACCACTTGGTTTACATGAAGGCAACAGGGTTGGGATCAAATCTTGTTGCCTGTAACTGTCTGGTCGATGGTCTGTGCAAAGCTGGACATGTGGACCGGGCCATGAGTTTGCTTGAATCGATGGAGATGAAGGACGATTATACGTACACGACCATTGTACACAATCTCTGCAAAGCTGGGCAGTTCAAGTGTGCTGCTAAGCTGCTCTTGTCGTGTTACAAGAACGGTAAGAAGACGCCGAGATCGGCTAGACGAGCTGTATACTGTGGTTTGAGAAGATTAGGGTTTAGATCCAGAGTGAAGAAGATTCAGGCCAAAATAACTGTTGCTGGCGCTTTGAATTCATGTTTTCAGAGATCCTGATTGAGTGGAAAGTGAAATGTGAATGGTGATGTTGTTCTCCTGCTGTCTGAAAATGTAACATGATATTGGACAAATTTTTTAGTTTATAATCGATCATAAATTCCGATCATGAGGTTTCCTTTGAACCATACATGTATGTATGTGTGTGTGATAATGATAATGATGCATATTCTTATGCTATAAGTGAATTCACATCTTCAAAAGACGTAGTAGTAGATATGGAGACTTCATTTCCCAAAACTACCCTTCGACGGGTCATCAAATAACATGAATGCCACCCACTCTCTGTGCTGTTGTGTGTTTGAGAAGAAGACTAAAAAGGTAATTAACTATTAGGTTTTGGTTTTGCCTCCAAGAAGTCTCGCTATCTTCACTAATAATAATGACTGCATATATCTTTTTAACTTTATTTTTTTTCTTTGTTGACCATTAAAAAAAATGCCAAAATGTGGAGCCAACTCTTGGATCTTGCTTTTGATTATATAAGGACTATATATAATGGTATATATATATGTATACATTATCTTTATTACATATGTATTATGTTTTCCCATGGATGAATGCTTGTTATCTTCGGCACAAGTACTCAACAAACATTACAAAGATAACATGCCATTGAATTGCAATTATGAACTAAAAAACCCAACCAGATGAATTGACAGATTAAAACGGTGGATTTATAAATCAATTTATAATACAATGGTAAATTTTAAGAGTAATGTTCGCTGTTTCCCATTCTTTAATACCAAAATTTATACAAAAAACGATAAATATATCTACAAAATAGTATCTCCATATAATATATATATATATATATATACCTTTTGTTTTTTGCTTCAATGACAAGAAACAGGGATGATCGTGAAAAGGGGAATATATGCCGCATGAAACAGAAGCCAAGATTGTATTGAGATTTGAGAATAAGGAGTAAATATTGTCATGTGGGTCTTCTTCGTTAGATTTATTTCCTTTTTTATTTAATTTTGTCCATTGGAGACCACGTATCATACATGTGCATGGACTGCCCATGCATACACACGTATATATACTGATATGATTTTCCAATATTAATCACAATCTTAGTCAACAAGCCAATTATGCCCTCGAAAGAGAACAAGGTTATAAAGAAAAAGATAAAGAGCAATTACCGCATCAAAAGAAAACAAAAGTGAGAGACAAAAGCAAGACTTGTCTGTGAGAGACAGCAGGAGTCGCCTTGTTCAAGATATTATCTCCCAACAAAGAGAAATCTCTCTCCCCCCTCTTATATGTCCTTCAGATTATACACTCTCTCCACTTCTTGAATTCCATCATATATACTCCTTGTTCATCTTTCTGTCATATCAATTCTTCATATATCCTTTCTGTTTAATCTCTCTTTCATGGCCACTGGTTCAAATTCAGACACTTGGGCTCAGAACATCAACTCACAGGACTGCTCGCAAGGCTTTTGCTCCATATACTGCCCTCAATGGTGTTACATCATCTTCTCCCCTCCACCTCCACCTTACGATCTCCCAAACGACGACGTCTCATCTAACCCTAATCTCTCCCCTCTCGTCATCTCCATCATCGGGATCTTGGCAAGCGCCTTTCTCTTGGTAAGTTACTACACTCTCATCTCTAAATACTGCGGAAACGCGACGGAGTTTTCGGGGATCGAGAGAAGTGATCGGAATCTCGATGAATCGGCCGAGAATTCGGTCGAAAACCGAAACCCTTTTGCCCATGAGCCTCCAAACGCCGGTTTAGACGATGCCCTCATCAAACTGATCAGACATTTCAAGTACAAGAAGCAAGATCGGCTTGTGATCAACACTACCGATTGTTCCATCTGTCTGGGAGAATTCAACGAAGAAGAGAGCCTAAGGATATTGCCGAAATGCAGCCACGTGTTTCACGTTGCGTGCGTCGACCGTTGGCTAAAGTCTCACTCTAACTGCCCGCTTTGTCGGGCGAACATAACAGTGCCCACGCAAGAACTCGACCGTTTCGCGATGAATCTGGACAGAGGGTCAGTTGAAGGAAGAGAAGTGATAGTGGAAGAGACATCGAGGATGAACACGAACACGTTTCATCGGCTCGTGTCGTTGCCGAAGCCAACGAGTGTTCGTGCATTTGTCGATCCAGACAAGGGAGATACGGTCATAGAGATCAGGAGGTCTGCTTCTGTTGATTTCATTTCTTATTTTCCTCGGCAACTTTCAGTGGCTGATGTCCTGAGGATGAACGAAGAGGACGAAGAGTGTTCAGATCTTGGAAACCCTACTTCGATCAAAAGATCATTCTCCAGCGGTGGAATGTTTCTTGGGGCCCAAGGAAGAATAAGGCCACCCCGACATCCACCTGTCTGACACTCTTTTTTTTTAAACACCGACACATTTTTTTCCACATATATATATATATATATATAAAGAGATTATAGACACAAAAAAAAAGTCACTGGATGGTGATGATTCTGAAATTCAAGAAACCTTGACTTCTTCGGTTGTCTCAGTTCCAGTTTCTTGATTATCTATGTCTATACGTGCATGTATATGTATGCCATAACATGTGAAATGACAGGTTTTGCGTTGTGTTTTGATTTATATTTGTTAGAAATATTCATTTTTTTGATACATGCAAGGGGATAGATACAATATCAAAGATTGGAATGACACATCCTGTTTATACAATGAAAGTAAGGACAGAAGATGAGAGCAACGAAATTCACAAAAGGCAGAAACTTTATTACTTAGAAGATTATTCCATTTCCAAGTGTATGATTAGGGCACTTCCTCTTTCTACCCTATTCAGATACAAATTTACAGAAGAAGAAGACAAACATTACCTTCAAAGCCCACTGCTTTCTGTCTTATTCCCACTTTTGCCATCCTACGAAGCCCATACTCCCCTATCTAGAGCTTTCTTGCATCACATAAATATACATCACATGTATATATACACACACATACATACATACATACATACATACATACATACATACATACATACATACATACATATACGGCCCCTTCTAACACATCGACAGTAGTCCTTTTTGGGTATGACAAAGCTAAGCGCTTCTGTATAAGCTAAACCCTTTTGTGTGTATATATATATATGTATATATCAGGAAGAAACTGTGTGTGATGGATCCATGTAAGAAGATTTTATCCCATCGGAGATCGGTGAGGAATTCCCTTTCTTCGTTTGGCAATCCTGTAATTACCAGATGTAAGTGGGGGTGTTGATGGACTGAAACTCTGAAGATTCATCATGTTCTTCACTTGCCCTGTGCTGCTGCCCGACTCCTCTGGTTCCATCCGCGGGTTCTTCTTACTCTTCTGGAAGCTTCGAGACGTTCCCACGATCTTGTTTTTGTTCCCAAAACATAAAAGTTTTATCAGAATTTGAATTTCATTCATAAGACTGAAAATATGGAAAACAAACAGAGTATGCCCATGTCGGAAATTCCTTCCGTTTTGCCACCAAACTCAACAACTGACCAGTTGAGATGCCATGAGAAGCAGGAACTCTCTGATCAAGAAAACTACGTCTCTAAAACGTGCAAGAAAGAGAAGACGGCATTCAAAGTTTCCTACTTTTTTCACAGCAATCAAACAAGATTTTTACTGAATTACCACCAAGAATAGCCAGTACACGAAACCTGAAGTATTAGAAGAGGAAAAAGACGAGACCCCGAGACTAAAGTTTCGATCTTTTCTTGGTAACCAAACCAAACAGCAGTAATCGAATGCAGTCAAAAGCTGAGAAAGCGTCTTCCTTTTCTTGGCAGCCAAACATGTTTTTGTACTAAAACGTTGGCAAAGTTTGAACCTTTCTCTCAATTACAGAGCATGATCAGAGAGCTACAATGGACAAAAGAGAACAAGAATGTACCTTGCAGCCAAGGGAGCAGAAGCCGAAGCAGTCATCAACAAGGCTGCGGTAGCAGACATCACAGGTATTGGTCACGCCTTTTCCGGGCCTAGGCTGAGGCCTCTCGTTCAAGAACACGACCTTTGCACTGTTGATTACATACGTCTGCACTCCCGATATGTCCAGATACTTTTGTATCTCATTGACCCGTATCACGTCATGATATGAAGACCTCCTTATCTGCAATAGAACCCACAAATGTCAACAAAAAACATCTTAAAAATCTTACCAGAATCTGTGAGTGACACATGCTCTCTCTCGATGTAACTCAGACAATATCTCATAGTAGAGAATGAGAAACCGAAAACAAATGCGAAATAGCAAAGGGTTTTCTTGTAATTGTTGATCGAAAGAGAAACTGACCCCGGATCCAGAGTTGAGGAAATCGACATGAACGTATATATACATGTGAGCAAGATTTCGGATAATCATCCATCAACCAGAGAGACAAGTGGGAACAGTTTGAAAACACAGTTCAGACAAGAGATTTTACCTGAATGGTGCGATGATCCTTGTGATGGGAGAGGCAGACAGAGCAAAGGGGGCCGTTCGTGCAGTCTAAGCAATACATATTGCATTCGCTCTTGTGAGAGTCGGTATGAAACTTGCACTGAACAAAGAAATGCTCTTTCAGCAAAGGCTTCAGCCATGGCGGCCACTGGTTCTCCTCCCCTTCCGGTCCGCCGGCTCCCTAACAAAAAAAAATACAACACCTTGTTCATCATCCAAAAAAACAATAGAAAGCTTGGATTTTCAAATTTTACCAGAACATGAGCAAAAATATTTCAACTTTCCAAGAAAACAACATAGGCATTTGGTGTTTAGCATTTATACTGCAGGCCCTAGAGAAGAACAGAGAGCAAATTCGCCACAATACCATTGAATTTATAGAAAACCAAATTTTCTTTATCAAACCTATTAAGCATATATTCAGTAATACCAGATGTTCAATGACTTTTCTGGATCCATATGCTTTGCAGTATCATACATTTATAATCGAACCGAACCAAACCCAAACCGAAAACCGAAATGACCACCAGATTATTCGTCTTGCTGTATAAGTTTCAAATTTGATTCTGTCTTTTTATTATTCAAATTAAAGCTTTCAGGAAAGGCAAAACATGGGAGGAATCGAATATCAGACAGCCAATCCAGTTGAAGAAAGAGCGTGTTTTTCTTATTGTTCTTATTCGCATTAAACCCAGAAATATTCCATATTCTTGTTCGCCATTTCACTAATACAATTACTATTTCACAGATTTTGCGAGTTGGATTTGGTATATTTACCTAAGAAACCCTATTCTATTAACCAAGTTATCGGAAGCTTCTGGTTTTGGTTCTCAATAAAAATATCATATTTACTGAATCGAGCACGAGGAGATGCGAATTCAAAAGAGCATTGTTCTAATTCTTCGATAAAGATGAAAGCGTTGTTCATCAAATAAACAAAACAGAGCAACCTCAGGGGGAACCCGAACTAGAACACGTTTTAAAGCAGACAACTTTTTCAAATTTCAAGCAAAACCCAAATCGAGAAATCGAAAATAAATGAGGCAAACTCGAAGAAAAGACATAACTAATAAGAACAACGAAACCAGAGAGTCGGATGGATTTCAGAGGGGAAACAGAGTATGTGGAGCAGAACATAACTCAGAAAAAAAAAACAGATGACAAAGACGGATATAATCTGAAACACGAAGGCTAAAACCGAACCGAAATGCAGTGATTCAGAGGGGATATATGTTCGAAATACCATGATTCTCCTGTTCTTAGGCTTGATTTCTCTGATCGTGTTTTCCTGATCCTCGATCGCCATTTCCTCAGAAACTCAATGCGGCGAAAAAGCTGGGACTTTTTAACTTCAGGTGGGAATTTTTGTAAGAGGAGAGAAAGGGTTTTAGAGAGAGAATCTGAGAAAGGGTTTTGAGAGAGAGAGATGATTTCTGGGAGAGAAGGGGTTAGAGAGAGAGGAGAAGAGGAGACGGAGCAGAGAAAGAGTCGTTCTTATCCGCACAAAGTCGACACCTAAGATGCGTCGGGTTCAAGGAACCCTCCTGAGCCTTTCCTTATAAATTTCCCTTAATTTTCAATTAATAACATATATAAATATATATACACACAAAAATTTTAATTTTGGTTGTACCCTTTCTGCCCTCCTTTGGTCTTATCTGATTATATGCCACTTTCCTCCTGAAAACCTAAATCCGGTCCAATTTTATTCCATGTTTTTCGATTATTTATAAAAAAAAAAATTATTGGCACCACATTTATTGGTTGTTGGGAGAGTGGGCTTATTGTGTTAGATATTCGAAGTCGCCATTGTTATTGCCCCCATTATTGCAATTGACATCTCATCTCCATCCCTTAATTCCATTATATGTTTCTTTGTTTTAATTTTTATTTTTTTTGTTTGCATTGAAAAATTTAAAAACTAAACTATTTATATTAATGTTATGTGATTATTAAACTATATATTATTCCGTCTATAATTTTTTCTGTTTACTAATTCGTACGTTTTTGTCTTAATTAATTTGAATCCTACATCATCCATCATTATACAACATTAAACTAACTTTGAGCCCACCCGCACACACAATGATGCAACTTTCATTTTATTTTATTTAAATTGGGAAAGCATCTTGACGTTACATCCCACATCATACTTGTCGACATATATATATCCCATATGAGTGTGTCTGTATTTATATTTATATTATATCCATGTGTAAGTGTATGAATTAGTTGTAAAATAAGTTGTTATTATTGTTATTATTACACCAAAACCAAAATTAATTAATTATAGCAGAAATGTATGATGCAAATGAGGGTTGTATATAGCTTTGTCGTGAGCTATAAAAGGGGACGACAAACTCATTAATTGGATTACCTAATCCACGTATGGTTGTTTGTACTTTCATATAAAGAATAGAAAATTATGTGTATATGTGTATGTGTGTATATATATATATATATATATATTTAGGTCAAAAGGTGGGTGGTGATTACATATTGAGGCTTTGGCACCTTTTGTAATATGCTTTTGAGTTTGGCTTCGTTTCCAATTTTAATTAGGGAAATAAAGATAGCAAAGTTCTCTCCTAACTATTCCAACATGCATCACTTGACAAGGCAATTCTATGTAATAAATTAATAATACCGCCCATTGATACGCGCATACATACATACATACATACATACATACATACATACATACATACATACATACATACATACATACATACATACATACAAGGTAGATAGAATTCAATGATCTCACTACATATGTTTCGAGACAATTTTTATTCTATAAATGCTACATATATACCTTTCAAATTTTAGAAAAAAAAAGGTTAAACGATATTTAAGATGGAAATATAAGTCTTATATATATATATATATGATCAAAGGGGAATTGTATTATTTTGGGAGGTTTTTTTTTGGTTAATTTTGGGAGGTTATTAGCTTATTCGAATTTCAAGCTCTTTGGTAGGCCAATGGGTTATAGGTATTATATATATATATCGAGAAATCACTACCATGCATGCATGAAACATGCAAATACGAATTGTTGGCCCAATGACGATCATTGCTCCTGCCTCAAGAACCACACACCGTATGTATGCGGGTTTGTATTTAAAAACCCTAAAGCGTGTATCATAAAATATAATAAAAGAAACATAATATATCAACGTCATGATAACAACATCTTATGTCCATTTGTCATGCATGATGAAAGCTAGGGGACGATGTCAAATTTCTTTTCATAAAAGTTTTGAAATATTTTGGCTTTTAATTACTAATCTATTTTTGGCATGATTCATCTTTCTAGTTAAACGTTAAAGACTTTAAAATCAAATCGTTATAACAATAATTTTAATTACTCTAGAATACACGACATTTATGGTAAACCCTAGATTTTGTTCCTGGATTTTTGTATACTATAAGTCAATTATCAAATTCAGATAACAATAAAAATTTGATGAGATTCCAAGAAAGTGTTAGTGGAATTTCGTATTAGCCTAATGGGATGGGAGTGAATGATGGTACTTTCCCTGCCCCATCACCACCAACTTGATATTTTTACTTTTCCGGTAAATAATCATTTCATTCAAATATATTTATTTTATAATATAAATTTAATAAATTAAAGTGGGAAGATTTTATAGTGAAGTGTGCACTCGTATTCATAAAGTAGAGATCCCACAACAAGTCTACTATATATTATATTTTTCTATTGTCCATTGACTTTGAGGAACCCGTCCTCCATCTTGACTTTTATGTGAAAACCAAAGGGAAAATCATATAGATCTTCTCAAACTAATGTGTTACATTTTTGCAGTAATATATAATATATATATCTATATTTGGTATGATATATATATATATATATAAAAGTGAAGCTCGTATATAAATATCTAAAAGTTTATAAAAATTTCATATAAATATCTGAATTGTAAAATTTCTATATAAATATTTGAATTTTTTTAAAATTCTATATAAATATCTAAACTTTTGAAAAAATTTCAAATAAACTCAAAATCCGTTAATGACACCACCTATTTTTATTTAAAAAATTCATAAAAATTTAAAAGTTTAGGTGTTTATATAAAATTTAAAAAATTCAGATATTTATAAAGAAATTTTATGGTTCATATATTTATATGAGATTTTCGTAAAAGTTTAAGTATTTATATACTATTTTATATATAATGATAAAAACTTTGTATATTTCGTTTCTTTAATGACTTTCAGTAATTTTTTTTAATAAAGTGGAAAAGTAAATTATGTTCAGCTTCTTCAATCAAAAACTCAAATGTGAAAAGTGTGAACACAAGCTATTCGTCATTCATTGAAAATTATTATTAAATTGAAACAGATGGGCAAGGCACGCCATATCTGACCCTGAAGGCACATAGGACAAATACATCCATGCCTTGGGTGGGTCCATGGCCCATTATTCTTCATTTATATTTGATTCTCTTATTTTAGATATTTAATTTTTTTTGGTAAAATTTTTAGATATTTAATTGCGTAACCTATATATAACTTTTATTAAGAAATATCCATCCAAAGCGTAGTGCGCAGCATTGAGCGTGGGTACCAAAAGATAAATGCCCTTTGCGAGAGATGTCACAAAAAAAAAAGTTAAAATTATAATGCGGTTGTTTTACTTGTAATTGCACGAGTAAATTATTTAAGTCACAGAAAATTTATTTAAATGAAATTTCAAAATCGTATCATTTTTTATATGGAAACTGTCATTATAAGATTCATAACAATAATTTAAATAAATTACGCTAATCGATTCAAATCTTAAATATTCATGCGCGAGAAATCTTCTAGGGATGGCCATTTCGATTATTAACCGAATAACCGAATCGAACCGAACCGAATAAGAGCGGTTCGGTTCGATTCGGTTATTTGCTTAATAACCGAACGGTTGAGGAAGTTGAATAACCGTTCGGGTTCGGTTCGGTTAATAACCGAATAACCGCAGTTAACCGAACGGTTATTGAGTTTTTGTAATATTTTAATTTTTATCCTCATTATTATTAGTATTATTTTTTTATACTTCACTTTTAACCTTATATATTTCACCCAATAAACCATAAAATGTAATGTTTTTAACTTTTATCCTAATTATTGAAGTTTTTACATTTTTTTATAATTTTATTTTTACATGATTAATCATTTTGTGCATTTATTTAAATAGATATTTTGAAATTTATGTAGGATTAATAATTTTTTTAAAAAAATATATCATAACCGAACCGAACCGATCTAAAACCGAACCGAATAAACCGGAAAATATAACCGTTTGGTTATAATTTTATTATGCAAAAACCGTACCGAACCGATTAAATCTATATAACCGTTTGGGTATGATTTTTTTATAACCGAAATAAGCGTACCCGAAATAACCGAACCGAAAACCGAACCGAAACCCGAAATGGTCACCCCTAAGCACAAGGAGTGTTCATTCAGTAGAATTATATGACTAGATTTTGTTAAAAACAATCAAAAGAGACGCTGATACACGGTTTATTTCAAATTTAAATCGATTTATTAATTGGTTAGTCTTTTAAAAAAAATCATATTGACTTAATTAGTGGGATGTTTGACGTTCAATTATTGGTTTAGAAGTGGTCAAACTGAACCGGACGAACCGGTAGAGTGAACCGGCCAAGAGACTCGAGCTTCCGTTCGCGTCTGTCCCCCCCCCCCAAAACGTTGACCGCTGACTGAGCATTCCAAGTCTACTGTACGGAAACCCTCGAATTATCATTCGCTTGCCTTTGTACGGCATTTCCATTTAAGACAAATCATTCCAAATTCCATTCATAAATTAAACTAAATATCATTAAAAATCAAAACAATATTCACATGTTTTGTCAAGATCTTTTCAAAAAACTAGAATTATTAAAGCGATTTGTTTTGTTTTGTGGTTAGAGCATCGTAATTGTCCGAACAACTTGCAAGTTGGGACAAATGAAACGTATTAAAAAAAAATAATATAATGTACAGAACCATATATTTTTCAAATTTCAGGACCAACTTGCAGGAAACCCCCTTTGTCTTTTTGTATTTGTTTTAGCTAATATTCCTCCTCGTGCCAAAAACGTTAACCTATAAATATCACCAAAAATATCATTATTAAATTATAAATATCTTCGAATTCTGTACTCGTATTCCACGTTCATAGTCTCAATTTATTGCATGATGGGCCCCCCAAAAAAAGGTGGGTCCAATTTCTGTCCCATAACGTGTAATATGGGTTTTTAAAGTTATTTAAACAATTTGGGCCCAAGCCCAATAAATAATGTAAGCCCAAAGTGAGAAAGATCGTATAATTTGACCCAACCCATCAAACTTCTAACAACTCGCACGTGCGATAGGCCCAGGTTTTTAGCCCTGTCGCTGATGAAATCAAGGGTTTTGCCTCTTCTTCCTCCGATTGAATCGGTTTTCTTCGAAATCGTCAAGTGATAATTCATAGTTACCAGGTTTTCCCACATGGGTATTGCTCAAAATTCAAAATTGTTGAAATTGTCAAGTGATAATTCATAATAATAAATACATACATACATACATACATACATACATACATACATACATACATACATACATACATACATACATACATACATACATACATACATACAAACAAGGTATATAGGGTAGATAGAATTCAATGATCTCACTACATATATATATATATATATATATATATATAACAAAGTTTGTGGTTCGTAGCATGTGGTTATATATATCTACATGTATACGTGTATTATATACACCGACCAAATCTCATTTCTCATTATGAAAAGAGTGTGATGTGATCCTATAAAACTCAGAAATGAAACTCCAAATGATAATAGGATGGCTTCCAAGTGTTGAGATTTAATTAGTGAAGAAATTTTGTTCCGAGGCAAATGTTAATTAAGCTCCATTAGTGTGTGTATATATATATATATATATGTGTGTGTGTGTGTGTGTATTACAGGTGTCACACCATATATCAATATCAAATCAAACATATATAAATATATCCCAAGGTCTCTCCTTCGTGTATAGCTTATACCAAACATGATACTGTGACGTGTAGCATAATCAAGATTTGCATGATCCAAGATGAAGACGTGCTTTTGTACATATTTTGAAGTATTAGTGAGGGATCAAATATTTTGAACTAGTTGGTTATATATATATATATATATATATATAACAAAGCAAGAGAGTAGAAATTGACTCACCATTATGAAGAGATGAATTAGGGTTTTAGGTGAAAGTTTACGAATAAACAAACCGGATTGATTTGGTTATGGGGTTTAGAGCAGGCAGTTAGAGGCTTTGGTGAAACATGGAGGACAGCCCGAGGCACACCCACTTACTATTCACATAGTGATACTGTATACAATGCATATAAAATATATATACATATATATATATATGGAAATGCAAACCATCGCTTTTAGATTAACGTCCCAATCATTGAAAATGGAGATATAATAAAGAGAATATATATTACTTCAACATGTGTCCTCTCAACCACCCTTTTTTGCAATGAAAAAACGCGGCTTTGGTCCCTAACCCCAACGCTACAAATACCCCTTTCGAGCCTTTCCATTTTCGTCAACCAAACACTTTCCAAAAATGGAAACTCACACTCACTACAAAGCTCTCTCCACACTCTTCTTTCTCGTACTCGGTCTCGGCGTTTCCTACGCCACCAGCCGCACCCTCCTCACCTACGACGTTCCCTACTACGCCGGCGCCGGCGGCGAAGGTGGTGGCTCTGGATACGGAGGCATGGACGGGTACGGCAGTGGTGGAGGTGGCGGCCATGGCGGTGGCGGAGGATCTGCATACGGTGGTGCCGGTGGGTATGCTAGTGGTGGCGGTGAAGGTACAGGAGGTGGGTACGGTGGAGCCACCGGCGGATACGGTGGTCATTCCGGCGGAGGAGGTGGCGGTAGTGGAGGCGGCGGTGGAACCGCCTATGGCGGCGGAGGAGAACACGCTGGTGGTTACGGAAGCGGTAGCGGAGCTGGATACGGTGGAGCAATTGGTGGGTACGGCGGCGGAGGTCATGCCGGCGGTGGAGGTGGTGGCAGTGGCGGAGGAGGTGGCGCTGCGTACGGTGGTGGAGGAGAGCATGCAAGTGGTTACGGAAATGGGGGCGGTGAAGGTGGTGGCGGCGGTTTAGGTGGAGGAGGTGGATGCGCGTACGGTGCCAGCGGCGAGCATGGCGGGGGCTACGCCCCTTGAAGACTTATGGATGGGGGCAATTTGAATCCGTTGAACTTTTGCGTTTAATAATAATTGAATATTCTTCACCTCATCATATGCTTCTAAATCATAACCATGTCATAAAATGCTAATGCATCGATCCAATTAAGAATAGAATTTATAGGCATCCACGATGGCATTGGCATGGTTAGATTAATGAACCCAATGGAACAAGAGATTAATTACGTTAAAAGTAGAAAGCAAGAAACAGAGGACCAATCTCTCTCTCTCTCTTTTCTTTAAATCTCCGTTCCAAAAACAGATGTATCATCGCCAACCAACCAACCAACCAACACATGTACGGAGCACAAGACCAATCTAACAAAATTGATCAATGTCTGTCTGTCTCTCTCTCTATTCACATGGGAAAAACAGAGTTTCTTCTAAACTAAAGAGAGTGGGGAAAAGACCTGCGAGCGGTAGGACGTCTTCGGTTCAACAGTTTACCAGTTGTAGTTTTCATTCTTTTGGCGCCATGAATGGCTTCATGATCAGCCTCTGCCATGGCCGCCGCCAGTATTCTTGTCCGCTGAGACGGTCTGCTGTTCAGATACCTCACCGCTATCTCTCTGTCTGCAGCTTCCACCACCTTCCCTTTCATGGGTTGTTTCAAAGTTTCCTTCTTTTTCTTTGCCCCCTCCGTATGCTTCCGCTCAATCTTGTAACAACTTTCTGCAAATTCAGACAGCACCTTACCTTGTTAAGATTTAGTTTAACACGTAATCACAATTCGCCCTCTCAGCAATTTCCAGCCATTGATTGAAGATCATGTAGATGTATAGATTTATCAACCCATCATTATCAACCGACCTGAGCATAGTATGTCTGATCATAAGAGAAAATGAAGGCATGAATGTACCTAGGTGTGTCTTAGAACAGTCATTGACTGGAACACTAGCACTGTTGTGTTTTAGGACACCATCCAGACACGACGAGTCGGATTCTTGTTGGAGCAAGGGCTCGACGTAAGGTTTGTCATAATCTTCAGCCTCAGGATCGGTAAAAGGAGAATCATTGCTGTTAGATTCAGCCGAATGAAACACTTCTTCCTGTGGCTCGGGACAACAGGAAACAGGATCTTCCATTGATTGAAACACTTCTTCAACCAAGTTGCATGGCTTGTCGGGACTAGCATTATTGATGTTCTCGGAAGATACCAACTCTCTGTAGGCAGGATCCAGTACCGACTTTGGTGAGGAATTCGACATGTTCGCTTCAAGATAGGGCATAATCTGTTCAAAAGCACTAGAAAACCATGGAGTCCCCTCCCTGGCATAAAATAGAATATATGCATCCTGTGATAGCACACTACCTTCTTCAATTCTAGTTACCTGCCCAGATTTCACAACAGGTTAAAAAAAGTTCACATATTGAAGACTGTTCTGAAATCTACGAGCCATTAGAACACTCAAGTCAATTGAATCCACTGATTATTTCACCTGTGAGTCATCAAACTTATGCCATGTCTCATGGGCCGACCTCACATACGATGAGTAATGACCATAAGTTAGTGAACTCCCGATATGCTCCACCAGTGCATATAGATGGTAAGTTGTACAAACCTGAAGAAAGAAATGAAAAAAGGGGGTGTCAAAATGAAATCTTGCATACTCCCAAGTAAAGATTGCAGAAAGAATGAGAAGCAATCAACCATCATGAACTGCCATTCTCACATACTTCATTTTCTTGGCCGCCACTCATGTAGGGCTGTAAATTCAGCTCTAAAGGGAACTCCACATGCTTGAAGATCTTCTCCATAAAAAATCCGTCGTTCTTGAATCTCTTCAAATGAAATGCGGCTACCAGTGGCAACTTATCGAGCATGAGTTGCTTCTCCTTTGAAACTTTTTCCTTGCAACTATCACATGTGAATTGGTCTTCAAGCTTTTCCACACAGGTAAAAGATTCTAGTGCACTTGCTAGGTTATCCACATCTTCGATTTCCAAACTCAGGCAGAGAGAATTTTCATATGTATCAGAAAAGGAATTGCAGCTGCAGCAACGGAGCTGAAAGAGAATGGCCAGGTTTTCAACAAATGAGCAGACATTTCCCATAGTCATATTTTGTCTAAAACTTAAACACTAAATCAGAAGGATGGTTTGATTTGGGCATTTCTTACCCTACTAACGAGACGACCGCCAAAGACATGCTGAACAACATTGACACCTTGAGAAGTGACATAACCAGACTTATTCCCAGGATCCAAACAACATCTCTCTAACTTATCCAGAAATGACTGTAGGAACTCATGGGCATCTTCTTGATGGTATCTCTGGAAACCAGATGAAATATCTGCAATAGCTAAGGATAACCCATTCATCTAAAGATATTCTAGACACAATCCAAGATATTCAGCTGATATGATCAACTCTAACGACAGCCCGTAATGAACAGAAAGGTACTGTATGTACATATGTTTTCTGAATCATATATCAGACAAAAAGGATACAGTTAAGATTATCAACAAATCGAACAGGAGATACATGATCTCCTGAAGATCTCAACGCAAGCTCAATATGATCTCGGAGAACCTGAGTAACACAGAACTCCTTACTGTCACCTGAAAGTCCAAATCATAAAAAAGTAAGAAACCCTGATCACCAAATCATTAGAAAACCACAACAGCATTTGGATATTAACAATCAAGGGACCAACTAAATCGGAATAGAAAGGATATATTTATATAGTCATTGAAGGGAAAGCTATAGAAAGCAGCCAGTTATAGACCATACAATTGCAGGGCCTTGAGTGCTTGTTTGAAAATAGGCTCTCGATAAGCGGCACAGTATGAGTGAAGCATTGCAGGATCGCATTCATGAAGCAGGTGTTGCCTAAATTCCAGAGCCCTGCACCCTGCAAGCATCATCATTGAACTTGCTCAGAGTTCAGACAAAATAAGGGATAAAAATGAACTCAACAATCAATTAGTTTTGCAATAATCAAGTACATGAACACATCCAATGTTTACAATCAAACTGAATCACAAACAACTTGCAGGAGATCGTAGATATCTCAAGTGTAAGGATGCAACAGAAGGTTAACATGAATATTAGTGTCACCTTGAAGGTCAAAATCACACTACACAACCAAATTCATACGAAGTTACGAACAAAGTAGATGTAAAAGGAAAGGCACATACAACGCCAGTCGGTTCGATCTTTGGAGGTTCCTGTTGGGGTCCCGACCACGTAGACGACCATGAATTCCAGCCAAGTTCGGTCTGCTCCACTTTACGATCATCATCACTTTTGATGTCACAAATAGCCATAACCCCACTTGGTCGTTGATTATCTGTACAGGAAGACGTACACAAGTTTCCGGAAGCATCATCATTTTCGTCCGGAGAGTGAGGAGAATTCTCATTTCGTATAGAACTGTTACACCCGCTATCGCTCGGAGGCAAAATCTGAGCCTGAGGCGTGACTTGAGAACGGAAACCCTCGCTGTTATCGAAACCGACTGAAGAAGGCGGCAGAGGAGGATCAGCTAGGGCGTCTTGTGACGACGAAGAGGAAGACCCATCCGGGTTTTCAGGCTGGTCAAGGGTTTCGGCCGGAGCAGAATGCTGATCATCTCGATCTGGTGATGAGAGAGCCAAAGACTTGACAACAAGGGCTCTAATCGGAGCGGTAGGCGAAGACTTATCTAGGGGTTCGACGGAATTGGCTAATTTCGGGGAACACGAGCTCTCCCACGAAATCGGTAAAGACGTGCCAGTGAACTTGACAATTTCACCCATTGTGGCTGAAACCGGAGAAGACCGAGTCAGATTCGGATGATGAATGGACTCCTACCAACAAAGACGAAACGGAATCTAGGGTTTTCGATCGGGATAAGTGATTTGACCAATCAATAGAGAGTAAGAGAGAAAATACCTGGAGGGAAAATCGATTTTCGCTCCCTAAAAAGCTGGAAATTTTCGAATTCAATATCGAATCCTAGAAGAGGAGGGAAATGGAGGGAACCTGGAAAGCCGAATTGTGGGAGAGTTTTGAATTAGGAGGGAAATTCGAGCCGCCATTTTTTAGGGTTTTTAACCTCCGTGAAAACATGGATCTCAAACCCGACAAGTAATAACGTTTCACAGTTAGGGTTGGGCCTCTCCTTTAATTTTGGGTTTGGTTTACCCGCGGTTGGGTTTAGTCTTAACTCTTAACCATGGTTTCCTTTCACATATCGTACTTACTTTTTTTACCACATGTAATATATACAATCATTACGTACTATACAGTATATACACTGGCCATTTATAAAAAAAAAAAAGATATATCATACGATGCAAATGTATAATCCACACAGACTAAGGCAAAGATCAATTCAATTTGATCACAATTAACGTAGAAAAACCAATACAAATGACAAAAACAAAGATGTAAAAAGAAGATAATATATGTTCGAAGACAACAATAGAGTGTGTTGTACAATATAGCCACAGTATTGATATGAAGTCCCATTTCCAACCTCTCTAACTACAAAAAAAAAAAAAAAACCAAAAGGAAACTGTGTTTTTGGCCTTTTCGAAGCTAATAAAAAAAGGAACGACAAAAGAAAAACAATAACCCTTGAAGAAGAAGAAGGCATAAGGAAGATGTTATTCCAAGTTTTTTTTTGGGGGAGGGGGGGGGGGACAC
>NW_010962392.1:2692743-2708604 GCF_000463585.1 Tarenaya hassleriana | reverse complement strand
GGGGGGGGGGGGGGGGGACAAACTTGGTTTATCTGTTTTTGTGAATTGGGTTTGGCTTCTTATTACAGGATTCTGTCCTGAAGATCATTGAAAATGCCGGATGCCAACGAACCGAGCTTCTTCTTGGTTTCACCTGCGATGTTCACCAGCGACGATATATCTTGCTGCGCCTGTTCAACATGTCAACCACTACAGTTCATCAAACCCACAACAAGTCGAAATCGAGTGAAGTTTCCTAATGATCGGGTTCGAATTGAAAAGGGTTTCATATCCACGATAAGATCTGTATTATAGGTAAATATCTCAAGAGCCAGATTCCTAGCCGATCAGTCATATCCTGGATTATATCTATCTACATTGCTGATTCAGTTGAGTTCATATTGCAGATGTTTTGGATACAACTGACGCTCATCCCTAGATGGGCATATAGAATGTTAGATGAGATAAACAACTGAAATGGGACTTGCCTGGAAAGAAAACCGGTTGATGAGATCGCTAGCAGTGATTCGATTCCGGTCACGTCATCCCGACGGCGGCGATCACTGAACCCTGCTAATTAACCACTGGCGTTAAGAACCGAAATGCAAAGAATCCAAATCTTAAATGCAAAGAATCCAAATCTTTTATCTTGACTCCATCTTAAATGCAAAGAATCCAAATCTTTTATCTTGAAAATCAAAGGGAATGTATTTATGAAGATTTAGAAGGAAAGGGGATGACGAACCGAGAATTTCTGAAGTGTAGCTTTTGTGTCAAGATCAGCACCTCTACTCTGGTCCCCAAAATACTGGGCCGAGGAAATGGACTTTGCATTAGAGAACTTCTTTCTCGCTTCATCAGTCTCCTCGACCTAGTATGAAATTCATTAGCAGAAAATCGGGATAGATGCTATATCTTCTGTTGGAGTTTCACAAGAAATACCGCCTTACTTGAACTTTGGAGGAGCTTGAGCTCGATTTCTTTTGGAAACCGCTCTCCATCCCGAATTCTGCAAAGAAATTTGATGACTTTGGTGGAGCAACGTGGCTAAGCACTTGCGAACCACTCTGCCCTCCAGATTGCATATCTTCAACATACTCAAACCGAGAGGCAAATGATGAACCGGCTAATGAAGAGCTGCTGTTCTTAGCTGATGATGCAACAGGAACTACCGGAGCAGGTTCTTCGGGTTTCTGTTCATACAGATATTCGCTCCTCTGCATTTTGCCAAAAAATAAAAAAAGAGACCAACTGAGAGAGTTTCACTGAAACCTTGTTTACAAAAATTCATAGAACTAAGGGAGCTACCTTCCATGCTTGTCTGAACAAGAGAACAGATTAGCGTTAGGACTACCGAATCTTACCTTAGTAGTAAGCTTCCGAGCCCCCAGCCCACCAGTCCTTCCTGTCTTTTTCGCGACCAGAGGTTTCTTAATCGCGCTAGAGACAGCTGTATGAGAAGCTTTTGGTGAAGAGGAGACATCAGGAGTTTCTTGTTTCAAAGAACTTTCTTTAGGAAATTCATCGGCCTTGACAACAGAGGAAAACCCATTGGATGCTTCCGCTGGCTGAGAGGCAGCGACAGGTGATGATGGAAGAACCGTCTCTTCAGCCATGGCTTTAGCAACTTCCTTGGAAAGAATCTGTCTGTACAATTCTGCAGCTCTTGAGGTGTACTTAGCCTCAATCTTGCCACCATCAGTCCATCCATGTTGCTTAAAGAACACCTGAGCACGGTTGTTGCCACCAAACATCATCGTTCTAAGCTGTTCGGGACTCCATGAGTCTAAGTTGGTAGACCTTCATAGAAAAGGAAAATGTAGGCAAGTGACTCAGAAACATTTCTCCATATTCATTCTCAGCTTCTTCAGAAGAAAATGGCAAATTGAGGACTCGAAATCTAACACCGTGAATCAATTTTCATATTATGAGCTAAGAACCCAATAACATTATGCGAGCAGATTCCCGAAAACAGTAAATCAAGATCCATCAAAACATGGGATACAGACAAAAACTTATTACCACACCAAGATACAATACATTGACAGTTAGAGCCAGACGTATGAGAATGAATAGCTATAAATAGAAGGCAGAAGGGAAAAGTCGGCGAATCCTACACAGAGAAGCTCTTCAGACAGCCATACGTATCATGCTTTAAACCCTGACCAGAAGCAACGAATTGCTACTGTTCTAAGCTATACTAAATTAAACCCGATCGAGCTAATCGAACACTGAACAATATAGAATTGGTGTTTCTCGAAATCCGAAATTACCTCACGAAGCTGATATGAACACCGAGACTCCGATGAACAGCTGAGCAATCGATGCAGAGAAACACACCGTAAGTAACCGACGCCCATGTCGGATTCTTCGCATTACAGTCGAAACATATCTACAGCCCAAAGGAAAAAAAGCGAAATCGGATCAGCATGAAAGAAGAGAACTTAATCGAAGATCTGTTCATCCAAACCCCAGATCTGAACAACATATACAAAATCAAGAGACAATCCTCAGAAACCCAAAAAACCCAGGTCAAGAACCACAGACAAAAGAAAAAAATCCACTGCAAAGAGCTCGAGAAACGACGATAAACCGAACCTTGTTCTCAGATTTCGCTTTCAGTTTTCTGAAAACAACATTCTTGTCGGTGAGATTCTCAGACGCCATCACAGCAGAAATCTGGAGAAAATTGTAGGGATTTACAATTGGATCGATTCTCTCAAAATCAAAAACCGGAAATCTGAAGAAAAAATGATGAATCACCTCCTCGGGCAACCTACACGATATTAAAAAGAAAAAAATCTGGAAATGAAATTTGATTTTCCCCTTCACATCTGCGTTGGCTTTCATTTATGTAAAGAGTTTCGTACTAAACAGACGATAATACCCCGAGGAAACTTTAAATTTACGCAAATACCATTGAGCAACGAGAATAAAGAAACGGCAGGTCGTGCGTACTCCCGTTTCAGAAGCAACATGACGTTAAAAGCTTAACCGACGACTTGGTTCCTAACTTATAAATTATAATTATTTAAAAAATTTTCTCTTTAAAGATAATTTCAATCTTTAATCTATGCTATTAAATGTAATCAGAATGTTTGGCATATTTCTTTATCAAAAAAATGAATATTGGGGCGCGTATGAAAAAATAACAGCTGTAGTTATATCATATCCATTTTCACCATATCATTAACCATATGAAAATATCGTCATTATAGAATTCTGAAATGGTATTCAATACAATACAAATCCAAATCCAAATCCAAATAATAATAATAATGACAATAAATGCAACGTGGCAGAGTGAATGGCCCAAAATATCATAAATGGGCCTACACCAATTATAATGGGCCTTGTCCATCAGATATAAGCCCATGGTGATGTGACGAGTGAAGATACTGTTGCTTTGTCGGCCGATTCTCTGAACCCAAACTACGGCCACTCGAGAAAAAGAATATTCCGTCAGCAATAAATTATATAATTTAGATTTGGACTGACACTGACACATAGGTTTTATATATAAATATGATATCTTGTTACATCTTTTATGTTTTATTTCAATACCAACCTAAAATTTATAATATTTCATTTTCATAATGTAAACAACCTTAGAGAAAAAAATCTTGGGTTTATTTCTTATATGGTTTAATATCTTGCAGGGCGGTCGAAAGGTTTTACGCGTAAAGTAGGATTATTTTGTTTAATAATAAGTAAAAAATAATTACTGTTAAATAAATCACAAGTGGAATGGAAGTCGCGTGCTGTGTTTTTTTTTTTTTTTGGGCTTACGCATTCTCCACGTGAAATGCATGAACCGGATCAATTTTAGCCGGTCCTCTTCAACCACACATTTTTATATTACCATATTGTATTACTTTTATAGTTTTATTTAAGAATACGTGTCATATATATTTTTTTAATATATCTCTAAAGTATTGGTCATATCAAAGATGGCTTTTTTCAAACATAACTGCTTTCTCTGCCTTTATTCATAAATATATGTCTTTTCTCTTTAATATCCATATTCCATCAAAAAATGGACCGAAATATCCGATGCCCATTTCGGTAGGATCCAACAAATCACATATCTTTCCTAATATCCATAATCAACCACCACGAATGTATCATGAATAATATATCCATGTGTGTATAATGTATTTATGTACGCATATAAATCATGTATAAATAATGTGATCTTTGTGGTCGCATCCATATCATTTCAGGTAATTAAATTAACCCCACGAAAAAAAAATTCAGTTATGATTCGTATCCGAAGTTATAAATTTAATAATATGGTCCCCGCGATTTTATTACGCAATTGGGCGTATAAATCTTTCAAAATACAAGAAAAGGGAATTTTGCGTGATTTTTTAAAATGGAAAGTAGACGTCACAAAAACAACAACGATGAAGTTGGAGGCTTTATTAAGATAATTAATGGACTGATTTATTAACAAATTTGACAACTAATAGTTCTAATTACCATTTCGATTACAAAAAATGGTACAACAATGGTAGGAATATTCAAAATTTTAACATTAAATATATACAACAAATATACAGATAGGTATTTGATCGTTTGAGACTTTTATAGTGGCGAATTATTGAACAGAATTTAGATGAAATCTGAATTCGCTATAATATACGAAAGCTTCTTAGTACGAATATATATATATATATGGATGGTAGGATTAATAAAGTAATTTCCTTGTTTTATTATGTATTTTTATTTAATAAACGGGTAATTGTTGACGAGAAAAATAATAACACAATATGAGCTGTTTGGAAAATAAATAATTGCGGAATCCAACAATCACCAAACGCCATTTGCTGAGCTTCTTCTCCTCTCATCTCTTCTCCCTTCACACCAATCACTTGTCTCTCTCTCTCTCGCCGGAAAGTTTATAGCTTTACCGGTCTCCGCCGCAATCGACCGGATCGGGGGTTTCATGACCGATTACCGCCTCAACCGATCAACGAACGGCACAACGGCGTCGATTAATCTATGGACGGCGGACGATGACGCGTCGGTGATGGAAGCCTTCGTCAGCTCCGATCACTCTGCTCTCTGGCCACCGGCTCCTCCGGCGGAGCAATTATCTGCCGGCGGTGACCATCCCCAGCAGCCGGCGGCGGCGCAGTCGCGGTTGAACGAAGATACTCTTCAGCAGCGACTCCAGGCCTTGATCGAAGGCGCGAGAGAGACCTGGACCTACGCTATATACTGGCAGCTGTCGTACGACTCCATCGCAGGCGGTGGAGACGGCGAGGGAACGGCCTTTCTCGGATGGGGCGATGGATACTACAAAGGAGAAGAGGATAAAGGGAAGAGCAAGAAACGGTGCTCCTCGGTTAACGCGGTGGAGCAGGAGCACCGGAAGAGGGTTATACGGGAACTAAACGCGCTGATTTCAGGAGGAGCGGTAGCTGGAGCCGCCGATGATGCCGGAGACGAGGAAGTCACCGACACAGAGTGGTTCTTCCTGGTGTCGATGACTCAGAGCTTCCTGAACGGAACTGGATTGCCGGGACAAGCGTTCCTACACTGTCGGACGATCTGGCTTTCCGGGTCGGGAGCTCTGGCTGGATCGGGTTGCGAGCGAGCCCAGCAGGGTCAAATCTACGGATTGCGGACGCTGGTGTGTATTCCGTCGGATAACGGCGTGGTGGAGCTGGGTTCGACGGATGTGATACAACAGAGCTCAGATCTGATGGAAAAGGTCAACACTCTGTTCAATTTCAACAACGGTGGTGGTGAAGCGGGTTCGTGGACGTTCAATCTGAATCCGGATGAGGGAGAAAACGACCCTACTCTCTGGATAACCGAACCCACCACCAGAATCGATTCCGGTCACGTCATCCCGACGGCGGCGATCAATAACGGTAACTCCAATTCCAATTCCAATTCTCACCAATTCCCAAAGCCTGGTCACTTTGAGAACGGTAGCTCGGTGGAGAACCCAGGGCAGAATCCTCAGAGTTCGTCTCTGGATCGAAATTTGAATTTGTCGAGTTCTGGGTTGAATCAAAACGGGAACTTTTCAGATGGGTCGCGCCCGAAATCGGGCGAGATTCTAAATTTCTGCGGGAACAAGAACGGAAATGGAACCGGGTTTTCGGGCCAAACCAGTTTTGCGGCAGCGGAGAACAATAAGAAGCGATCTCCGGTGTCAAAGGGGAGTAACAATGACGAAGGGATGCTTTCTTTCACTTGCGGCGTTGTTCTTCCCTCCTCCGCCGCAAAGTCCGGCGATTCTGATCACTCAGACGTGGAAGCTTCAGTGGCGAAGGAAGCAGACAGTAGTAGAATAGTGGAACCGGAGAAGAAGCCGAGAAAGCGGGGAAGAAAACCAGCGAACGGGAGAGAAGAGCCGCTGAATCACGTAGAGGCTGAGAGACAGAGGAGGGAGAAGCTAAACCAGAGGTTCTACTCGTTGAGAGCTGTGGTTCCAAATGTTTCCAAGATGGACAAAGCGTCTCTTCTGGGAGATGCCATATCATACATCAACGAGCTGAAATCTAAGCTGCAAGAGGCAGAATCCGATAAAGAAGATCTGCAGAAGCAGCTAAACGAGCTTAACAAGGAAGGGTCTGGTAAAGATTCACGCCCGCAGTCCAGTAAAGACCGGAAGGGACTGAACCAAGATTCGGGACCAGCCATGGAAATGGAAATCGACGTGAAGATCATAGGCTGGGACGTGATGATACGCATCCAATGCAGCAAGAAGAACCACCCTGGCGCTAAATTCATGGAAGCACTGAAAGAGCTGGACTTGGAGGTGAACCACGCGAGTCTATCGGTGGTGAACGATCTCATGATCCAGCAAGCGACCGTGAAAATGGGGAATCGGTTTCTGACACAGGACCAGCTTAAGGTAGCTCTAATGGCGAAAGTGGGGGAGAGCTCATGAAATAAAGATCACATCTTTAGCAGAGGGTAATCAATCCTCGATCCTTCACAAGAACATCTGTTGTGATGATAATGTATTATGCTATATGTGTAAGTGTAAGTACCCATTTTGCGGCACCAACTTGTTGTTGTTCCATTAAAGAGAGTTTGTAGTTTAGTGTTTCATCTCAGTTCTTCAAGTAGCTTCGGTTATGGCGTTATTGGTTCACTCTGGTCTGTTCCCTCTCTAGCAATTCGTGTAAATATTTTTTTTATTAGGAATAAACAAAATGGGAATAAATTGGGTTCTATGAATGCAATATGTGAAATGTTCAAAACTATTCATTAGGGGTTTTGATAGGACATATCTCTTCAGTATGTCACATGGAAACATGAGGTGGCAATAAGAAAGTGAAATAAGTGGTCCAAAAGGAAATGGTACATTGGATTGTTATTGCCCCTTATCTTTTTTCAGAATTGGTGGAGCAAATGTCATCATGCCAAAAATGTGGAGACATGTGTTGGTCGACTTATAAAATAGAATCATTATAGAATTGTGGAGTTATTTCATCACCCAATTTCAATTAATATTAATAATAATACAAAGATAGATATGGATAGGTAGGTAGATAGAGATAACCTTTTTACTTTTGGGGATAGCCATCACCAAAAAAAAATAAAATATATATATATATATATATATGTGTGTATTTTTATATTTGATACAAAAAAAAAAAAGGATTCTGATAACTGAAACATTTATAAATCATTTTGATTTTGGACCGAACCCTTTTGGCAGTCTTTTATTGCACTCTTTCTCGTACATGTACATCGAATAGTCGCATGAAGAAATCATTATATTTGTCTACTAATCATATGTCTTTATCTACTAGTGAAAGTTTTCGATATTCGAATATGAAATTATTATTGTTTATGGTGTGCTGCGCTCATTTTTTAGACGTTTTGCAACAAAACTTAAAAATAAGACGCATTGATAATAACACGCGTTTTATATAATTATCCTTTAACCAAAAAATAATAATGATATAATATATGTTTTAGGTATGTATTTGAATATAAAATGAATCGAACGTATCAAAAGAGACCGCGTTGGTTACTCTCTAATTTGTTACTAAACGCATCAATCGATGATAAATAAATCATTAGGGCGACATTACAAGCCGTGATCAGTGGGGTTATAGAGAACTAATTGCTTAATTAATATTGTCTCGTCATCAAATAAACAACACGCGCGCTTGCTATATTTAGAAATCGCTTCTGTTTGTCTTTTCTATTATTATTATAAGAACATTGCACAAAACTATCTCAAAATAATAAAAACAGTAAATATTTACTATCAAAAGAACCCACAAAAAAAAAACCTTCTCTCTATTCATCGTCGTACGTCATCGTCGTCGTCTTCGTAGGAAAGCCATGACCTTGAGCTGCCTAACATGTCAAGCCCTCCGAAGAACAGATTCAGACAAAGAGTTTGCTCTGTCTCCCGATCATAGTTCCGGGTCAGGATCAAGATCCGGATCCGGGTCCGGGGATTTGGGGCCGGAGACAAATCATATTCTGCGGAGAGTGTTCCGTAGGGATGTAGGGAGGAGCTGGTCGGGGAATCTGAGCCCTAGGATGTACGCGAAGATCGGACGGTCAGGTTCGTCTGTGGCGCCGCAGAGGATGAAGAAGGTGAAGAAGGGTCGCCATCTGAGGATGGACAGTCCAATGGGCTCTGCAGAACCAAGGCTCGTCCGGTCCTCTGGCATGCGAAGGGATTGGAGTTTCGAGGATCTCACTCAACGATGAGCCATATATATATACACACGATCTCTCACTTATGTAAGCTTTGTATATTTATCTACTTATATAACCAAACAAAAAAAGATAATGCATATAATCGCGTTGCATGCATGCAAATGCAAAATGCAATGTATGAGAGATGGTAAAGGGAGAAGAGAAGAGTTCTTTTTTTTTTTTTTGCAATCGAACGGATGTATAATCTGTTTGTAAAAAAAATAAAGAATAAAAGAATATAAAGTAAATATGTACCATTTTATCTCTTTACTTCGAAGCTATGACTTAGTTTTCAAATTAGTATATAATATAGAGAATCTGCATATGACTTCAAGAGTATATATATATATACACTTTTAAAAAAAAAAGTGTAGTTAATGAAATTTTTATGATTTCGATTTATTCTATTGATAATCATTACCTATTTTTTTTTAATAAAAAGTAAAATAAATTTCTATATAATTTTTTACCGAAAATTATTAGTAATAATGTCTTTCTTTGTCTCTATTTATTTTGTGTAATCCTTGTGTTTTATCATGAAATTATTATGTTTATAATATATTAATACCACAAATTAGTTGTGCTTTTAATATTTTCACGTCGTTTTATAGTCTTTGGTTTTGAGATCTTTTTTTTTAATTAACATGTCTTAAGAATCTATGATAATAATTTGGAGCTACTCACGTGCATTTTCATCATGGTTTTTTTAATAATGTTAATTTTTTAATATGAAGAATGAACATCATGTTTTCTTGTAAACCTATGACCAAATGTTCGGGGAAAAAAAAGACGAGATGCGCATCTATTTGGAAAAAAAATACTCCTCCAATGACTAAAAACGATATATATGGGGAGAAATCCAGGTCAGGGTGGTTGGGAGCATGGGATGATGCCATGAGGTGGGGGATTCGATCTCTCATCGTCTCACTTTCTCTGACATGTTCGCCTGTCAGTCTCTGAACTGATTTACCTCTCACGTATATGTTGTAGACTCGTGTGCGTGGGTTTGAGGTTTTCTCGGATCCGCGACGAAAGTACGGTCCGAAATTAAGGTTGTAGGAAAGGGGTTTCCCAATATTATAAAAAAAAACCTATATATATGGTACGCTTAATTATGTTAAAATTCGAGACTTTAACATAAATTTCAGACTTATATACAATTTGGGATATACATTTGACAAGAGAAGGTGGCCGTTAATAGACCTATCAAAAAGTCAGATAGCCATCATCACGACGAGTGGACCATTTCAACTCCCCGGGTTTTTCAATGAGATCATGGAAATCTGACGTGGCGCATTGTCAAAGTCAACATTATGAATTACGATACGTATGTGTGTGTGTATATATATTATCATAGTTGTTATCTGTAATGGAATATATATATATATATATATATATTGAGAAGAAGATGGATTATTAATAAGTTTTCATATTATAAAAAAAGACCTTTTATAAAAAAATATGGGATTTGGATATAATTCTGTTAACGTATTAAGATATAGTTATGCCTTTTACCTATTGTAGTCGTCTATGTATATAACAAATCTTTCGTTAGGAAGATTCCGTGTAAGATAATTCAAGTTGACGCATATTAGGACGTATACGTTTCACACCTCCGAGTAAATTTACATATTTTATTATTGAATCGAGTCAAAATTTCATATTGTTTTTTTTTTTTATAATTATTATGTTTGGACTGAGCGAGCGAGAGAAAATTTAATAAAACCTATTTGTGGGTTCGTCTTCTCATCTCTCCAGTCAAAGAACGTAAGCTCTCTCTCTCTCTCTCTCTCTCTCTCTCTCTCTCCATTTCTTACTCTGTGCCTAAAAGCTTTAAACTTTCCATTGTTTTAGACATTTTCTCTGGAAACGCAGAGAGTTTCTTTGGTATTAAATTCAGAATTCTTACAAGTTTCTGGTAAGAAGAGGTTTGTCTTCTTCTTTCTTGGGGTTGTCCTGTTCCTCTGCCCAAACCTGACTTGAAACCTTCCAGATAAGGTGATTTCATATCCATAAGGAAATTTTTTTGCAGCTTTTGAAGAGCTTCGAACCGGTTTGGAAGAATGGATGATGCAAGAAACCACCACCATCACCATCATCATGACCATCTGGGCGTGAATAAGATGAGAAGAAACATTCGCAAAGCTCCATCCCAACAGCAACAGCAACAGCAACAGCAGCCTCAGGCTTTGGTGTATAACATAAACAAGAGCGATTTCAGGACAATCGTTCAGCAGTTAACCGGCTCCGGCTCAACTTCAACGGTCGTTCCACCTCCCGAAAACCCACCAAAACCACCCAATTCACGCTTGGTTAAAGTTAGGCCGGCCCCGTTGACCCAAGTGAACCGTCCTCCACCACCGGTTCAACCGGGCCTCTCATCCCCTAAACCGGTTCAACCGCACAACCCGTTTCAGGTCAACGTCGCCGAGTCCCCCATCTCGGCGTACATGCGTTACCTAACCCAGCCGAGTCCGGTTCAATACCCAAACCCCAATGGAATCCCGGTCCAACCGCATCAAACCGATCCAACATGTATTAAATCCCCAGCATCGCAATTTATTTGGCCGCAACCGCGATCGCCGCTCCCATTGATATCGCCGAATATCGCGTTCTCGCCGCGGATTTTGGGCGGCGGCCCACAATCTCCGTCTTCGAGTGGTCTCTTTTTTCCCCTATTCAGCCCTACATGGACGACTCATTAGTCCACAATAATATTAATAATTGATATGTTCAGTAATTGGAATAATTTGTTTTGTTTTATGGATGATTTTTCTTTGTAGATGTCTTTTTTTTTATATAATATTAGATGTGTTCTTTTTTTTTTTTGGTTAAATATTAGATGTGTTCTTACTTCTTAGTTGTTGTTGTATGTAACTTTATACGATAATTAGTGTTTCATTTGAGACAATAACCTGTATTTATCTTTTCTTTCTAAGTGATGTGTGTTGTGTTTCTTCTCTAAGTTACTGTTAGAAAATCCATTTTAATAATTTAATAATCGATATGGTATCCCATCCGATACAAAATATTATACGTATCGCAAATTAAATTCTTGTGAAAAAAAAGACTAAAATTTCAATATACTATACTATAATCGAATATGATAGTTTTTATTTAATTTTTTCCATACTGATATTTTTTTTTGGTTGGTCGTCGCCATAACTTCTCATTCTCAACGTTATTATTATGAATAAAGAAGTTGAAATGCATCATTAATTTCGTGGTGTTCAAAATTCTGTGATCTCATTGGTTACTCCATCGTCCTTCTGAACCAATCATATCGCAGCCATCGATTAGGTTTTGCTAATATAATCATTATTATGACTCATTGATTGCGCACCCTTTTTTGTTTTTTGTTTTTCTCTTTTCGTTTCCAATTTCTTCAACTTAAGTTAAATTAATTCGATTTTTTAAGAATATTTTATTTTGTATTTTCCCACTTTCTGTCTTCCTTTATTCACCAAGTTGGCAACTTGCAGCCCCACTAGAATGTCCTATCAAGAGAGGTATCATTACTTTTGTCCCACAATTACGACATGAAATTTCACATTTTTTTAATAATAATTATTTTATGTTCATTATTGTAATATATTTATTGAACCTTTTGGTAAACTGATATATAATACACGTAGCTTATATTTCTATAACAAAAAGATGTACATTGTTGGGCTTAATGCAATAAATTCAACGTAATGGAACACATTTCAATCCAAAAAAATGTCAACCAGATATATTCTAAAAACCAACTGGAGAAAAGTATTTCGTTGGATGAATATTCTTCGATTTATTGACCCAATTTACATACGAAAATTTTCTTTACGAGTATTGTTATATTTTATATAATTTAACCCCTATAATGTTTTTTCAAACCCCTATAATGTTGATTTGCATACGTGACGAATTATTTTTAAAATTGAATCCAAGGACAAAGTAAATTAAAAGGAGTGGTACATATTTGGATTAAAGTTTGGCTAAGACATTGCACTAAAATAAAGTAAACATAATTCTTAGTAGGTTACAAACTTGGACAATTTAATTTTACTTTTGATATAGTCACGTGTAAACGTATACCATACACGCATTTAAATGTTTAATTCGTGAGTAATATTTGAAAAATATTATAGTTTAGAATATAATCTGTATCATAATTTATTATATATATATATATATGTTCTTCAAACATTTACAATGAAAGCTGGCTTAAACATTATAAAGATGATTATTACTCAGTAGGGCACTGTACTGCCATGAATCCGTCGATAAATTTTGTTTAATGTATTGAATATATAGCACTAAGAATAATATATCCATTAAAAAATAGGAACATAATTTTTGCCAAAAAAGAATCACATGAGGACAAAAGTGACCCCGCGAGATCGGACGGCGGGAGATGAGCCAGATCGGAATCTATACGTATATCTCGACATATGTGTTATGGTGCGCTTTATACAGCCAATCAAGTGGGTCCCACAATCTGATTATTTTTAATTTTTTAATTAGGAACGAAGGATGAAAACGGCGCGCACTTCTAAACCCTTTGCCGAAGAACTCCTTACCACGATTGGATACACAGACACACACACACATATATATATATATATATATATGTATTCGATATCTCAATCTTGTTTTTTTATTTGATTAAAGAATCACAAAGACTGTAACTGCATGAGATTATTCATCTTTTTTCTAAATATATATTATGGTCCGTAACCTTCAGGAGTTGCGGTCATGAAATTAATAGCCATACGCTTACGAAATATTGTGCTACATATGGGAAATTCACCAACCCTTTTTTAATTTCCATTTCTCCATTGCGTTCAGTTCGCGGAAAATCATGTGCCCATAAAAGGAAATGTCCAAAATACCCTTTTCTATGTGATCACGAAGCCAACACGTAAGGACATTTGCGTCATTTCGGAATAAGGAAGAAAAAAAATCACCAAAAACATAAAATATGAAGGGGAAAAATCGAGGTTAATTAAAAAACAGACAAGAGTGGGAATTATGACCGTGAAACAGAACAATTAACAAATCTAGGGTTTTTTTTTTCACATCACCGGAGGATCGGTGGAATCACGAGCCATGGCTTCGGTGATGGAGGCGAGTTTCTGGAGATTGAGCTTGACGACTGTGTCGGCGAAGAGCCTCGTGTCTTCCTCCGTGTTTCCCTCCGGCACGTCCACCACGTACGACTCGAGGACCACGGTCCAGACGATGCCGCCGCCCTCGCGGCAGAAGCTATGCACCGTCGTGACAGAGTTGTAGTTGCGGAGCCTGTGCTCGCCGCCGATTATGCTGAAGCCCGTCACCCTCCTCTCCTCGTCCAGGATGTCGAGCCGCTCCGTCGACGTGTTCGCCGGCAGGCCGCTTATCACGGTCACGTCGCGCGTGCATCCCACGCGCATCTGGAAGCCTTCCTCCACCACGCAGCTCTTGATAAAGTGCTTGTACGTCTGCGGCTTGTCGAATCGCCTGACCACCGACCACACGATCTCCGGCGGCGACTGGATCCGCTGCGCCAGGAGGGAGGAGCAGCGCCCAAGGCCGAGCCTGTAGGTGTGGAACTCGGCGATGGACTGAGCCAGCTCGGAGAACTCGTCCTGGGTCAACCCGGGAGGCATCGTTAGGTGATGGCTTGTGTTGTTGGGGGTTTCCTCTCTGACCGGCTCTCGATTCGCCATTGATGTGGATTGAAACCTGCTCCGGCAATCCTTTGTTATTTATTGTAAGTCAGAGAGAGAGAGAGAGAGAGAGAGAGATTTCGCATGGGGGCAGTTACAAGCGAGGTTGATTTTTGAGGGAGGAAGAAGGGTAAAAGTGGAATTCCATGAAAATGAAGGGCAAAGTAGGGAATATATAGAGCATGAAGGGTGCATATTTGATTTTAAACCCTGGATTATTTTGTGTTTGCACACTGATTAAAAAAAATTAAAATTAACTAAACTTAATCATATTCTTGTCAACCGCAGCACGAGCACGAGCAAATAAAATACGATAATTAATGGTCAGAAGAGGCCGTCACTCGTTGCTAAAACACGAATAATATTATTTGTTACGAGTGATTTATGATCGATAATTAGGTGAAGCTCTATAGATATTTAAAAGATAAAATAAAACAAAAGAGGGAATATTGGATTAAAAATAAAATAAAAGAAGATATTAGAGAGTACAGGTGGGTTCAAAAAAGCCTTTTAGGACACTGCTAGTTGGGCCCTTTTATCTGTAAAGCCTCGGATAGAGTCAACCCTCCTTTTTCTCTCTCTCTCTCTCCTCCATCTTCATTGATTTCTCCTCTATACCATTTTCTAATCAATTATACCAAATTTCACATACTTTTATATATACATATAAATAAAAAGTATATACACGTGAGTAAACATTACATGTTATGTGCTATTGAATTTGATATAAAAAAAATATTGGAGAGAGCAAAAGAAAATAAAAATGAAAATGGTTAGGGAAAAAAAGAAATAAAATGGAAAGTAAATCGGAGAGTCCATAAGTGGCGCCGCCAGCTGTTTTCCCCCTTATCTCCGCCCAGAAGTTAATGTCCATGCGCACGCACTCGCACGCAACACATTATTATTAATATTTTTGCATTATTATTATTATCATTACTATTATTAATCCTGATATTCTTTCAGTAATATATAAAAGACAATGAAGCATCTGTGAGTCCATGTCAATCGTGATTCTGTAATAAAATTAGTTCCAATAATTATGTTTTTTTTAATTGTAAAATTCTATCTCTTGTGAAAAAGTCGTCCTATATATTTTCTTTTGTAATGACCAACTTATAAACGGAATATTCAGATTTATATATCCATACATTTATCAGTATATTATCCTATGTGTTATTATACTTTCCATGCGGTTGCTTCTACGACAATTATAAGCTCTCTCTCTCTCTATATATATATATATATATGGAGAAATCACGCAAGTACGTAATATATATATATATATATATATATATATATAGGCAAATTTTGTGAATTGTCAAATTATATCTGAAAGGAAAAAGGTTATTCAGATGGGTAATTGATGTAAAACATAAAATTAGCATCCTAATAAAGAAAAGTGAGACCATTTCTTGGGGGATTTGGCCTTCTTGGATTTGCAAGTGCTTTTAGCATCCGCCGCTGCCTTCTTCTCCTTGGGCTGCTTCGTTTTCTGCTTCTTCTCTTT
>NW_010962392.1:2662704-2692606 GCF_000463585.1 Tarenaya hassleriana | reverse complement strand
TTTCCCTTCCTCAGCCGCCTACTTGTTGTGTTCAATCGCTTCATCAAATAATGCATGTGTGTGTATGTATGTATGTATGTATGTATGTATGTATGGGTGTATGTGTGTATGTACCTGAGTGTCGGGTTTATCGTTAGTATTGTTGGCAAGGGCAGGAGGAGGAGTGTCGTGGTGTTGTTTTGGGATATGAAAGGGGTTAATGTTGGAGAAAGTGGGCAACGTCCTCAGCGAATCTCTTTTGGCCCTTTGGCTCGACGGTTCACCGCCAGACCCTCCCGTCGAAGTAGAGGATGTGCTGCTCGATTCCAATTCCATGCACAGCTATACATGCATATATATATATATACAGTGAATAAAAATACGTACGTAATTAACGTAAAAATGAAATACTCCGTATTTGTGTGTGAAGAAAATGGGACCTGAAAGAGACGATTCTCGAGAGCGGCCACTCTCTCGAGCAACGAGCCTTTGAAGTACGCATCTCTCACCGCCGTATCCAACGCCGGTCGTCCACGTGTCATCACCCCATTCTCTATTTCCCTCCATTTTGGATTATAATTATTCTCTTGCTTCTCCATATTCTTTATCTGCAATCAACCGCACATAAAATCGAATTAAAGAGATTGAAAATATAATTAGAAAAAGAAATTAATTAAGAGGTTTACGATGAAATCCAGGTGATCGAGCCTGGCGAGCATAGGCAACGAAGACAGCGAATGCCTTTCGTTCTCCATTCGATCCTGTCGTGTCCACTTGTGTTTTTTTCTTATTGTGTTTTTATAGACAGTAGTGATTTATATAACACACAAAAAAATAATTATGTAAAAATATAATGTATTTTTTTTATTATACAAAAACGGTTAGGAGTTCCCTCCTTTTTTTCTGTTCACCGCGGTACTAGTCATCCGCTGGTTAGTTACACGCCACGTGGCACTTTTCCCAATGGGCCTTCTTTTTACCCGCCTCTAATCTCCGGCCCATACCCTTTTTTTTTAGTGAACCATCACCCTAACCGGGTTTTCTCCCCCACTAATGGAATTACGGTACACCGGTTTAGAATATAACCAACATTGACAGGATTGAAAAAAACAAAAAGTAATTCTCGTCAACTGTGCCCATTCCATATGCTAAAAAATTATTTGAAATTGAAATAAATCCATTAATCACACGTGCAATGCACTAGTATATATATTTTTGTGCAGGTCGAATTCATTTTTTGTAATAGTTAAATATGAGATTGATGTATATTAATTGTATATTTGTAAAAGTATGTTGGTTAGTTCAATTACAATATTTATTTCACGATTATTGAAAAAAAAAAGGAATATAGTTTTCACATATAAGATAAGCTGTTTTTTTAGGTAGAAAATTTGAGTTTAAAGTGCGTCATGTTTGTTTAGTATGCAGTTCATGTTGTCTTGGTTAGGTTTGAGCTTATCTTAAACTGTCGTTTTAACTGAACGACAACTCAAACAATCTTTGTTTTTTATTATTTGTGTAGCAATCATATTAGACTATTAAAGAAAAATAAAATAATTTGCTTTATAAAAAGAAAAAAAAAAGTTTACATATATAGTTTTCTGTAAACTCATATTTCTTACTATTCTTTCGAATATTTTTGGCCTTACACATTTAATGTCATTCACTTAAAAGATAATAATCTATTTTACCTTGATATCTATCATACCTAATATTTCGAAATTCGACTTCAGATTTGGATTAGTGTTTTCAGGTAAGGTAATTATCCGTCAGTATCCGAATAATAATAAAAAATTATAATAATAATAAAAAAATATATATTTTTTTAGTTATTAGAAATTAATATATTACTGTTAAAACATTAAACAATTATAAGATATGATTATTTTTATATTAAAAAATATAACAAAATATCTAAGAATTAGAAACAAATATTCAATACCTTATAAAATGATGATATTTTTCTACTAAAAAAACCATATGATCAATATTTGGATGTATGAGTGAATGATTTTATAAAAAAACTACTGGAAAAAAATCCATAAAAAATTCTCAATTTGTTCAAATGTAATTCTGCTTAATCATTCTATATCAAAATAAATCAACCAAACTGGATTACATTGAACCACATCAACCAATTTTTAATTTTGTCTACGTGCCAAATTTGTTTTTCCATGTATGAATCCATTTCATCCAATTTAACGAAGTTATTGATCGGGCATTAATTTGATACAGTTTATCAAATTGAGTTACTTATTTATCAAATTAGAAATTGAGATATTATTTTGGTATTTTTATGGAATGTTTTATAAAAATATTTATTAAAAAGGTTGTGATGAATAGATTTGTTTCTGGATTTGTATAGAAGATTCCTATATATCTCTCTAATGTTAAAAAATGGTAACAAATCTTACATTTTATCCGAGAAAGCAATTAAAATAATTGCAATTTATTTTATTTATAAAATGATATGGCTTTAAATTTTGCCGCACACGAGGTCTTGTTATATATGTAGGTGTGTTATGATTGATTTAGGTTCACAATTTAAAAGAAATGGATATATTTTGGTTGGTGATTTTCTCGCTTTCTCTGCTTTGCCTTCATGGCCATTCCGAAGCAATTTTGGTACGTTTACATGCGACGTAATCTTATTATAATGACTCATATGAAATAATATATTTTTCATTAATTTTAACGTGAAATTTGTCCAATTGTTACAGCATGAAGAACCCGACTTTGAATGCGTTGATATCTACAAACAACCGGCTTTTCGTCATCCACTCTTGAAGAACCACAAAATTCAGGTACAATCATCATATGTAAACAAAGTCTTTATGATTCGATCAATGTGTTTTATATTCGACTTTGTTTATGTTATAATTTGTCGTATTTTATGCTGTAGATGAAAGCAATGACAAGGATGATGAAGAGAATGGGTATCGACACAAAAGCCGATAAAGAAAAAAACCAAACGGGTGTTTTTGGGACATCGAGAGATCTCTGTCCCGATGGACAAGTACCGATCCATAAACAAAAAACACAAAATCAGACTTATCACATGGAATCCAAAGATTTTCCGGGCCAATATGTAAGTTTTTTTTTTAAAAAAAAAATTCTGTCTAATAAATCAAATCATGTATAGTATTTTACAGATACCCATCTTGATATTTAAAGGTATTTTGATCAAATCACGAAATTTTTATCCGTAGTTTGCGGCGCTTGAAACGATAGAGGTTCACAGAGTTTTCAGAGGAGCAAGCGCCGTCATGAGCATACACGCGCCGCACGTGGAAAATAACCAATACAGCAGAGCTTCTATATGGGTCGAAAATGGACCCGCCGACCAACGAAACAGCATCCAATTTGGTTGGGCCGTACGTTCCCCCCTTCCTCCCTCATATTCATGCGTTAAGTAATTTTTATTAATTACTTATATATAATATTATTGTTTTCGGTCAATATAGGCTCATTCAAGGATATACCCAGACGCTCGCCCGAGATTGACCGTCTTCTGGACGGTAAGTTATAAAGATGATGTTTTTTTTAACCATATAAAGATGATGTTGATTATTAGTAGATAAAAAAAATTTCATGATGAAAAAAAAAGTCACGTAGAGATTATGTAATTGAAATTATATTTACAAACAGGCGGATGGTTATAAGAGGACCGGATGTTACAACACGTTATGCCCCGGTTACGTTCAAGTGGATAAAGAGTATTATGTCGGAATGGAAGTCCTCCCCAAGGACAGCAATGGCGGTCCAGACTCCTTATTGAAAGTCTCTATTGTACAGGTATATATATATATATGTATATATATATATATCGTTTTTAACACATAATATAACATTGACACTTTTTTTTTAAAATAAAAAATAATAATCTATACCCATTTGGTAGAATACCTACTTGGATGGGCGTTGGATGCTGATGGTTCAGGATAAGGCCATTGGTTACTGGCCGAAGGAAGTGTTTCCACATTTAAGCCAGGGAGCCACGTTCCTAAGATATGGTGGAAATACATTTGAATCGCCCGACCACATCCTCCCGACCATGGGGAACGGTTTATTTCCGTCGGATACGGCTCCGTACTACATGACGAGCGCCTTCTTCACTCACTGCAAATTGGCACTCGAGAACTCCCGAGGGCTGGTCTTCATGAAAGATATAAACAGCGCCATCATGAAAGTTGTCGTTGACGACAACTGTTACAGAGTCAACTATTTCCAAGACGAGATCAGTGATTTGGGCCAAATGTTTGGGTACGGTGGGCATTGCATCCCCAGCTCATGAATCCCGAATTTGTATCGTGTTTGGTGATCTCGGTCTTTTTTTTTTTTTTTTTTTGGTAAACGGTAAATTCTATTAAATACAACTGCCCAGATACAACGAAGAGAGTTTAAGTTACATCAGCCTAATGAGCCAAAAGTTCAGGAACCAAACATCATAAAGGATCGAAGTTACGGAACCAAAAAGACATGATCTCGGTCTTTTTATTTTGTTTCAAAATATTTGTCGTTTTAGATTATTTTCCATTATTCTAAAAAATAAAATGGGATCTAGCATTGAATCTGCTCTGATCCGGTCCGTTTTTCAATTTAATGTCATTATTGAGAGGATCCAAAAACAATCAATGCCATGATGGGCACTAAATCATCATTTGTAACTTTTTTAACCAAAAAAAAAAACTATGCATTAAATCTATTCATCACAAGACTATTTACACTCATATATATATATATTGATCGAATGTACCTTTTTTATTCTTCTAAATTTAGACTATTTGAAATGGGAAAAAAAATCCATAAAATAAAAGGCAATTTAAAACGGAAACACATTTGCACTCGTGTGTGTGTGTGTGTATATATATATATATATGTAGGTACGTTATGGTTTATGAGTTAAGTTCATAATCAAGATGATTGCAAAAAAGATGGACTTAGTTTTGCTGCTGATTTTCTCGCTGCTTTCTGCGCTTTGCCTCCATGGCATTTCTCAACAAATTTCGGTACGTTTTTTATACGAAATATAACGTTATCGATGATTTATACGTAATAATTTTTTATGTACTAAAATTTTAGATAAATTATGTGGTATATTTACAGCCTCAAAACCCCGATTTCGAATGCGTCGATATTTACAAACAACCAGCTTTTCAACATCCGCTGCTAAAGAACCACAAAATCCAGGTATATCGCATATACATATTCTGTCTCTATAATTGGATTAAATTATTTTCATTTTATGTTTTTTTTGTCACGTTAGAATTTCGTTTGCATTTATACTACAGGTGAAATTAAATCCTACGGAGACGGGCATGGATTATAATAAACGAAATAACCAATCGAATGTTTTTGGTGAACTGAAAGATCTTTGTCCCCAAGGACAAGTACCGATCCAAAAGCCAAACCCAGTAAACGAGAGTTATCATATGATGTCAACCGAGTTTTTTGGTCAACATGTAAGTTTTATTTAATACTCAATGGGATATTATAAAATATTTTTAGTATTTCACGATATTTCTATATATTTATGAATAATTAAAGATACGATCGAATCATAAATTAATTTTTTTGGGGGAGGTGTTGGAAAGTTTGCGGCGCTTGAAACCGGAGAGGAAACAACGGGGGTTTACAAGGAGGCAAGCGCGAGGATGAGCATACACGCGCCGCGCGTGGCGAATAATCAGTACAGTAGGGCTTCTATCTGGGTCGAAAGTGGGCCCACTGACCAACGCAATAGCATCCATTTTGGTTGGGCCGTATGTCTCTTTATTCTCCCCCTTAATCTTGGTTTATTTATATAATAAATATTATATGATTTGTTTATTGCTTTCGTCAATAATAATAATATAGGCTCATTCAAGAATATACAGCGACAGCCGTCCAAGATTAACCGCGTTCTGGACGGTAAGTTGAAATGTGATGGAGTTTATTTCCACGTAAAAACTTTCATAATCTTTGACGAAAAATGCAAATACAGAGATAGAGATTTTAATTGAAGTTGTTGATATGACAGGCGGATGGTTATAAACAAACCGGGTGTTACAATACGATATGCCCCGGTTTCGTTCAAGTGGATAAACAGATTTATGTCGGGATGCAAATGCTTCCGAGGACTAGCAACGGCGGTCCAGAATTCGTATCCGAGTTCAGTATCGTTCAGGTGAATGTGTAAACCACGAACACAACAACATTTACATCATCATGTTCGTATATATATATGCAAACCAATGCAAATGAAATTTTGGCAGGATCCTAGTTTTGGAAACTGGATGTTGAAGTGTGACGGTACACTCGTTGGTTACTGGCCAAATGAAGTGTTTACGCATCTGAAGAACGGAGCCACGTTCATAAGATACGGAGGTAATGTGTTCGAATCGCCCGACGGAATCAGTCCGGCCATGGGGAACGGCGCTTTTCCGGCCGACGCGGCTTCCGGCTACGAGACGAGTGCCTTCTTCACGCAGTGCAAATACTCGACCGAGCAAGCCGACAATGTTGCTATAAGCAGTAGCGTGGTGAAAGTTGTCAATGACCTCCCCTCTTGTTTCAACATTCGGTATTTTCAAAATCAGATCCCTAATTTAGGTCAGATGTTTGCGTATGGTGGCCATTGCGGCAAATGAATTTTAGGTGATTTGGATCCCAAGATCTAATAAAGTTTCAGAAATGGTAAAAAGGGTTTCGATTATATTGTTCATGAACAGATTTCACATTCTCGTAGATCAATATTTTGTTCATATGCGCAGAAATTACAGTATATATATATATATATATATATATGTGTGTGTGATAAACAAGAATAATTAATGTAGCGATGAATATTGATATACGAGAAATGAGATATTCTTGAGTTGAATTTTTAATGTGACAATTCTTATGATATGATGTCGACACGATGCTGTTTCCAATTTTCCGATTAGTCGACCCATCAACGTTTTTATGGTCTGGAAAATCGATAGTTTTTTTTTTATAACAAATTGGTATATTTCAATTAATTCATATTTATTTTTAATTTTTTTTACAAAATTGATGCATTTGTGTGCGATTTTTCTAAGATATTGATGCCGTTATATTAAAAACTTTTTATTGATTCGTAGACATATTCGCATATTTTCAGGCTTATATATTTAATTTAATTTTAAAAATATAATCAAGATTGACACTATCAACATAATTAGGAAAAATAACATATTCCCACACGAAATTGTTAAAATGTGTCAAAAACATATACAAAATTTTAATTTTACAAAAAACTACATGAGAATTCAAAATTCTTCCAAATTTAATCACGAATTAACAAAACTAATCACAATTTCCTAAATTCGCGATAACGGCGTTTAAACTGAACTCTTACCGTCATAAGTATGCGCATACACAATTTTATCCACGTGTGCATGCCACGTCATAAAAATCTTTCATTGGGGCCTGGTTTTGTTATTCGAACCGGTTACTTCAATTTTCTTAAAATAAAACATCCGTTCGTCCAAAAAAAAAAACACAAAAGCAATCTCCCACCCATAACTCGAAACCCAAGACGAAGAACAATGGCATTTCAAAATCAGAACAAAAATAAGGAAAAATAGTATTATAGCTTTTTGGGTAATATTTTTATTATTTTTTGTAACGGTAAATAAATTGCGGTGAAATTAAATTTCACTCTCATAAATTGCGGTGAAAGACAATATAATATACGACTTTTCTGTGCTCCAATTGAATCCATTGAATACTGGGGTACTTCTAGAGGCGCTCTTTCCATAATCTAATTACACATAATAAACCTTAATTGCTATTTTAAGTAAAATACGAAACTAAATTACCCACATGAAAAGCAGAAATATTTTGTAAAAATAAATGAAGAAGTTGAAAAATACGAAAAATGATTATATATTTTGAAAATTGGGGTTCATGGGGATGCGAACTTGCTGGGTGCATGTGTGTATGACAGTGTAATGAGCCCATCTCACTGAATCTGATCATCGGCTGTTCCTCTCACACATCTCATTCACCATTTTCTTATGTGTTTTTTTTTCTCTGTATATATATATTTTTTTGTTTTAAAATTTTTCATTTTCTCTTCAACATTACATATGTATATATATACACACAAACAAGATCCGTATCTTAGTTTTGCTTTTAACCGATAGAATCTTGGTCGGCATCAGTATGTCCTCTTTAGTTTGTCTCATTCCACATAGAAAACAAGAAATACTAGGGGATGTGCGTTTTCGCTTTCCATTCGGAAAATTATTTGGTTTGGTTGTTTTGGTTCTATAAAAATATATACTAATCGGATATTATTTCATATTCAATTCGTTTTGGTTTCGATTTTCATTAACAAAATATATATTTTTCGAAGAAAATTTTGATTTTTATTTTTTTTTTAAATTCGGTTCGATTCTCTAAAAAAATACTGGTATGATTCAGAAGCGGTGTTGAGTTTTTCAGTTCGGTTTTGAAGAATTATACTGAAACGTCTACCCTAAGAAATACTTTCGACTTAAAAGAGAACTCATCTCCTTTATTTATTAGATAGTATAAGGCTATAAGCTTAATTGATTGACCCAACCTAGGTAGCTTAACCGGTGAAATGGGAGTGCAAAGCGTTTGTCCTGTCACGAGTTCGAACCCCGGGCTGGAGAGGGAGCGCATAATTCAAATCACATGGCTGCCTCCCGGTCTCGGGATTAGTCTGGGTCTCGGCCCACAAAACCCGGTTACCCAAAAAAAAAACCTTAATCGATTTCATAATCAAAATCATTTTTGTATATGGAACTAATAAAGAGAAATCACCAAAGCCAAAAAAAAAATGGTAAAGAGTGGTCAAATACCGATGTATGCACACGAAACATAGGATTTTATAATAATTCGGTATGGCATAAATTCAGTAATGCCAAGATCGTTCTTGATGGTCGTTCTGAAAAAACAATGTTAGAACGTAACCAGGAGAAAGAGGATCAATTACAAGAAATATAATAGAAGACACTTGACGATCATCAAGGATGCATGGTTTCGGTATGTGGGTTTTTTTTTAAAAAAAAAAAGAAGAAATGGAGGGGACCAACCAACGGGAAAAGCCCTACATAACTCTAATGGCTTTGTCTGAATATTGTAGCTGTCTAGTCTCTGAATTTCTCATGTGGGGGGTCCAAGACAGGATACCGTCAAATTTTTATTCATGCCATTCCCATTTCATTTCATCACAGTGAATTTCCTGTTAGATTTTGTGTATATATATATATATAAACAACACAAAATAAAACAAGAGTAAGAGATTCCAAAAGTAAATAAAATCTCAGTATGATACATGCATCGATCGAGTAAAAAAAACGACATGCATGGCCATATGGGATGCCCTACCAAAATGCATGTGTTCACTCTTCTTTCAGGTGGTCCTAAGATCTTTAAACCCAATAGTCTATTTATTATTCCGGCCTATATATAAACTTTTATCGCAACATTTGAATTATATGCATAAAATTTCAAAAAAACAAAATGTACAAGACCTCGCATGACTATACGAGTTAATTACTTGTTCGGTACATTTAATTTCCCTTGGGACGCCATGACTTCCATCTTCACATGAAACCCGTGTGCGGAGCCATTCGTACGTACCTCAATCGGTGCGGGAAAATTGTGTCATGTGACCCACAAATTCATTGGCACACACTAGATACCATATCATAAGTAAGAGCCTCTCTTATTACGGCGTTATATATGTTTAATAAAAAGCTTATATATATTTCTAGATATTTATTTTCACACTTTCTAAGACATTACAAAAAATAGGGATTTTGCAACGAGATGTTTTTGTTGCAAATCAATGCAATTCGTTGCAAATTGTGAAATAATTTCGTTGTTAAATGCAACGATTTTACAAACAAAATAATTTCGTTGCACAAATGTTACTACTTACAACGTTTTATAACAAGAAATATTTCGTTGTAAAGGATAGCAATAATTTTGTAATAAAAAATCGCGTTGCTAATATTGCAATGAAATTTGGTTGTAAATTTGACTTTTAAACATATTGGCTTTCGAATCTAGACAGATGCATAATACAATATCACATATATTTTTTTTTTTATAACGGATGATCTCTAACTGTTATTCTTTAGGCATGCTGACTAGGTAAATCATTGGTTCGGGACCAGTCTTTATATATGAGTCTTAATTGACCCAGAAATTACATCCATCTCCACCCGACCTTCAGGTGTTTTGCACCATCAAGTCGACCACTCGACCATCCTTGTTGGGTAATATCACATATTATTAATTCAAGAAAATAACCCAAATGAAAATTATATAATTAAACCCAAACAATATGAGTGGGAAAAAAACCAAGCGATGTAAAACGCAAAACCTCATAGATAAGCCAATGAATGTAAACATTCATCTATCTCTCCATATCTCCAGCCCAAAACCCTAGCTAGTCTATCTTTATCTTTCTTATCCTTCCAAATAATAAAATAAAAGAGGAAGCATAAATATATAGTTTTCTTCCCTCAGATTCCATAAAATGGGTGTCTCCATTTCATGAATCTTAAAATCACAAACTATATGTTCTTGAATAGACCCTATATGATCAAGCAAACAGATATCAACAGATTTTCATATCATATATAAATACATTTTCTACCATGACATTACACATTAGAGACGCTATGGGAACTATAGATCTTTTTTTTTAAAAAAGGAACTATAGATGTTGATGACCCCTTAATATGAATTTGTTAATCTATAAATCTTTTTTTCCATTATTGACCGTCCGACCACTGATTTCTTAACCGAGTTCTAATTATAAAATTGACGGAGTCATCTGTCTTTCAACTTTCTTTTGATCCTTTCTTGGCATAGACAATTTGACCATCACGTGAGGAAAATTGTGAAAACCATCTTCGCATTGAAAAACAACCAATCACAAAGCAAAATTCAAACAGAAATGTATTCAGAACAAGACATGTGAAGAACCTTTGTGTAAACACGACGTCGAGTCCTCGGTTGTTTGCTACGGTGGAGCTGCGGAATCTTTTTGCCCTAGACGAAGTTCAAGATCAGGCTCCTCCACCGCCGTGCATGTCTCTTTGAAGTTGTTCTTGCTTAGACCATTCAAATCAAAGCATGTTTCACCAATATGATCAATGGACCGAAGGTTCTTATCTCCGTCAGAAGATTCCAGAAGCCGTGGCATGTCCTCTGGAAAACCCAACTGCGAAAATCCCAAGTTACACGACGGAAATAGAGCGTTAGAGTCAGGAGATGACGTTGCACCAATGGCTCCGGAGAGGCTCACATCACCGGAATTACCAAAAATGCCACTAGGGTTTGGGAGTTGGTAGAAATGGCACAAACTCTCAGCTGTGGGTTGGATTACAAGAGTAGGAAACGGCGGAGCGCAAGAATTGCAAGCGCGAGCGGCGGGGGGAGTGGGAGCCCTAGCGGCTCGGTCGCGGCGGTGGACGTTCATGTGACCGCCTAAGGCCTGAGCCGACCGGAACTCTCTCCGGCAGAAATTACAAGTGTAAGACCTGGGAGGCCAAGTGGTTCCGGCCATGTTCCCCTTCATGTCTTGTTCGAAAGCCTTGACCTCCCATGATTCGTCATCGTCTTCCCAGTCATCCTTTTTGTGATAATTTCTAGGGTTCCACATCCATGCACCTTCGCTTTGGTTGTAGAGTTCAGAGATGGGGGTTTTTCCTCCCCTGAGAGATGCTTCAGCTGAGAAGAAGATGGGGTTTGATAGATGATGATAACGATGATACCTCACTACAAGTGGATTATTAAATAAGAGATGGACCCGAATTTCGCTTTATCTTATATATTTTTTTTCTTTTTTCTTTTTACTGACGGATGAAAATAACATCTCAACGCAGTTCAAATTTCACAGATGATATCCGCAATAATTTTTTTAAAACTTTTTAAAGTATGAATTTATATAACACAAATTGTCTTTGTACGTATGTTTTAAGGTTGTCACATTTATAAAACGGTGAATGTGGGTTTTTCCATTACATGGAAAACATATAAGAGTAACACTCTGACGTTATGCATGTGGGAAGAAAATCTTCTTGGGTAAGGACCGTTAGGAATTATTGTATAACTCCAAAAAAAACAAAAGAAGCAAAATAAAATAAAATCATGTATGGTCTATTTCTTTTTTTTTTCTTTTTTCTTTTAAATCCAGGCTATATATGGTAATCCAAAGATTAAAAAAAAAAGAATAGTTGGAACTTTTTGTGTCATATATATATCTTTGCTTTTAATGGTAGGGCAAGTGATCACTACGAAGATTCAAATGTGACACCAGGGTTATGCAGCCACTGTCACATAATTACCAAATTAGATCAGTATCCTAAGATGACATTTCAGGATATAACACATAAATAACGCGCGTATATATGTATATATATATATGCTTTGATTTTTTTAGGATAGGAAATTAATTAAATTTGCCGAGGGAAAATAAACAAAATTAGTGAAAGTAGCTTTTATATTTTTTTCGGGTCAAGAATTATAAATGAGCTTTTGATGTGTTGTGGTGTGATTATTGTGATAAAATTATATAAAAGTATTCAATGTTGTGGTCACATGCATTGAACATAGGGCTACAATAAAACTAAAACGTTTTTTCTTTGGTTTTCGTTTTATTATGAATTTGGGAAAACAAAGTGTATTGGGTAAATTGGGGGGGCAAAAGGCAAAACAGGTGAAAGTGATGGACCTAACTGCAATGTCATGTCCCAATTAGAATTAGTCATTGGGGCCAAGTGAGAATGTATAGTTACAGTTCCATTTGCTTCGTCGAGAGTTTAGTTACCTCTCTACTCGCACCAAAGTTTTCCTTGGACCATTTGGGTCTGAAATTTTTTGCGGATCTGCCCGGGGTTCTCTTTTTTAGTTTCATAAATTCAGTAACTAATGAAAACAAACACATATACATATATATATATATGTATATATTGACGAGTCAAGAGCAATGCCATGTAAGGAATGACGCTGAGAAAACATCGGCCCAAAGGCAACTATGGTTGAAAATGGGTCATTAAGGAAGTACATGGGGCTTCTTAACTACGTTTGATCAGGGCCTCTAATCAAGGCCTTTAACTGAGATTAAACCCTTTAATCCAACCAGAAAAAACCTTAATTAGGGTTTTGTTATTTTTGCATTTGATGATTCTCTCATTTGTATCTCCATCTATGTCCATTTAATGTAATCTCATCTGTTTCCAAACGAGGAAACGGATCAACCCCATGACCTCGCGCGTTCAGTCAATCCATCAACGAATTAGCTCCTCAAACCTCATCAAGTCCATATTCTCCCGTGAACATTTAAGAGATCCGCGTATAATAAAATTCATACCATATACAAATAATATGTTAATTGTGTAACAGTTAATTAGTTTCTTGACATCGTATTTAAAATTTGTCTTCCAAATTGAAAATAACTCAATTTTCAACAAAATGAATATATATCTTTGTATATTTATATTGAAATTTCGGAGTAATTGATATGAACTTTTATTGGTAACACAGAGAAACCGTAGGAATTTTGGCACATGCAGACCAATATATAAATTAGTAACGGATTAAATGACCGTTAGTGAGAGATCAATAAGTATATTTTGAATCTATTTGGATCGACAAAGGGAGGGAATGTAAGAGATGTAATTCAATGGGGGCACATGGAGAGGCCGCGTAGGTATCAGAGCCCCGGGAATCGCACGTGACCACTTGTCGAGTCTTGCCTCTGATTGGCCGAAATTGTTCCACGTCACATTTCCCGAGTGACCGAAGGGGTAGAGTGCACGTGATGCGTTGTATTTATGGCTATCCGTCTACCTAGCTCCTGCTTCGCGTCCGTACATTAAATTTACGAGTTTTAAATTTAAAAGGAATTAAGCAAATATCACACCAAATTAAAATTACAAGCCTTTAGTGTGGTTTTTTGCTCTCTCTTTTTTTTTTAGAAAAATAAGAGTAGATAATCGAAGGCATTTGTAATATCTTAATTTTCATATTTGTAATTTCGTGCATTGTTTTTCTAATTAATAATTTGATTGTATTTACCTAATTAGATGACTTGAAAAGAAAGAAACATCGACGTTAAAGAAGGGGAAAACCCTAAGAATTACATAGATTTCGTCGTCTATATATATCGTCCAAAGCACCTTAATAGAGAGGGATAGTGAAAGCTTATTGTATTAATTAAAACAAGCAAACAACATGAGCCAAAGAATGATTAATTTAATTAAAAGGCAAATGGTTTGGTTGTCAATATATATCAACAATTCTAATGGTGGGGGGCCTTCGACTTAATCTTGTCTCAGTCTCACGACCTACATTATTAGTTTTGCGTCCGAAAGTCACCGCCTGATTGTGATTGGTCGGATTATTTTATCTAAAAGATTATATATATATATATATATATACACACATATATACATATGAATGAACGGACAAATTAGCCCTTGTTTATTTAAACTCCATTAGAGAATGCAATTGGAAGAATCATCATAAGGCTCTTATAGTGGCCTCAATTATTTGAGTTGGTCAATTGAAACCAAGAATAGTGCTCGCTGAGTTTTTTTCTTTTGTCACATTATTAAAATCCAGAGATATTTCAAACTGTTTGAGTAACATTCCTATTCTGTAAACTAAACTCCGTATACGTTGAATTTTCATCTGTTTTTTTAATAGGTTTTTAAAACCTAAATTTGGATATTACAATTGGTAAAACGAAGACGTAAAATGTTTGTCCCACCTCGAATTCGAACTTCAAATTTGGAGACCAAGGATATATTACAAATCACATAACTAGTATCTGGTTTGATGATTAATCTAGACTTTGTTCCTCAATATCTTGTTAAAAAAAATATATATTTTTTCTAATAAACCCGCCAACACCATAAAATAAACTTTAACAAGTACAAATGAAAAAAAAAAGCAGCAGAAAAAAGGGTTGTACATGTTGAATTTTAAATATGTCAAGAGAGCTACTATCAATTATACCATTGTTTCGATGATCGGGGACCATCTTTATATTTGTCAAAATTTACGCAACAATGCGTTGTATTTTCCATTTAATAACTATATATATACATATATAAGACATTAAACCGAAACATAATACTAATCTTACTAGAAAACCATAATTAATCTTATTAGGACATTACCACTAATCCTATTAGAAATATAATTTTGTAGAATTATCTATGGAATTGTATATTCTTAACAATATTTACGTCCACATGTAACCATGCATATATAGTATACATTTGAACGAAATTTTATATACGGGGGATAAAATAAGTGAGAAACTAGGAGGAAATTAAGATTTGATAAGATGCTTTCTTGGAACAAACGGACTCCCAATTTGTCCAATCACAAGCTATTTAATTATTTTCTTTATGACTTTGTTTATTCTCAAAATATTTTCTCTCCTCCAAAAGAAATAACTGTCCAATCTTTCACACGCACGTCTATAAGAGACGCGTAAAGGTACATAAAATAAATGCGCGCTTCGTAAAATAATTTTTTATTGACTCTTTTCAAAGGGTCTTTGGTACCAAAAAAAAAATGTGTCAAGGTAAACGTTGTGTCACCATGCCGCACTCGTTTTCTTGTAGCTTTTTTTTTTTTAATTTACAAAATATATATTATTGAAATGTAAAAGAAAAAGGGATTTGGCATTATTCGAAGGTACAACCAACAATTTGGGGAGGCTTTGTAGGGAAGAACAAAAGTTTACATGCATATATATATATATATGTATATAACTTCAAGCAAATCCCTAATCTGTATTTCCCCTCTGCACATTTCTAACTACTCTTCATTCCAATCCACAGATACATATACTCGATATATATACACACACACGCGCATATATATATATATATATATATATATATATATATATATATGTGTGTGTGTGTGTATACATTTGTATGTGGGAATGCTTATAGGTAATAAATAACCAAAATCTTGTCTTTTTCATGAACCGTATGAATCTAATGTTTTTACGTTTATTTGTTTATTTTTTACATATTGGAACGAGGGTAGTTTTATACAAGAATATTAGGAATGACTATAACATAAAAAAAATCAACTTCCATTTTCATTTAGTATTATTTTGTTATTTATCAAATAACGAAATAATTAAATTGTCATTCACTAATAGAATAACATGTATCATACCTTTTTTCGTTAAAACGTTAGGTAAAAGCCTTGGACGGGTTAATTGCTTTAAAAAAAAAAGATGGGGTTAAAATCACAATAGCTGAACAGGTAATGTTTTTTTTTTTTTTTTTGATAACGTAGGATCCCTAGCTGCTATTCTTCGGGCGCGCTAACTAGGTAAACTTCCGGCCCGATAACAGGTAATGTTTTAGGACTAATTGAACCGAGTTCCTTAGGTTTGGTTGGGAAGTTTTTCAACATTGATGTATGTCTATGGTTCTGTATAAGCATATACATATACCCAAATATATACATATCTATTATTGTTTTTATTTTTTATTTGGAAATTTTTTTTTAAAAAAAGGGATGTAAATATAGGGCAGGTGAGAGCAGAGGGCTACGTGTTCTAACAGGAGAAGGCCCCCGAGATTTAAGGGGTAAAGAGACCAATTCCCAATGCTTTTTCGCCCTTCGTGCTCACCCCATCTCTCCCACGTGTCTCCCTCTGCTCGCACGTGTCTGCTCACCTTCACACGAATGCTCAATTCAACGTTGATCTTCGTGAAAACGTAACAAGTAAAAAGATTTTCTCATTAATTCTCCGCAAAACTTACATCACACGTATATGTATGATTGTGGGGCGGAAGATAAGATAACCCTTGATTTCATGAGAGGATGTTCTATTAATTGTGTCATATCTACACATATACATATATATATATATATATATATATATATATGATACAATTCGGGAAATAAAAATCGGTTCTGGCAAAAACCCTCGAGATCTTACGAACAGTACGTAACAAAGCATTCCAATAACCTCAACCTCGTACCAACAATGTTGTGTGCGTGTGTTTTTCTTTGCATATATTCAGAGTGGGATGTACTTTGCACAAACTTACATATATCGGTCCAAATACATTTAATCATTTATACGTATATAACTGTGATTAACGTTATGTATATTATTGTTAGGAAACCTAGAGGTTGCTTGCTTTGATCCAAAAATTTGGGCTTGAAGTTTCTGATTCGTGTTTTTCAATTGAAGGAAAAAAAAACACTACTACTTTCAGCCAAGAATTTCACGCTTATGCGCATTGTTCACGCATCATCCCCTCACTATTTTATGAATTTTTTTTCTTATGTTTTCCAATATATTATAATATGTATTGAATCTATATATTTAAATACAATTACTTTAGTATTTAAATTGTATATTTTCGATTTATCCCTCATAGTCATATATAGCATGCCTCTGGTCATTTATATTGTATATTCTTTGATATATTTTATTTTTCCTCCCTATTTTATTAGCGTTGTAAGTCATAGTCAACCTGCACCTTTAGCATCCACCTGAGAAAGTCCATTAGTAAATACTACTGTTTAATGGATCACATGATCACATTTTCATATAGTTGCCTAATAAATATAGTATAAGGCTTTCTCGTTATATATATATATATATATATATATATATATATATATAACCATCTTAAATAAGATAAATGACATGAGGAAATTGATAATTATAGTCGTTATTAAATCCGAAGAACAACCCCGGGTCGGGTCGGGTCGGGTCTTCCAATATTTCTATTATTACATCATGCAAGTCGTTAAAAATAAACTTGCAGGACATGCATGACGATGGAATTTTGGTCCTGATGTGTTGATTTTACTAATTGGAATATATATATATATATATATATATATAATATAATACATACATTCATTTCATGCACTAATGATGAGGATGCAACGTTTATTTAGAAAATAAACAATAAAACATACAGTGCAATGATGGTGGAGAATGTTTGAAAGAACCAAAAAAGTAAAGAAATCCAACCACAAATTATGATGATTGATGGATTAATTAAAACTTTTTAGCACTTCATTATTTTTTTTGGCGAAATCATATTTTATGTCTCATTAGATCACATCCACCGACATCACATTTATTTATTCCCAAGCGCCAAATCGACATCACAGTGTTATGTATATATATATATATATATATACATGTGTGTATACACTCATAGTTTTCTTATTTAATGTTTTTTTAAGTCTCACCTTCTCCTACTTCCTCGTCTTCTTTCTCTCTTGCGTGTTTCTGTCTTTCTTCCTTGTCAATCCTCTCTTCTCTCTCTCTCTGTTTTTCAAAAAAAAAAAAAAAGGAAGAACAAGAAATAATAAATAGAAGGGATTATACAAACCCCATAAAGAAATCTTTAATCTTTCTTGGTGTATTTTTTTATATAATTTTTATTTTTCATCATCTTGTCGTGTATGTGGGCATATGGCAGGTCTTGATCTAGGCACTGCTTTTCGCTACGTCAATCACCAAGAGCTCCATCGCCCCGATCTCCACCACCAATCCTCCCCCGACGATGCCGCCGCCTTATCCGGTGACAATCGCGACATCTCAGGCGGCGGAACACCCTCCCACAACCGCCAGGGTTCTAACATCGATCTTGTCTGCTCTAATATCGATCTTGTCTCCGCCGCCGGAGGGGCGATGGTCCGCCGCCCACGAGGTAGACCGTCGGGGTCGAAGAACAAGCCGAAACCGCCGGTGATAATAACGCAGGAGGGCGCTAACACACTTAGGGCACACATTCTTGAAGTGAACAATGGCGGCGACATCTTCGACTGTGTCGCCACATACGCCCGGCGGCGGCAACGCGGCGTTTGCATCCTCAGCGGCGGCGGATCGGTCACCAACGTCACAATCCGTCAGCCCTCCTCCGCCGGCTCCGTTGTCACTCTCCAAGGGACCTTCGAGATCCTCTCCCTCTCCGGTTCATTCCTTCCGCCGCCGGCGCCTCCGGGAGCAACCAGTCTGACGATACTCCTCGCGGGAGGTCAAGGCCAGGTCGTTGGCGGCAGCGTTGTCGGCGAGCTCATAGCGGTGGGCCCGGTGATCGTCATGGCCGCTTCATTCACCAATGTAGCCTACGAGAGCCTTCCACTGGAAGGGGACGAATCTCTCAGCAGCGGCGGCGACGGAGGAGTGGCTACCAACGGCGGTGATAATGTGTTCTCCGACGGCGGACTTCCGTTCTTTAATTTTCCGATGAATACGGTGCCGAACGTGCAGCTTCCGGTGGAGGGTTGGCCTGGGAACTCGGGCGGAAGACCTCCCTTCTGATTTATCCGTGTGTGTGTATATGTGTTCGCATACATACACATCTATACGATATATACATACCACGGTGGAGGAGGAGCTTCTCTGTAATTTGGAGATATCATCTTGTTCTTGTTCTTTGTTTTTAGTTCGTGTTAGTCTTTAGGGTTTCTTTTTTCATCGAGAACTTAATTCTCGTATCCATCAATTCCACTTATTATTTCAAATCGACCCAGATAGATAAATTTTGTACCCATGCCAATTCAATTAACTCATCAGAGATTCTGCAGATTTGTTGATAAAACAATACATCATAACTACAAAAAAGGTTATATATATATATATATATATATGTGCGTGTGTGTGTGTGTGTCTACATCTGTTGATGTGTTTCGTTCTAATTCTATGATCCATTAGTCTAAAATAACGTTTATGGTTTGATCAGTGTAATGATTAGCAAAAGGAACTTGCTTTCTGATACTAATACGTTCCTTTTTTTGAATAAAATTTTATTTTATGGAAATGTGTGATCATGGTTTTCTGGAAAGAATAAATGTGGCCAGTAGATCTAATCTAATCCATTGTCAATGCGATTCTGCATTCAGATTCTTCTTGTTGGGCGTGGCTTTCCGTACACGCACCTATACTTTATATATATATATATATATGTGTGTATTTTTTGTGTGGAACCAAGGATATTGTGTATATAAACAAATAATAACATTGTATTGACTCAAACAAATTAAATGTGTTGTATTGTTTATAGAAATTTCTTTTGATTATATAAAATAGAGCTTTTTATGTGGGAAACAATTCAAACAAAACATTCTTTGAGAATACTATCATCGTCGTCATCATCATCATCATCATCACCTTACCGTTTCTGTTTCTATATACAATGAATGTCCTATCTATGTATCTACCTATTTATCATCATCATCATCGATTCATCATCATCGTCATCATTTTTATTATTATTATATAACAAATGTCTTAAGCATTAGATTCTTCCAGGCTGTCATTTTGATTAGATAATCATGAACGGATTAATTATTACTTACAATCTAAATTTAATAAATTATAGATATTTGTCTCTATGTTAAGTGTACCCATTTTCTTCGTTTATGGTTTTTTTTTTTGATAATCAGGATGGTTCTTCGGGCCTTCGGCCCGACTACATCCACCCTAGGCCCGGGACCAGCCTTTGTATATGGACTATTTTAGTCCAGAAATTACATCACTCCCCACCAGTGGAATCGAACCCAGGACTTTGAGGATGACTTTGTCACATCTCAACCACTGGACCACCAACTGTTGGGTGTTTATGGTTGTCATTAAGGATCACAGAAAACGACAACAATTATGAAGACAACGCCCCACGAAACTCCCCCATTGTTTAGTTAAACATTCAATGACCTAATACCCACTCTCTTATCATTCTTTATGTTGTGTTACATAATAACATAATTAATAACATAAAAAATGTGAAAAAATTACAAACAAATGTAAAAATTGTAAAAAAGTATAAAATTGTAAAACATTTTCAAAAAATGTAAAAATTATAAAAATTGTAAAAATTGTAAAAAAATGTAAAAAAATGTAAAACATTTTCAAAAAATGTAAAAAATTGTAAAAAAATTAATTCTGCCTACGTGGCAAAATTAATTCTGTTAAATTTCGAATGATTTTTTAGAAAAAATTTTTAAATCCAGTATGAATTTGGAAATTTAAAAGTTCATGATGAATGTGATAGTTATCTCACAATTGGATGATTTTTTTGGGAATTTCCCTAACATAATCAATACACTTTCATTTATATATATATATATATATGTATATACGTTGTTATTTTGGTCTAAATTTATTATTCGTGTTGTTTTAGTATAATTTTTTTACTCTGTCTCGGAATTACAATGGGCCTAATAATGGACCTCTTCTCGGCCCATGACAGAATTAATATCAAATGCACTTCATGTAATGGGCCTTCAAGATCCTTTACCCAATTTCTTGTGCGTCCTGTCCATCTTTAAGAAAAACTTATTTCAAAATTCACAAAACTACGGTCATGTAATTTAAAAAAAAAATGTGATTTAACTAAAATTAGAATATAATTAGGAATTTTTATTTCGAATAATTTGTTCGATGCCGTTTAGGTTGATATTAGCTAACTTATATATATATACATGTATTTCATCTCCGCGGTAACCTTATGCATAGTCTAAGATGTTATTATTAATAAATTTCATTGAAATAAAGGTGTCGGTATTAAATTTAAATTTCATTGAAATTTTAAGGGTTGGTATTTTTAGTTTGTTTGGGGAATTGGAGAGGGAGGAAGTAGCGGAGGATATAATAGACCAGCTCGGCCCAAGAGATAATGGGCTTGATCCGGTTCGTGATGACCCGACCGGATCCAGATTGTCAATATCTCCTGCTTTCTTCTCCCTCCCCCCCCTGGGGGAAGAACAAAAAAAAAACAAAACTTTTTACGTTTTAGGGTTTCGTCTTTCTCTTCCGCTCTCGGCCTTCGTGTAATTGCCGGAAGATGGGGAAGAAGAGACAGAAAGATGCGGAACCCAAATCCCAAAACGTGGACGTTTCGGCTCAATTCGGGATCTTTAGCACCCTCTTCGGCTCCGGCGTTCCCGAGGGAGAAACTACCGGTCTTTCCAGTCTATTCTCCGACGACAACCCTTTCCGGCGGAAGGCGGAGGAGCCGAATCCTGTCGGGGACGAGGAGAAATCGGAGTCTGCAGGTTCCGATGGGAAGAAAGGCAAGGAGAAGAAACGGAGCATCGATGCGGATAAACCGGCGAAGAATGGTGATGAAGAAATAGCCGTGACGAGTTATGTGAAAGGGAAGCGACCTAAGAAAGAGATGGATAATGGTGGCTCGAATGATGAGAAGGATTCTGATATGGGTATTGCACAAGAGGGCAAACCTGTGTTGGGTAATGAGTCGAAGAGGAAGAAGAGGAAGAGGGATGAGATAGAGAAGGAATACGAGGTGAAGAAGTACGGAAAGGCGCCCGAGGCTGGAGAGGAGAAGGAGAAGAAAGTGGGAGAGAAGAGGAAGAAATCAGACGAAGTGGCGGATACGACAATGGTTTCGAAGGAAGGATTTGATGACGAGAGTAAGCTGCTAAGAACCGTTTTCGTAGGGAACCTTCCACTGAAAATCAAGAAAAAGGCGATATTGAAAGAGTTTAGCAAATTCGGCGAGGTTGAGTCCGTGAGGATTCGGTCTGTTCCGATCGTGGATGTGAGTTCGGTTTCTGTAGCATTTCGGTTTATTGATGTATGATCTTATGAATGATGTTTGATTTTGCTGGTTTTGATCTGTTTAGACGAAGAAGACGAGGAAGGGAGCTATAATGCAGAAGCAGATCAATGAGAATGCTTCAAGGTATTTGCTTTGATTAAAATTTTGACCCTGATGGATTCTTCTTGCTTGATGTTGGATCATTTGATGGCATGAATCTTCATTTAGGGCACATTTGTTTCTATTGCATACAATGTTCCAAGATTATGATGTGGAATTTTTTTTGGTATCGCAGTGTTCATGCCTATGTTGTGTTCGAATCGGAGAAGTCTGCTGAAGCATCTCTGGCACATAACATGTCACTGGTACATTTCTCCTCCTCCCTCTGCAAATTAGGACAGTAATTCTGATCATTGATCTGTTCCTATGAGGAAGTAACCACTGGTTCATATATTATGTACATATAAGGTCGGTGGCAATCACATCCGAGTTGATAGTGCATGCCCACCTCGGAAGAAACTGAAAGGGCAGGCTGCTCAGCTGTATGACCTGAAAAGGACCGTCTTTGTTGGTAACCTCCCGTTTGATGTGAAGGTTAGTCTTCAGGTTCTTCATGTGTATCGTGTTTTTTCAGCCTGATCTCGGGTTCTCAGATATTTCGTTTCTATTGCAGGATGAAGAACTGTACCAGCTGTTTACCAGTATGAACAATGTGGGGAACAGTGTTGAAGCTATCCGTGTTGTTAGAGATCCTCACCTGAACATTGGAAAGGGAATCGCATATGTCTTGTTTAAGACATGGGTATGTCATAAAAGTAGGCTTCAGATTAGAGGATAAGATGCTTTGCTGAATCTTTTTCTGACTGTAAGTTCCTCTTTTGTCTATCAGGAAGCTGCAAATCTTGTCTTGAAAAAGAGAAACTGGAAACTTCGGGATAGAGAACTACGCCTTTCTCGGACTAAATCCGATTCAACTCCATCGAAGAGGAAGAGCCATGCTTCAGAAGCTTACTCACCTGCCAAGAAACTGGCAAGGGACAAAACCACGTCTTCTGGAGACAAAGAGAAGGAGAAATTGGACAGGAAGGCCGTCCTTTCGTATCAAGGTTTACGGGCAACAAAATCGGGTGGAAACAAGAAGATTGCCCATCAGAAAAGCCCCGGATCAGCAAAGACAAAGCCGAAAGGGGCGGGAGATCAAACTGGGCATCTGAAGCAGAGGAAGCAGAAGAGGCCATCAGTTGCTGCAAGGAAGGCTAGAGCAAAAGGCTCCCAAGAAAATGATGTTAAGCGGGCAGGGATTAAGCGTAAGCATGACAGCCGGACGCCCGAAAGTTTCTCCCGGAAGAAGAAACCAAAGCGATTTTAGGACATTTCAAGACTGTCGCAAATGGTTGTCAGACTTCTGTTTCTGAATCGGGTTCCTATAATGATACGAGCCCTTTTGATATATGTTACGTCAGTTGCCTGAACTGGTGCAATCCCTGAATTTTGTATTCGCATATATATTTCAGCTTTCAGACGAATCAAAGAATCTTCTGTCATATCAAGAATATGTGTTTCCATTGACATTTAATCTTTGTCTTCACTCTGCAATCAATTGAATGAACAATGCCAGGGATCACCAAAAAACATTTTATTCTTTTTTCCAAGGTGGGGGCTTTTACATTAACGGTGATTCTTCATCTTAACAATACAGAGGGACCAGAAACAAATGGAACGAGTGCTGAGAGAGAAGAGAAGGGCTTTACATATATGTACAGAGGGTTGTGTTGTGTTCTTGTGAGGCTGATCCCTTCTTCTGTCTAGAAATTCTGCTATTATGGTTTTTTCTTGCTAATGAGAGTTGGGGTGACAGAGATAATGCCTATGAGGAACAATGTCGCCACTGAGCTGAAGTCGTAAAGATCTCCCAGTGACTGCAGCTCCCCGAGAGCAATCCCGGCCTATAAGAAACCCGGGTATAAGCAGTGACGGATGTGAACGGAAAAGTTTCAGTCTTTAAACCACACGATATAAGGTGGCACGGAGATGAAGGTTTTTTTCAATACCCGAACAGTGACATAAGCAGCAGGAAGTTGAAAAATACGAAAAATGATTATATATTTTGAAAATTGGGGTTCATGGGGATGCGAACTTGCTGGGTGCATGTGTGTATGACAGTGTAATGAGCCCATCTCACTGAATCTGATCATCGGCTGGTCCTCTCACACATCTCATTCACCATTTTCTTATGTGTTTTTTTTTCTCTGTATATATATATTTTTTTGTTTTAAAATTTTTCATTTTCTCTTCAACATTACATATGTATATATATACACACAAACAAGATCCGTATCTTAGTTTTGCTTTTAACCGATAGAATCTTGAGCAGGAATCAGTCCAATGAATGTAGCGAGGAAGAAGATATGGTAAGGCACATCGACAATCGGGGAAGCAACGTTGATGAAAGTGTTTGGAAGTGTCGGAGTTAGCCTTAGGAAAAGCATGTAGTTCAACAACCCGTCTTTTCTCCTCGCAATCTGCAAACCAAAATCACATCATCATCATCATCATCATCATCATCATCATCATCCCATGCTTGCTCAATCCTTGAACATAATACGATCCAAAGAACTTGACCTGATTTTGGAAGAACACCAACTTGTCAGGCCAAAGAGTGAACACAAGAGGTTTGCCAATAAGCTTTGACAGGAAAAAACAAGAAGAAGCACCGGCCGTAGCAGTGAAGACGACAAGAGCCATGCCTTTGAAAACTCCAAAAAGGCCGCCCGCAAGCAAAGACATGAACACAGTTCCGGGGATCATGAATGTCTGCATAAATATGTAGACCAGACAGTACCCGACAAGAACCTGAATGGTATAATCACTTGTGTAACTCTCTAGGTTGTCTCTGCAACATGCAATTTCCATAACCATACATCAAAATGCTGAGCCATCCATTTACAATAAAGAAAATGCAGTGATGCACCTTAAGAATCACATGATATCGAAACATGATTCTCAATTAGCACAGAGAAAGGATGACTAAGCAACAAAAATCTACAATTTCTGGAATTCTGAATCTGGATTTGCATTTACTTTTTTTTTTCCAGAATCAAAACCAGACATTTTACAAGGAATCTGGAAATCAATATTAAAAGAAAAAATTACCTAAGGATCTGTAGGTCCTCAAGATTCCGAGGAAGCTTGAGGAAACTGTAATCAGATTCGGGCATGGTGATGTAAACGCAAAAAAGGCTCACCAGGAACCCTACCACTACGCCGGAAGCCGCCGTCACCTCCCAGTAGCTCAGAGGATATCTCGATCCTACCATCGGCATCTGCTCCGCCGTGACCGCCGGAGCACCGCCGCTTCTCTCTCCTTCTCCCCCCATCTCTCTCTCTCTCTCCCCTGTTCTATCGGGTCAAATAGAGAGAGACGGCGAAAGGACAATAAAAAGCTTAGCTTTTTCTCATCCAGGCACCTCTCTCTCTCTCTCTGGTATCATGAATGAATGACAGGAATGAATGAGGAGGAAAAATAAAGCATATTCGAATTTTGATGTTTATAAATTGAATTATTAGTAGCCCCCATATTCTTGACGTTTGAGTATTTTAGCCCCTCTCTTAATCAACGGACAGCCCCTCGTGCTAATTAGTGTTCTTCGTTTGATTAGTATTTGATTAATTATAACGTTGCAGAATCAAATAACTCATGCGATATCAAAATGAATATCGTATGTTTAGTATATATTTCGAAATGTATTTAATTAAAATATGAGGACTATATTGGTTTCTACAAAACATGGGGGGTAAATATATAAAAAGTAGGAAATACAGAGGCAGAGAATAAAATTTTAAACAAACAACAAAGGAACCAAACCAAACGACCAAATAATGGTTTGCGCTTTCTATTATTATTTTTCTAAATAGTTTTATTTAGTACTATTTTTTTTGCATGAAAATTCAATGTAAATAATCTTGACGAATAGTTCGATCGGTTGAGACATTTGGGTTTTTAATTTTGTTTTTATACGTAAATAAACATCATGTCACGAAATTTAACATGGGTAAATTTTTTAATATAATTGTAATTTAATAACCACTCGATTTAATAATGTGTTTGTGCTTTGGCCACGGGATCTGGCTCATGTGACCAACCATATGATTGTCACTAGCACTTTAGCAGCAAATAAATATGATAAATAAATAATTAAGGAGGAAATAAATGAATGTAATAATCATTGTACATACTTTATGATTATGCAAACAAAATGACCTTGTACAAACATTATAGCACTGTAATCAAGAATTAACTAAAACTAATTAGATCTTTGAAACAAATTTGACCGGAAATTAGGTGAACCTTGACCAAAAACACATAATTATGGTTACATGTTTTTCCTTACACCAAAATGGAACTAGTCACCCCAAAATACTCCAAGCTTTCAAATAATACGATACAAAGATTAAACTTGCTGGATGAAACGAAGGGTTTGAGCCTTTGACGAAGTCAAGAGCCTCAGGTTTAAACCGAAGGTTCGGGTCACCTTTGACGTCAATACTGTAGAATAGAATTAGAGTATGATTAATCTCCTTAAATCCTCAATTGGGTTACTAATTTTAAACCAAATTAAATCCACCACTACCCAAAAAATATGCGACATAAATACGGTAATTTACATGATTGTTCATCTAATATATATAAAAAATCACAATATATATGTGTAGTTAAATCGTAATATATGCCAAGCACTTATATTTATACTCCGTGATTACAGGGTCTAATAGAGATGAGAAAGTTTGAAAAATAATCCAACGTTAATTATATAACTTTGTTCTTCGACGGGCCGCCGACAAAAATATTCAAAGAAAAATCAAACATCTTCGGCGCCTCCACCTGCCTGCCATCACAATCTCGCAGGTATCGTAATCCAATAATTGCAAAGCAAATCCATACAAAAGAAAATGCGAAATAAATAAGTTTCCTAAAATTACATGAATGTGTTCTAACATGGTATACACACACATATATAACACAACCATCAAATCAATATACAAACATACATATACATATATATATATACACCCTTATTATAGACGGGTTTCACTGTCGGATGGCCACGAGAAACAATTTAAAGAAAGACAAAACAGATCAGAAACTAACAATAACATATATATATATATAATATGTACGCGTGCATAAAGACGCAAGAATTTGTATATGAAAGAGATGGTATGGTCATGCTTGGCTCCTCGCACGCCACCGGCGACGACCGATTTTCCGACCGAATCGGTGTTCGCTTGTGGCATACAGGGAGCCAGGCACGACTATAATCGATACATACACACATATATATATATATAAAGAAATAAAATTAAATATACATACATATATTCTATTGTGTACTAAATAAACTTAACTTTAGTGTTGGCTCTCTCGGAACATCGATCTTGGGATTTGATATTTGGGAGAACAAAGAATATGAATACTAAGACAGGATTATGGAGATTAGGGTTAAGAGGGAATGGCCATGCGAATATATAGAGGAGAAAAATGGGGGGAGACATTATGTTCTTACCAAAAAAAAAGTAAAGATTTGAAAAATAAATAAAAATACAGAAAAAAAGGACCCATTTACACACTTTCCATAAAGAATTCCCACATTCGTTGAAAATTAAAATCCCGCGGGAAGAAAAAATAAAAAAGGAAGAAAAAAAGGAGAGAGAACAAATAAATCAAAGAAATAAATAAAGGAGGCCAACTACATACATAGTCGTAAATTACAAATTATTTTACTAATAAAATTTGTTGCAATTTATTAATTTCTAGTATATAGACGGAGCATGCGAACCTTTCTTGGGTTACTTTTGTTTAATTTAAATTGACAATCTTGTAAGAGATTCTTGTAAAAAAAAAAGATAAAGCCACGCATGGCCCATCATCATCATCATCATCACCACCCTTACCATGTTACATACATTTTCATCTAAATCGAGATTCGCTTTACAGATCACATTGACCATTCATATGGATTTACTCTGATAAACATATTATCTTAATTTTCATTGTCTTTTAAATTCGTAAATAATACAAATATATTCATCAAATGAACACACATGTGTATGTGTATATGGAAGAATTGGATGTGTAATGGTCACCCCATTGTTTTTTTTTATATATATAAAAGCTTAGTTTATTAATCTTTGTGCGATTCCCATTTTTTTTCTTTCTTTCTTTCTCGCTCTTTTTTTTTATATTTAAATACAAAAAAAAAAACTCATGTTTGCTTTTATGTTTTTTTGTTGTTCGTGGGCTCTGTCGCTTTTCCCTTTTGCTTTCTGTAAATAAAGAAGCTTTCATCTTAAAATTCTCTTTTTATTGAGGCCGGGATTGTCGGACCGGAGATAAGACTCGCCAACCACATTTTCAGCATCTCTTCCGACAATCCCACCGGAAACCTAGCCGTCGCCTTCGGCTTTTTTTCCGGCATCTACTTTTTTCTTAACCAATATGACTTCTTCGGTCTATTTCGCCGGCGGGAGGAACGGTACCGGTTGATGTCATATTTGTTATTACCAGTACGGGTGGTTAGCTTATCTGGGCTTCGATTCGGTTATATTCAGATTCTGATTATTTCGGTTTTAAAAAATTATAAACATTCTTTTTTTATAAGGATCTAATCAGAGTCAAATTTTAATTTTTAAATTGAAAAAAAAAACTTTTCTTTATTAGCATTAGCCGGAGTACAAGTGCACTCTTTGATCTTTACTAGATTCAATTCGGTTTATATTCGATTCGAACTCGGTTCGGTTTTGACAAAAACTTTTATTTTAAAGAAATTATCGATTTTTCTATTATTTTTATTCGGTTTCGAGTTTTTTGGTTTTAGAAAAATCATAACCATTCGATTTTATATCGAACTCGGTTTGATTACGGTTATATATTATTCAATTTGGTTCGATTCGGTGACGTGGTTATTAGCCAAACAATTCGATCCTAATTATAAACATATGTCTAGAAAATTCCTTTATAATTTTAAAAAGAAAAAAAAGGGTAAAATCGAATATCCATGCATGGGAAATATCGTAGCAAGTAGTCACTGATGTGTATATAGTGAAAGAGATATACCCACCACTTGTGATCTTTACGTAAAAAGCAAAAGATTGCTGACATGTAATATAACGTAATCATATATGAAATCGCAATGCATATAGATTGATTATGGGTGTAAAACCGAGTGGTCCATTCTACCCTAACCCGATTCGTTCCGATCTGGAAAAATTTTAACCCAATCCAGTCCAACCCGTTTTTTAGTGAGCCAAAAATATATCAATCCAACCCATATCGTCTTAGTCCACGAGCCAACCGAGCC